>NC_063057.1:23112184-23712184 GCF_018812025.1 Megalobrama amblycephala | reverse complement strand
CGACGGATCCTGTCAAAATAAATAACGTGTTTAAAGAATTTTTTAGTTCTTTATACAGCTCAGAATATACAGAATATAGGAAACAACAAGAAACTTTTTTAAATGAGGTTAAAATTCCTAAGAACTCTAATGAGGTAAAAGACAATCTTGAAGTAGACGTATCGGAAGAGGAAGTTTTGAGTGCAATTGAGAATTTGAGAGCGGGCCGATCTCCTGGACCAGATGTAATTCCTATTGATTTTTATAAGAAGTTTAAAGGTGCCCTCGAATGAAAAATGTAATTTATCTTGCCATAGTTAAATAACAATAGTTCAGTACATGGAAAAGACATACAGTGAGTCTCAAACTCCATTGTTTCCTCCTTCTTATATAAATCTCATTTGTTTAAAAGACCTCCGAAGAACAGGCGAATCTCAACATAACACCGACTGTTACGTAACAGTCGGGGTGTACGCCCCAATATTTGCATAATGCCAGCCCACGGTCCCAACATTATCATTATGAAAGGCATTAGACAAGGGCAAAACGTCTGGATCAACGTCTGAATCAACAGACTAGGTAAGCAAGCAAGAACAACAGCGAAAATGGCAGATGGAGCAATAATAACTGACATGATCCATGATATCATAATATTTTTAGTGATATTTGTAAATTGTCTTTCTAAATGTTTTGTTAGCATGTTGCTAATGTACTGTTAAATGTGGTTAAAGTTACCATCGTTTCTTACTGTATTCACGGAGACAAGAGCCGTCGCTATTTTCATTTTTAAACACTTGCAGTCTGTATAATGCATAAACACAACTTCATTCTTTATAAATCTCTCCAACAGTGTGTAATGTTTGCTTTAGCCGCAGCATAGCCTCAAACTCATTCATAATCAATGTAAACGATACAACAGTATACAATACTCACATAATCCGACGCATGCATGCCGCATGCATGACGAACACTTTGTAAAGATCCATTTGAGGGTTATATTAGCTGTGTAAACTTTAAGGCACTGTTTAAGGCAAGCGCGAGCTCTGTGGGCAGAGATTTAAAGGGGCCACAGCATAAATCGGCGCGTTTATAATGATGCCCCAAAATAGGCAGTTAAAAAAATTAATAAAAAAAAATCTATGGGGTATTTTGAGCTGAAACTTCACAGACACATTCAGGGCACACCGTAGACTTATATTACATCTTTTAAAAACATAATCTAGGGCACCTTTAAGAAAAAATTTGTCTCTCCTATTTTGAATATGTTTAAAGAGTCATACCAACAAGGTGTTCTCCCACCATCTATAAGAGGTGCACTGATTATGCTCCTTATTAAACCCAACAAATTAAAAACAAAGTGTGAATCCTACTGTCCAATTTAGATACTTAGTAAGATAAAGATACAAAGTAAGACAAAGATAAAGATACTTAGTAAGACAAAGATACTTAGTAAGATATTGGCAAAAAGACTAGAAAATGTCTTACCAAATATAGCAGACCGTGATCAGAATGGATTTGTGAAAGGCCGTCAGGGTTTTCACAACGTCCAGATGTTGTTTCATATTTTACATTGTAAAAAGGATTCTCCAGATACAGCAATTTTATCTTTAGATGCAGAGAAGGCCTTTGATAGGGTGGAATGGCCTTCCCTCTGGGAGATTCTACAAAGGTTTGGTTTTGGAGAAGTATTTTGCTTATGGATTAAGCTGTTGTATACATACCCTACAGCAGAGGTTCTGACCAATGGAATTATTTCTAAGCCTTTGAAAGTAAATAGAGGCACCCGGCAGGGATGTCCTCTGTCACCACTTTTGTTTCTCTTGGTAATCGAACCACTTGCTATTGCAGTACGAGCTGAAAGCAACATAAGTGGAATTAGGATAGGCTCAATAACACAGCATATCTATGCAGATGATGTTTTATTATTTCTTACCGAGCTCAGCCAATCTATTCCAGCTTTACTCAATCTTATTAAAAGGTTTGGGAAATGTTCTGGTTATAAGATAAATCCATCTAAAACCTCTATTTTATTTCTTAATCAAGAGGAAAAGTCAAAATTATCATACTTAACTTCCAATCTTAACATTACAGATTCATTTACATACTTAGAACTTCAGATTATGTCAGATATAGAAAAAATAACTGCATTGAACTACAATGCCCTAACAAATTCAATTACTAAGTCTATAGATAGATTGCCTGGAAAATCCAACCTCACCACTGTACCAGCGCATGAGTCTGGTCGGCCATCGAATCAATTCGATTTCTTTGGCAGAGCAAATCCGAGCAAACAGAAAGCGGAGTAAACCAATCAGAGAATGGCGGATATGACGTAAGCAAAGCGACAAGAGAGTCAACAGCGAAAAGTAAATCATTAATGTGTTTTTGGTCATTTAAAACTGAATTCACGGCTGAATAGAACAAACTCTCGGGTCTCCTGTGTGCAATCTTTGTTGATATTGAAGGGACTTTCGCCGCACTAGAGTGACGCTGTTTGCATCACTGAAATAAACAAATCTGATTGCATGGTATGTTTTGGAGTTGACTTGAATCGCGACGGATGGCAGGCTGACCAGACTGATATATCTTGTAGAATATATATATATATCAGTCTGGCCTTGCCAGGCAAATAGATGGTTAAGTTTACCAATTTCATTAATTGGTCGAATTAATATATTGGAGATGAATATACTACCCAAATTACTCTATCATTTCCAAAATATTCCTCTGCCCCCCACTACTTCATTTTTCACCAACATAAGAAGAATGTTTATCCAGTTTATTTGGAATAATAAACACCCAAGAGTCCGGACATCTTTGCTTTACCTACCATATGACAGGGGAGGATTAAAACTCCCGAATATTCAATCATACTATTGGGCATCCCAGTTAAGGGTGATAATGTTTCATTTTTCGGTAAGCGCTCCTCCTAAATAGATAGAAATAGAAAATTCATTTGTAAAGTCTAAGATTCCTTTTAATTTACAGGTCCTTCTCAAAAAAATTAGCATATTGTGATAAAAGTTCATTATTTTCCATAATGTAATGATAAAAATTAAACTTTCATATATTTTAGATTCATTGCACACCAACTGAAATATTTCAGGTCTTTTATTGTTTTAATACTGATGATTTTGGCATACAGCTCATGAAAACCTCAAAAAAATTAGCATATCATGAAAAGGTTCTCTAAACGAGCTATTAACCTAATCATCTGAATCAACTAATTAACTCTAAACACTTGCAAAAGATTCCTGAGGCTTTTAAAAACTCCCAGCCTGGTTCATTACTCAAAACCGCAATCATGGGTAAGACTGCCGACCTGACTGCTGTCCAGAAGGCCATCATTGACACCCTCAAGCGAGAGGGTAAGACACAGAAAGAAATTTCTGAACGAATAGGCTGTTCCCAGAGTGCTGTATCAAGGCACCTCAGTGGGAAGTCTGTGGGAAGGAAAAAGTGTGGCAAAAAACGCTGCACAACGAGAAGAGGTGACCGGACCCTGAGGAAGATTGTGGAGAAGGACCGATTCCAGACTTTGGGGGACCTGCGGAAGCAGTGGACTGAGTCTGGAGTAGAAACATCCAGAGCCACCGTGTACAGGCGTGTGCAGGAAATGGGCTACAGGTGCCGCATTCCCCAGGTCAAGCCACTTTTGAACCAGAAACAGCGGCAGAAGCGCCTGACCTGGGCTACAGAGAAGCAGCACTGGACTGTTGCTCAGTTTTGCATGTCATTCGGAAATCAAGGTGCCAGAGTCTGGAGGAAGACTGGGGAGAAGGAAATGCCAAAATGCCTGAAGTCCAGTGTCAAGTACCCACAGTCAGTGATGGTCTGGGGTGCCATGTCAGCTGCTGGTGTTGGTCCACTGTGTTTTAACAAGGGCAGGGTCAATGCAGCTAGCTATCAGGAGATTTTGGAGCACTTCATGCTTCCATCTGCTGAAAAGCTTTATGGAGATGAAGATTTCGTTTTTTCAGCACGACCTGGCACCTGCTCACAGTGCCAAAACCACTGGTAAATGGTTTAGAATCTGTGGGATATTGTGAAGAGAAAGTTGAGAGACGCAAGACCCAACACTCTGGATGAGCTTAAGGCCGCTATCGAAGCATCCTGGGCCTCCATAACACCTCAGCAGTGCCACAGGCTGATTGTCTCCATGCCACGCCGCATTGAAGCAGTCATTTCTGCAAAACGATTCCCGACCAAGTATTGAGTGCATAACTGAACATAATTATTAGAAGGTTGACTTTTTTTGTATTAAAAACACTTTTCTTTTATTGGTCGGATGAAATATGCTAATTTTTTGAGATTGGAATTTTGTGTTTTCATGAGCTGTATGCCAAAATCATCAGTATTAAAACAATAAAAGACCTGAAATATTTCAGTTGGTGTGCAATGAATCTAAAATATATGAAAGTTTAATTTTTATCATTACATTATGGAAAATAATGAACTTTTATCACAATATGCTAATGTTTTGAGAAGGACCTGTATATCTTTATTCAGCCAATACAA
Organism: Megalobrama amblycephala; assembly: GCF_018812025.1. Classification (NCBI taxonomy): domain Eukaryota; kingdom Metazoa; phylum Chordata; class Actinopteri; order Cypriniformes; family Xenocyprididae; genus Megalobrama; species Megalobrama amblycephala. The sequence continues at coordinate 23,707,687 of NC_063057.1, read as the reverse complement.
AAATGTTGCAGAAAAATTTGAGTGCAATATCATTTAATCCAATAGTACTGAACATGATAAATGTCTGGGGGAAGTACGAATTTATTTAAAGGAAAAGGAGTCTTTATCTGCTTTTAGCCCAATATGGGGAAATGATAATTTTATACCTGGTCGAAAGGATGTAAGGCAAGGCAAGGCAATTTTATTTGTATAGCACATTTCATACACAATGGTAATTCAAAGTGCTTTACATAAAGAAGAATAATAAAAATAGAACATAAGGAATAGAAATAACAGTAAAAACAGAGAATTTTGCTATCTGGATGGATGAGCTAGGAAGTCTCAGGGAGTTTTGTTGTTGTTGTTGTTGTTGTTGTCCATCAGAGTGGATCTAAACAGATCTATCCATCAGAGCAGATCTGAATGGATCTTCCTCACACTACAGGACTGCTACCTGTTAAGGCACTTCAAACTGATACACAAAGTTTCAATCTCCCCTTTTGCCAAGACACCTCAAACTGCACCACACAGCCCTTATCCCCCCTTCTGGAGATATCTTATCTATGCAACACAGTTTAAATTTCCCCTTTGGAAAGTGTCCTGACTGTAATCCAGAGATATCTTAACCATGCACCACAGCTCAAATTTCCTCATGGTTTGTACCAAATTTGAAACCTAATCACAAATGCTTTCTTCCTAATTCTCCCAGCTCTTTCAACCAGACAGCAATATTTAAAATGCATTAAAAGTCAGAAAGCAAGATGATACGTAAAAGATATAAAATACATTAAAAAAGAAATAAAACAGGAAAAGGAATTTAAAAGAATAAAAAGATAATACGTATAAAATAAAATGCAAACAGTTTGGACATAGCACAGTGCTCAGTCAGCAAATGCATAGGTAAAAAGATGTGTTTTGAGTCTGGATTTGAATGTGGCTACTGTTGGAGCACACCTGATCTCTTCTGGAAGCTGGTTCCAGCTGCGGCTGACGTAACAGCTAAAAGCAGACTCTCCTTGCTTTGAGTGAACCCTTGGTATTTCTAAGTGACTTGATCCTGATGATCTGAGTGATCTGTTAGGTTTATATTCTATGAGCATATCTGCAATGTATTGAGGTCCTAGGCCATTGAGTGATTTATAAACAAGTAACAGTACTTTAAAATCAATTCTAAATGTAACTGGAAGCCAGTGCAAGGACCTGAGGACTGGTGTGATGTGTTCATGTTTTCGGGTTCTGCTCAGAATCCTGGCAGCAGCATTCTGTACGAGCTGCAGCTGTCTTATGGTCTTTTTGGGAAGACCAGTGAGGAGCCCATTACAATAATCCACCCTGCTGGTGATGAAAGCATGAACAAGTTTCTCTAAGTCTTGACTGGACACAAAGCATCTAATTCTTGCAATATTTTTGAGATGATAATATGCTGATTTAGTTACTGTCTTTACATGGCTACTGAAACTCAGGTCTGACTCCAAAATCACACCAAGATTCCTGACTTGATTTTTAGTTGTTTGACCCCTAGAGTGAAGGTACGTGTTCACTTTGAGAACTTCATCTTTGTTTCCAAATGCAATGACTTCAGTTTTGTCTTTGTTGAACTGAAGAAGTTTAGGCACATCCAATTTTTAATTTCATCAATGCATTGGCACAGGGAGTCAATGGGGCTGTAGTCATTAGGTGATAGGGCTAGGTAAATCTGGGTGTCATCTGCATAGCTGTGATATTCAATTTGGTTCTTTCTCATTATTTGGCTCAGTGGCAGCATATATAGGTTGAACAGGAGGGGTGCGAGTATTGAACCTTGAGGGACTCCGCATGTCATGGATGTCCACTCAGACTTATGGTCACCGATACTCACATAATAACCTCTCCCTTCTAAGTATGACCTGAACCATTTAAGGACCATCCCAGAAAGCCCAACCCAGTTTTCCAGCCTGTCAAGAAGTATGTTGTGATCGACAGTGTCAAATGCAGCACTGAGGTCGAGAAGAACCAGCACTGATAATTTACCTGAATCTGTGTTAAGGCGAATATCATTTATTATCTTTATGAGCGCTGTCTCTGTGCTGTGATGCGGTCGGAAACCAGATTGAAAGTTGTCAAAGTATCCATTCAAGCTTAAGAACTTGTTCAGCTGATTGAAAACAACTTTTTCAATGATCTTGCCTATGAAAGGAAGATTTGAGATTGGTCTGTAGTTGCTCAATATGGTGTTATCCAGGTTGCTCTTTTTCAGGAGGGGCTTAACAACTGCAGTTTTCAGGGATTTTGGAAAAGTCCCAGAGAGAAGTGAGGCGTTTACCACTTCTAGGAGATCTGCTTCTAAACAGTTAAACACGCTTTTGAAAAAAGATGTGGGAAGTGTGTCAAGGGCGCAGGTTGATGTTTTAAGGTGCTGTACTGTTTCTTCCAAAATTTTACCATCAATTGCTTCGAAAACAGACATAATAGCTGCTTTCTGATGTTGTGATCTGATCTGTTTTACCCCGGTGCAGCTCAAGGATCTTCAAGAGAAGGAAGCAAACTCACAGTATTTGCTGTCTGAGAGCAGTTCACTGGGAATCTGACTTGGGGGGTTTGTTAGTCTCTCTACAGTAGCAAAAAGATTGCGGGTGTTGTTTAAGTTTCTGTTTATAATATTTTTTGAGTTTTGTCTTTCGCCACATGCGGTCAGCTTTTCTGCATTGTCTTTTCATATTTAGGCTTTCGACTTTGGGCTGAGTACGGTGTGTGGAAAGTGTGTGGAAAGCTAAAAACCTATACAAAGATGGTGTTCTAATGTCATTTGCTGATATTACTGACAATTTCAAAATCCCTAAAAAACATTATTATAAATATTTGCAGATTAGGAACTTCATACGTACTGCCCAGGGTCAAGGACTTGATGAGCCAGAACTAACAATTTTGGAGAAATGTATATCTAAATCAAGCCAAGGTGGAGGACACATATCTCTTTTATACAATGTTGTTATCAGGTTCTCAGGAGTCATCTGCATCCAGATTAGCTATGTGGGAACAAGATCTTGGATTGAAGATAGATAAGGATAAATGGTAGCAAAAATGTGTAAAGGCCCAAACACAGACTGTCAATAGCAGACTTAAACGGTTACAGTACAATTGGCTAATGCGTACTTCTATAACTCCAGTAAAATTAAATAAAATTTATAGCAACATACCAGATACTCGTTTTAAATGTAACGGTGAAAAAGGCACATTCATTCATTGTATATAGTTTTGGAAAGAAATTATTAATATGATATGGCATATAGTCTCAGTGAGATTACCACTGGATCCTGGATTTTTTATTCTTGGTATTCATCCAGCTAACTGGAATATTAAGAAGGATACACAAGTATTGGTAGACATGTGTATACTGCATGCCAAAAGGCTCATTGCCATTTACTGGAAAAAAAAACAGAAAGGCCTACTATAACCCGATGGTTAAGAGAAATATCTTCATGCATTGCAATGGAAAAAATACCTATATTATTAAGAGTAAAGAAGACAAATTGTCTGGAGAGTGTCTGGAGTCCCTTTTTATTATTTATTGAACACAGAGATATTAACAATATAATGGAGGAACAAACTGCTTAATAATTAGGTATTATATTCATATGAAAATATACTTTAATGGACTATACTAACCCTACTTTATTGCTTATATTTTTGGTTATTATATGCAATCTTTTGTTAACTCTGACCAAAGTATATTGTATTACCCAATGTTGGTTTGTGCTATTACACTTTTTATGTAAAATGAGCCCCGCTGTTTGTTTGTTTGTTTTGCTTTTGTTTCTGCACATTATGTGTTGTTACAGATATGTGATGTACATTGTTGTGTAAGTGTTCAAGAAAATGCAATAAAAATAGTATTACAAGAACATCAGTTATTGTAGATGTGTGGTTACTTTTCTATTTATGTGGTATCATGTGCCATTTGTGGCCCTCAGCTTAGTTTAATTGTTTTGTTATATAATTTTTTTCTTTTGTTGTTTTCAATGTTTAATGTTTTGTTATAATGGTTTAACACTCAAAGAAAACACACCGAACTCTTTTACAAACGTTAACAGTTTATTTCCCATGTAACAAACTAACACATAAGGATATGAGGGTTTTCAATAACAACCTGTTTTACTTTAAGAAAGCAACCATGCATTGGTGTTTTATTTTCATTATTACTTTATAGATTATTTTCTTTGTTTTTATATTTGAATCATTATTAATATTTGATTTACATCATGTATCCATTTTATCATTTAATCATTTTATTATTATTATTCATTTGTTATTTTATGTTTTTATGATTTACATTACTTATTATTTCCTTTCTATTGTTGTTTAATCTTATGATTGTGTGGTATAAAGGGATGTTTGTCTTCATGAGTAGAAGATCAGAGAATGTCTCCATTTCAAGGTTTTTACCGTCACTAGATGATGTTGTAAAGCAATAATTTTCCATTGTTTTTTCCTTGGTATAATAAAACTTGTTGGAATTGTACTGTTCAGATGAAGTCAGAGCACTGAGTAGTGTAACATCTAGATGAAGTTTGAACTTTGAATTTGAACGAGACGAAATATGTTCGTCAACGACCTTTTTTTCATGACTAAGACGAGACGATGACAAGACTGCACCACTGTCCAAAAACGCTGACTAAGAATAAATTAACATGTATTATTGTTGACGAAAAAAAGACGAGACGAAAATGTTTTGTATAAAATAAAAACTAAGATAAAATCTCTCTTCATTTTCGCCTACAATCGCCTCTGCTTTTTCATCAGCTGTTCAGAACGAGTTCGTCGCTTTGATACTGACAAAAAGTCAGAATGTGTCATCATAACTGACGGGAAACACTGCGGACAAAGAATTCACATTAAGCAGGTTATATATATTTTATGTTAACTTACTTATTTTGCCACATGCATGTGTGGGTCTTCACATCACGGGCGCGGAAAGTGGGGGTGCTGTAAATGCATGTTTGTTCATTGACATTTATTTGTAATAAACACTCTGAGTTGGCTATTTAAAAAGTTTTATTTTTATGTTAAATTATGTAAGGGATAATGCAGAGCGAGGCGGTTGTTATAGCTAATACAACCCCAACAGGCTGATTAGGCTGACTACCTACCAAATAAATCAATAATTTGACACAAAATGATGATTTAAAAAGGAGTTTATTGATTTAAAACCGATTGTATTGCTTCCGCTAAAGAAAATAGTGCGCTCCGTCTCTACGGTTAGAATCCTGTGTGTCCATGGCAACGCTCTGTTTTTCATGGCAACGGTGTGTTATAGTTAGCAGCGGCCTGTTATCAAGAAATAAAATAGTGTGTGCGTAGAAAGAATTCGTCCACACCAGGGGCGGAGCTACGGGTGGGCCTGGGTGGGCCCAGCTTGCCCACCCAGTCAGATCCAAGGAAATATATATATATTATATGGGCGTCGGAACCATTGTAACCATTGTACTTTTTAAGACCAATATATTGGACCCACTCACTTTACCGTCTCTAATTCAGCATTTGTCTAATCCCCCCGGGTGATGCTACTCCACAAACCACCAACAGAACATAAAAAATATCAAAAATAAAGAGTTTTTAAAACATCGCCAAGTAAAACGCGTTTATAAAGAAATGTCTCTTTACGACCACAACAAACGGGACACTTTTCAGACGCGCATTCCACCTTCGCCTCAGCGCCAGGCACAAGTCAAACGAGCGCGGAAAAGGTAGCTTCAGTTGAACAACAGTGAACTGTGGTCAGATGAGATGTTGTCAGGCTATGCCAGTAAAACTCCAATCAGCCGTATAGCCTACTGTATGGAGTCAAATTAATGCCTTAAAGTTTTGCACAAAAATAAAGTTTTGCAAAACACAAAAAAGAACTGAGCAATAAAAAAATGTTTTGCAAGCAAAAATAAAGAATTGCAAAGGAAAAATAAAGTATTGAGCAGAAAAAAATAAGTTTTGCAAACAAAAATAATAAATTGCAAAATAAAATAAAGTAGTGCAAAAATAAAAATATAATCAATCACAAAAATCAATGACAGCTGTAATCCTATTTTATCTTTGCCACATATTTTTCATGCTCAAACCTACTAAATCATTCGCAATGCTCATTTTATTCTGCGTTTCAGTCAAGCAAGCGCTCACGATACCGGTTTCCTTTGCGCTGCACTTTTCTGCGCGGTTCTCTTTATGGCACTGGTTTGACGTGGGGGTGGAGTCAAGAAACGGGGGCACGTCCCCGCAAAATGCATTGGAGGGGAACGTAATCAGCGACAGGTGAAATAATTCTTTGACATGGTTAAAAATAGTGAATGGTTTGTTTTTGTTGGTTTGTTTAGCATATGTTGTCGCCGATTACGACCCACTCCAATGCATTTCTTATAGTAATATGACCCGTTGCGCTCTGTCTCACTGCCTGTGTCCACTTGTGTATCCTTAAACATTCGTTTTTTGGGGTCGACAGCTTATAAAAACGTATTTCTGGGTTTTTTAGCTTGTTAGCTGTACACCTTGTCACACAGCATCTTTTAGGCTTTGTTTTGTTTTTTGTAATGAGTCAGAAAAGACAAGAAGGCAGCCTGGAGACGGTTGGATTGTTTTTCCCCGGTGGTTTTCAGATTATAATAAATGCGCTCTGTCTCTATGCTTGATCTGTTCTGTTCCAATCTGCGTCTCCTGCCGATGACGTGTTTCGCGGGGACGTGCCCCCGTTTCTTGACTCCACCCACACGTCAAACCAGTGCCATAAAGAGAACCGCGCAGAAAAGTGCAGCGCAAAAGAAAATCGTGAGCGCACGCTTGACTGAAACGCAGAATAAAATGAGTGTTGCAAATGATTTAGTAGGTTTGAGCATGAAAAATATGTGGCAAAGATAAAATAGGATTACAGCTGTCATTGATTTTTGTAATTGATTATATTTTTATTTTTGCACTACTTTATTTTATTTTGCAATTTATTATTTTTGTTTGCAAAACTTATTTTTTTCCGCTCAATACTTTATTTTTCCTTTGCAATTCTTTATTTTTGTTTGCAAAACATTTTTTTATTTATAGATTTACTTGAATTGATATTGTCACGTAATATTATATTAAATAACGTAATTTGAACTTGCCATACCTTGACTTTTTGTGAATTGACGCCACTTAGGGACGGTCCATCATTTTTTTCCCCCGCCCAAATTAAGCCAGTTGAAAAACATGGGATGATGCAAATTATTCTGGCCCACCCACACTTTTAGAGGCCCACCCACCATCCACTTTCTGCCTCCGCCACTGGTCCACACACCGTTCAAACAAAAAAAAAAAAAAAAAAAAAAAAAAATCCTGAGCGCAAGTCCACCGTCTAGGCAGGCTTTTTGTGTTAAATTATATTTCCTGTCGCTGCGCAGGTTCTTTTATTGTACATGACAGCTTATGTCCCGATGACCAGTCTTTGCATTACGATTAAAAGCAGTATCAATAAAGTAAAAAAAATGTGATGTGCAGTCAAGCTCGAGTGTATGCACTGTTTAAACGAGTGTTCTCAACTTCTCACTGATACTTTTGTGATTCGCGGAGTTTTGACAAGTTTTATAGCCTTGATATTGTTTCTTATTCAAAAATGGTAACAGAAAAAACTAAGCACCCCCAACCTGAAACCTCTTCCCACGCCCCTGTCACAATCACATCATAATCAAAATTAATAATTAGGCTTAAAAGCAAATGTATATGTAAGGGAATCAAGTTTAACAATTACATATAATATTGCTCCAAATATCATCAATAATGGTGTGTGCAATACCATGTATAACTTGCATTAAGTTGGTAATTTACTTTATACTAGAAATAATATACTACAAAACTATATATATATAGTTTTGATCTTTGGCTTTTCATTAAGTTATTTATTTCCACTATAACACGTGTGTTCCTGATATTATTGCATTTAATGAGGCTTCGTTGTATTTATTCTTACAATAGCTTCTAGATGTGGTCAAGCAACCAGCCAGGAAAGAGGAGAGGCCATCTATGTCCGACTAAAAACCTTTGTAACTTAAGTTGTCAGTCGGAGTCTGTTGGGCCCCAGCTTTTGAATTGTGTTGGTTAAAATAAAATACTCTTCAGCACAGGTTAATCATTTGTGAATGTGTCTCCTAAATCAGAAATTGAAAACCAGACACGTTTAACATTTACATTCAACAAAAATCATTCAACAAGTGTATTTTGTCAGGTAATTATGACATTTAACCAATGTTTGAGATATGTAAAAAACACTTTTTTTACTGAAATGTTTATCAGTAATAATCTCAGTAATAATGTGTTATTTTAAAAAAAGACTAAAAATTTTTGACTAAAACTAGACTAAAATTAAAAGACTTTTAGTCGACTAAAACTTGACTAAGATACCTTGAGTTTTGCTTTTGACTAAAACTAGACTAAAATGACGAGACGTTTAGTCGACTAAAACTTGACTAACAAAAAAAGATATGTGAATGACTAAATATGACTAAAACTAACAAGGACATTTGCCACAAGACTAAGACTAAGACTAAATAAAAAATAAGTAACGAAATTAACACTACTTTGAATCATACGCAACTAAGATTAATCAATAAACTCTGCTCTTTTATTATCATCACTTTATATGTTGCTTCTGCTTTTCCCTGGCTTTCTCAGTCAAACTCTCAGGCTGATCATAGAGTCTTGAGACTTTCTATTCAGGTTTTGCTGGGTTGCACACACCAGACAAATGGATATCTTTTGACAAAATCTGGCCTCCGGGGCTGGATTTGATATTTCTGATGTGGAAATTTCATCCAATCTAACAATATACAAATGAAATACTGTTGTACTTACATTGTGTGTCACTTCTTAATGGCCAAACCCATGTCCAGTGAAAGCTTTCATTTGCCCGGTAGGAATGGCACTTCCATTTTCAGGGACATGACAGGGAAATCAGGAAAACTAGAATTTATCAAGGATTTTTGTTTGTGATTCACTTTTGATCAATAGTGTGATGCAAATGTTATATGTTAATACCATTTGTTTTGTGTATTTGAGTAGTTCTATCATGCTTTAATATGATCTCTTTTTTAACTTTATTGCTTTGCTTTAGTTTTGTCACTTTATATATTTAGTTTTTTTTTTTTTTTTGCTTGGGGAACCACGATTTTTGCACCAAAATAAACACCCTGGACTATATATTCTTTTCCGTCGTCACTGATTTTACACCTTCACCGCCGGTACACCCTAACACTACCCGTCTGGAAAGAAGGATGGTGTTATTCTGGTCAAGACGAGATTTTGAAGTATGAATGTCAAACATTTTGGAAATGAAAAAGAGTACTTACCCAATCTGTGTGAAGAGATCGATGTTCAAGCATTTTGAGAAATGCCTGTTGTTGGGATCAAGCGGGGCTAGCCAACTTCATCTGCTCCAATGATGTGAACGAATCAAACTTGAGCAGCAGCTGGTGGATGCTGGCCAGTATAAAATGAAGATGACATTTCTATACTTAGCAAAGTCATACACTGCAAACACTGCTTTTCTTAATTACAGCAGTCAACATTTGAAGTGGAGCAAAAATGTTCAAAGTTGTCCTAAGAACCAAGTTGTCCTAAAAAGAAGGTTTTAGGACAACTTTGATGAAAGATTTTGAACCACTTCAAAATGAAAAATAATCTTGTTTCTCTTTGAATTCTTGTTTCTGTCCCACAAGATTATTTTTCTCAGCCCATTGGCAGATAATTTTGCTTGTTTTAAGCAAAAACTCACTTCATTTAGATTTTTTTTTTCTCCAGAAAATAGACAAAATATCTTTTTCTTGATGTTAGTTATTTGGAGTGGAAATATGACAAAAATACTAAGAAAGAATGCATTTTTGCAGTGTAATCCCAGGAGTCCATTTACAAGAACAAAGTGGACATCATATACTAGGCAGGCACAGGTTGTATGGACCTTAAAACAATCATGTGATTACTGTTTGACCAGTATTTGTACAGCACAGGAAAAAATGAATAAAGGTAAGCCATTATTATGCTTGATTCATGTCAACTTCTGGTGGGATATGAAGTAGAAGGACTTGATAGTCACCAAGACAGTCTGCTTTCCTTGGTTTGGACTGCAGGGGGTGGAGGAATCAGAAGCACACACACTGCAGTAAAATAACATTTCAGAAAGTAATATCAGTAATGTCTACACATTTATATAACAGTCAAACATTAATAATAATAAACAAGGAAACTACAGACTGAGCTTATATTGTAGCACTGTACATGTAGTGAACATTATTATAACAGGGTGAGAGGACACTTAATAAATCATTTGAACATTTCCTGTCCGCCAAGTTGATATTGGCCACTTTCATCAACCACCACTAAGGATGTTGGTGGAATATGAAGACATAACCATTAATAATCCACACTGTGTGAACCATGGTCTTTCTCTGCTCATGCCTTGATATACAGTATACTCTTTCAAAGGTGTATTGTTCACTCAGTCCATAACTTGTCCAAGTTAAGGCTGCTTGTAACTGCTGGTGAAGGATCAGTTTCTCTTACCCTGTACAGCCAAATAAGTAGTCAGATGTGTTAGAAGCTTCAGTGTCTGCAGGAAACTTGCTACATCCCTGGAGCATGTGACGGCAGAATCCTCCAAGAGACATCATCCCAACCTCCAAAACCATGTCAAGATGACGTCTGATGGCATATGATGCCAGGTTCAAGTGAATTTCACTGCATTAGCCCATATAGCAGTCATTGTTTATTAGCTCCTATGGAAAAACAGAATGACATCACAAACATCAATGACTTCCATTAAGAGCTTGAATTAAGTGTTTGAGCTCCTCAGTTACTGACAACAAACCGAATCAAGGATTATATGAAACTCAAGGGCCAATAACTGTGGCATCTCTGGGTCTTATACCATGAGTTTAACACCAAAAGCACTTGATTTGAACTTCAGTCACTTTGAAATTATAGATTTACTCAAAACCTTTACAGTGCCAACATTCCTGTAAATTATTTTTGATTTATGAATATTATCTTGGGTGATGAAATACTGATGCATTTTATCTTTATCAGTTACCTGGAAAAGGGTGCAATTATGTTTTTAATAAGAATTGATAAGGAATATATATTCTTGGGAAATCCTGGTTAACTGGTAAAAGGGTGTAAGACAATGGTTCCTCATTCCCAAGGTGTCTGAATGTCAAGATGAATGTGTGTGACACTACAGATGACAAAAGCGCTCTCACTTTAATTAGTAAACCATTGGAGTCAATACACAGATGCAATGGGCATGAGAATTTTATCATCATGAAATTATATATTGGGGTATTATTCTGTTGCCATGACTATTATGTATTTTGTTGAGTCATTGTTAGATTTAGGGTAGGGTGGGGTAAGGTGCCAGATAGGCCTACATGGAAAGAGTTAAATGCAAAATCAATATACAAGATTCCTTTTCTTACAAATAAACACAAGAGTGGATACATGTTACCCAGCAAAGTTACAAAGCTATTTTAAGAAACTCACTTTTTAATCATAAATATATTAACACTCTTCGCCTCATCTATCGGTTAATGTTACGACACTTTAAAAGTTGACTTTAAAAGTTTCTCACTAAAAGCAATAGGTTACCGGATTTGTCGATTCGTTTGGCACTTTTCTCTTGGACATGTGGCAGTATCGCAGCTTTGGAGGGAGAAGTGGTTTACTGGATTGAAAGAACATAGTGAAGTGGGTCAATTCACAGTATTTAGGATTTGGTCATTAACAGTAGCATCATGTATCCGAGAGTTAAACAGCAGTCAAAGTGAACACAACACAATGTTGTTTTTGATTGTTTTTCCCCACATACGGCTCTTAGAGAGTTCTGAACCTTGTATTATGCTACATTTCTGTAGATACTGAACAGAAGTTTGAGATTTGACATGTTTCTCGGCTTCCACACCTACATGAACTTTCATAATCTAGTCAACGCCCACTTTGGTGATTCTGTGCTTTAAAAGGCAGCTCTGCACACCTAGCAAGTCACTGTTTCCAGCAGAGCCACAGGAAGCTGCTTCACACTTGACTTCTCCAGCATCTCTCTCTTCGAATCTTCAATCAAAATGAGCAAGATCATTGTTTTTACCAAAGAGGGCTTCGAGGGCAGAACAGCTGAATTCAAGAATGATGTCCACGACTTAGAAGAAAAGGGCTTCAACAAAGTCATCTGCTCCATAAAAGTCATTGGTGCACCATGGGTGGCGTATTATGACAAGAGTTTTGCTGGAAAGCAGCGGGTGTTTGAGGAAGGAGAGTATGCCACCCTTGATGACAAAGGCAAGTTTTCTTCCCCTCAAGATGGTCACAGATGACCTGGACAACCCTGAAATCCAGCTGTTTGAGCATGTGAACTATCAAGGAAGAAAAGTGTCCCTCCACGAAGAAACCAATCTTCAAGAAATTGCTTTCAGTGATATAGTTTCTTCCCACAAAGTGAAAGGTGGTGTCTGGGTGCTATATGAGCACGTCAATCGTCAGGGTTCCCAGCTTATTACTTTCCCTGGCAATGAAGTTCCCAGCTATTTTCCGCTCGACTTCAACGATGTGGCCAGCCATGTGCGCCCCCTTGCTGCCGAAGAAATAGACAGCATCATTCAACGTACGCTTTCTGCAGCTGAATATGAACTGGAATCCTTTTGGAAAGAACGAGGCAGGTGGTGGGGAATGACTGATCTTGACCAGAAACTTGATTCGACTCTTGACTGCGACGGCAATCAGTCTGAAGAAACGTCATGCAATCAGACTCAACCTTATCATTTGAGTATATCTGTGTAAAGACATACTGTACATGTTAACTTGGCAAATGTTATATGACACGGATGAATTTTATATAGAAAAAGTTTTATGCTGCTGGTTGATTGGCTTATCATCAGTAGCGATCAGTATCATCAAAGTATGTAATAAAATACAGTCTTGGAATTGTTATGGATCTACTACAGATCCTGTTGTATTTGATTGTATTTCCCGTTTGATGAGAGTGAAATATTGAAAGGGATTTTGGATTTATATTCTGCTGAGAGAGACAACGAATTCTGCTTTACTCTGTCAACTCAGAAAATAAAGAGTCTTAACATAACACTCCTTGTTTCTGTAATTCTTTTTTTTATGTTTACTTTTTTTCATTTTCACACAAATGACTTACAAATGAGGAACACAACAAATGATTAATCTAAAGAGGCAATAGAAACAAGAAGTGCTATTAATACAACGTTTCAGCCATCGTTCAGGATATTACAAGCTAGAATAGGGAGGGATAAAGGAATAGTGAGACTCCTGGATCTTCTGGGAGGGGTGGGATGTCTGGAATAAACCAGTAAGGACTGACAAGTGTTGAAACTGAGACACAATGATGTCATGAAAAAAGGGGGTCCACACATGTTTTTATCTCTTGCCTGTCTTTTTACTGAACTCTCTTAAGCATGTCTTTCCGACTTATCCCTCTGCGCATGTCCAACACTTTTTACCAATCAACATACATGACATGTCCTTTTTTTTCTTTTTTTTTATTTGATTGAAATTAAGTTGAAGTTGTCCTGTGTTTCTCTAATCACTTTATCCACTAAGTGAAATAACAATAATAATTGCAAAACACATCTATAACATAACTTTCTCAATAGGACACTTTAAGGTAATGCATAATAACATTGCTTGCATAAACATGCATTTCTCTTTAAAGCCTACATAATATGTACATACTGACACCTGAACGTTCACTTTGAACCTTTTTTTTTCTCAAGATTTTACAGTACCATTTATGTTATGAAGAGCAACAGTCCGATTATAAATTCAGTCTCTGCACAGGCTTACACACTCTCCCTGAGCGGGTTACTGTGGCTGACTGTGACTGCTGTACCTGCCCTGATGAGGTGGTATCTGTAAGATCAGCATGTGTATTGATTATATTTTTTATTCAACTTTGTATTTCTTGTCTATATTTTGTTTGTATACATGTTGATGTGCCACCAAGGAGAAGCACAAAATTTTGTTGCATAACTTTGCAATGACAAATAAATTATTCTATTCTATTCTATTCTATTCTATTCTATTCTATTCCTGTGTCTGGGAATCACCATGCATTCAGGATCCACTGAATTCAGGAGGTCATACATAGGTTGTCCGACAGTGGCTAAATTAGGGATGTATTTCCCTAAGTAGTTCACCATTCCTAGGAACCGCTTGAGTTTGTGTACATTTTGGGGTACTGGAAAGTTAGCAATGCTGTCGACTTTCCAGGGTCCGGCCTCACCTCTTGTGCATCAATGATGTGACCGAAATGAATTTGATTCTGTCTGAACCTGCATTTTTGTTTGATTAATTTTAGTCCAGCTGCACACCTTTCTGTTGTCTGCCTGTTATTTAATAAACAGCCAGTAGTCAAAGCCGACCCTGTCCTCTTCCTTCCTCATATTTGAACCCTGTTACACTGGTGCCGAAACCCCGGTGCACCATTTGCGGAGATTATTACATCCCTCGCGGTCATGCAGCATGATCAACACCAGGCCCTGCTGGACTTACGGCAAGATCAGGAGAGGCGGTTCCAGGCCGTCCTCCAAGCCCAGCAGGAAGACCGCGAGAGGTTCCGGAGCTGGATGGACCGGGAGGTTCGGCCGGAAGCCACGGTCCAACACGCTGTGCCCACCCACCTTCCACTCAACAAAATGGGGCCTGAGGACGACCCGGAGGCATTCTTGGACTTATTTGAAAAATCGGCCGAGGTCTGTGATTGGCCTCGGGACCAGTGGCCGATGCGCCTGGTCCCATTGCTCTCTGGGGAGTCCCAGGTAGTGGCACAGCAGCTTCCGGTGCAGAATCTCCTGGTCTTCGACAACCTCAAGAGGGCCATCATCCAGCAGGTCGGCACCTTCATGATGGCCCAACAGCCCCGGACTCCTGCCGCAAATGGTTGCTGGCCAACAAAAGCGACGTGGAGATGATCATCGACCGAGTGGTACTGGAACAATTCATCACTTGGCTTCCAAGAAGAACGGCCGAGTGGGTCCAGTGCCACCACCCCACGTTGCTGTCGGCTATCTACCTCGCGGAGGACCATATGGTGGAGTGCCCCGGGGTCGGCGAATCCCTTCCATCAGCTTCTCTCTCTCCCTCTCTTCCACCTCCTTCTCTCTCTCGCCCTGTCCCTCTACCCAGGTCTCGTCCACCCGGACCTCCTCGAGTCCCGCCCCTGGGGGGCGGGGCAGGAATGGCCAGGTTCCCTATTCGGCTCCCAGAGTACCGCCCAGGGGGACACCGCTCCTGTTTCTCCGCTCTCTCCACGTCAGACGCATAATCCACTCTCTGCCACTGGAGCGTGGTCCACTGGAACGAATTGGCCAGTGTTTACAGAATTATTGGGGGCTTTATGTACGGATGCTTCTTGGGGAAAAAATGCACCGGAGGGGAACGCAAGTACGCAGGCGGGAGAGACTGAACTGGGACCACTGAGTACTGCCTCAGGGGAACAGAGCCAAATCGAGAGACTTATTCTCTCGGAGCGCAATGATTTTCCCCTGGAGCAGTCTCAGGATGAGAGGCTGAAACGTGCGTTTGAACAGGTCAGTACCATCATCGGTCAGCCTCTCCATCCTGGACAACCGCTTACCTATCCATATTTTGCAATTATAAAAAATAGGTTGTATTGAGTGACCCAAGACGCTCAGACAAAAGAGGATAGTTCTTAGGAGCCGCAGGGAAATGCTGTTTCAAGCGGCTCATTCTAATCCAATGGCTGGTCATTTAGGACAGGTAACGACACTAAATCGCCTCATGACCCGATTTTCATCGGGCCATTAGAGCGATCAGCAAGAGGACATCGGTTTGCATTAGTCATTGTGGATTATGCAACACGATATCCAGAAGCAGAGGCTCTCCGCAACATTTCCGCTAAGAGTGTTGCTGACGCACTGTTTTCTTTAATCTCCCGAGTGGGGATTCCCAAGGAAATGTGGTTGTATCTGAAGAGCTTGAGTCCTCCCGCCTCGCACTGTTCCTGTCTGAACGGAACGTGGAAACATCCCACCGCTGTATGGTCAGATGATTTGAAAACTATGTTATATGATAAAGCAAACCAGCATCTCGCTAGTAAAGTGTTGATGGATGAGGATTGCAATCAAAGTAAAGACGATTGTGGTGATGTACAGAAGCATGCGTGAGTCAGTTGATCAGTTGACTGTATTTATGCACAAACACATTGCAGTACATTCACGTTGTTTTCACACACATTCACATCTCACGTTGCTATCTGTGTTGAAACTAAACTCATTTAAACCTTGTCCATTTAAACATTCATTCGTGAGATGCGAAAGAGAACTCACGCACTGTGAGGAGATTTGTGTGTCCGCTCATCCGAAGCGCGTTCATGGAGAGCTGCCTCACAGCGTGCAAATTCTCTTTAAAGTCTTGCACCTAAACGGACAAATTCACACTAAATGATGTCAACATGCCCATCTTAGCGAGTATCCTAACAAACATAGTAGGTTATGTCTTAAGAGAGAAACGAGACAGCGCATGTGTGTCAGTATCAGTGTACTGGATCTGTGAATTATGTCTTAAAGGGACAGCAGTCTAATATTCCTGCTCTCTGTGTTTAATGTTAACCAAAAGATAAAAAAGTCAAAGAACAAAGAAATCACTCTTGACTGAACTCTTGTATTTAATTATTTAAAGAAGTTTTTTTTAAGCAAATTTATTTGTTGTTTAATTGTTCAAAAAAATGTGTATCTTTTTTATATTAGAGGTGCTGCATTTTTATCACAATCCCAACAAAGAAGTTATGCACATGATCAGTTGTTTTTAATTTACATTATTGTATAATTTCAAGATTAACAGCAGAAACAGCATGGTCTGCCTTTAGCTTTGTGAAATTATGCTTCATAACCCAACAAACAGAACGTTGGCACAACGTAGCCAACCTTCTAAGAACGTGGCCAAAAGGTTGCTATAACTACATTGCGTTGTGAAGGTTGTTATAGCGTTGTCACAATTATGACATCTGACCACCGCTCAGTTCCATTGCTCAAGGTCGCGCTTTGGTTGTCTGGACTACCACTGGACGAAGTCTACTCGTCACTGCTCCGATTCTTCTGGAGTGCGCATTTTAAATTACAAATGACCGTTGAACCGTCTCTTCATCGAGCCAGGATACGTGAGTATTGCTTTTATTTTATCTCTATAAAAAAGATATGCAAATATTCAAACACAGCCTAAATGTTACATTTATTTGTTGTCTAAAAACTGAACGAAATAGAACAGAATAATAGTAATAATAATTCCGGAGTGTTTGCGATCTAATATAAAATTTACCAGTGTAATTCTAGCTATTTCTTTTAAGTACGCAGATCAGAACATTAAAACGTCTTCTGGTCAGGTAAATGAAAAATATTTCAACATAACGCCAAAAGTTATAAGCCATAGTGAAGAGAAAATTACTTGAGTGATGGTTGACATTTTAGCACATTATGAACAGACAGGAACAGACCACAGGAACAGACAGCGACTCCACTGTTAATGTTTAACGTTAGTCCATTTTTGGGAAACTAACATAAACATTTGTAACCTCTCACACAGGAACCATCTTGAAAGTGCTATCCATCGAGAAACACGGTATTGTTTACCTTGTTTATTACTACAGAAGCTGTTCTTAAGTGTAGCATGTCACATTACTGATCAAAAGCTGGGGGTCAGTAAGATTATTTTTTTAATGAATAACTGCATGAATTTATACGTAATATACATCAATAAATACACTAATCCAAGGAAGGACAAGATATTTTATGAATAAAATAATTCAATTCAAAGATGGAGCCCGTTGTGTCCTTATGTTCCTTATGTATAACCGGACATAACTCTGAAGCCAAGCTGAGTTAAGGCTCCATTCTCTTGGCATGGTGGGCCCACTATGAGTCCCCCTTAAGCCCAGAGTATGGAGCCCCACCTAGGCTTGGCTCCCGGGATACACCCGGTCAAATTTCCAGCTGGACTCCAGCTACAACTCCAGAGTCAAGCCAACTTAAGGCTCCAGACCACCGGCCACTAACACCTACCCATCCCACACAGGCCTCTAATCAAACATTAGTAAAAAGATTTTTTTAAATACTTCCTCCTCACTGAATAAATATTTAAGTTTTACTTCAATACTATAACCATCCCAGTTACTTTGCACAGGTCCAGCTACAAGAGTTTAAAGGTGAATCGTCTTTTGTGCAAGAAAGGTCTATTAATCAATGAAGTCTTGAACAAACAAGAGTGCAGTTTCATTTAGCATGTATTCAAAAAAAATTTCAGGCCTGTATATAATCACATTCAAACTCACCCAAGGATCCTCGACAGTTTCCAGAATCCCTCCACCACCCCGTCTCCTCACACTCTCTGGGTTACTTCATATAATCTAAAAGGAGGAGGTACTCTGTGTTCGGGCCGATTACCGAGCTCGGAGCCCTCTCCCTGGACAGCACGCCAAATACGTTTACCAATTAATTTACCTGACTTATTTGTAAGTGTGAACTCGTGAAACATATGTATACAATTCAACAATTTCATCAAAGGCAAGAGTATGTGCATATAGGGAATCGAATTGTCCAGCACAGCTGTTTGAGAACTTAAATAGTTCAGGAATTGAAGGAAAGCAGTGTTGTCTTTGTTGAGTATAGTTACAGAGGATCAAGAAGTTGATGAGGTCGATTGTTGTCCTATGCTTGAATGTCTGAGGGCTGTTTCATAAAAGATGCAAAGAAAAGCGAGGATTAAACTCCAAAACCTGACTTGAGTTAACCTAACAAATGAGTTTGGGCTAAAACGGTTTCATAAAAGGTAATTGAAGTTCACGCAGTCCCGCTAATTCGATCCAGGTTCACCTAGTCAAGATAATTTCGCGTGCACGGTTTTCTTAAGCAGCCCTAGAGGTCGATCATGGATCAAATCGATCCACCATAGGAAACAGCATACATTTTGTGCTATTTTATGCGTTTGAGACATGGTGTTTTCCTTAGTGCATAACTTACTTCTCACAAGTTTATTCTCCATCTGTAAATGTTAGAAGTAATGCAAATATTTCCATTTTGAGGCTAAACTTCACAGTGAACGAGTGCTGCTGCGCGCATGCGCGCTAAACAGACGGAACTCAATAGAAGCGCAATAATTCTAAAATATACATTTCGCTAAATATTTGATGTTGGACATTAAATGTGCCTTATGTTCACTTTCAAACCTACAAGTAAGTGTATTTTATGATAGTAACTGTAAATGGACTATTGTAATGGGGTAAATCAATATACTTTGGTCCATTTACTGAGTTTAGATTCATCTTACCAATTAAAATTTAGTCTGTGCATATTTATTTTAATTTTTAATTTTGTGATTTTAATTTAATTTTGCTCTTCTAATAACCATAAAGAGTACTACAGCTGCCAAACAAAACCAGAGAGAAATGTAGTCATATATTTTAAAACAATCTAATTAAATATTGGGCACAAAACATTTAGCCAGTAAAAGGAAAACCTGTAGGTTTACACACACACACACACACACACACACACACACACACACACACACACACACACACACATAATATATAATTCAGGTTGATTAGGACACTTTTTCATTTCATAGTCATTTCAATAGCAAAAGTGTCACAATCAACCTGAATTCACTATATATATATATATATATATATATATATATATATGAGACCAGAGTATAGATTAAATATGGGCCTTGGAAAAGGCTAGCTGACTTTATTGTGCTTTGACTACAGTGGGTAGTTCCAGTGTGGACAACAACCATACATGTCAGTTCTGCAGACTGCATCTTACTCTGTCACTCTTTCATAGCTTTGCTGGCTCTGAAACACTCACTTGGTATTCTCCTGCTCTTTGTCTAGCAAAAAAAAAAAAATCACTTAATGAAAGCTTACAAATGATTGACTGTTTCAGGGGCCTTGTCACAGGTCTATTGATTTTGAATTTCTGTTACTTTTGCTATATTTTCACACTTAAAACAATGATTTGGTAATCCTCTTGTACTCTTCTGTGCTAAGAAATAAGTCTCCTGATATATATATATATAATAACACACACACACACACACACACACATATACATACAGATATGTTAATAAAGTCAATAATTGTATGTGAGAGAGTCAGCTGTAATATCATTGCGTTCCTATTGGTCAGTGTTAGAGGAGCTCAGCTTAGCCTGACAGTTAGCCTGCTCCAGACCAGGCTAGTTTCCCAGCATAAGTTGCCAGGGTAACTGAGTTTGAACTAATTTAAGTTTGTTTTATGAACAGAATTCACTGACAACAAGTCTGACTAAGTAAAATAAGCCTGGCTTGTTTTCTAATCTTGTTTTATGAAACAGCCCTCTGGTCAATTTCAGTGTTTCACACCAAACTAAATACATTCCATGCAAGTTCATCACAATGATACAAACATTAAACTTATGTTGGAGCAGGAAACAAACAGTTTCTCAAACAGGATTAGGTAAACAGGTAGCAAACAACCATGAGGCACCATCAAACAGACCCTACCATTTACTCCACTGTTTCCTGTTATATACCATAATGAGTATTCTCCATCTCCCCCTAGAGTACAGGAAGAACATTGCAACCATAAATACAATAAACCTTGTGACAGGCAGTGACTGTTACAATACATTTTTATATTTTGTAAATCAATCTTGATGTGGGTTTATTTGGAACACATGCCAAAGTACCAATTAAGCCCATATCAGGCTTCTAACTTTATTCATAAAATATCTACTAACGTATTTCTGTTTAATTTCTGCTGAAAAGGCTTTAATAAGCTGTTCAATGACAGATTCTCACTGTGACAACATGCCCCGTTACTGGGTTTGACTGTGTTTACACTAAACTCCAGAAATATTCACTAGAGTCTCCTGTATAAATTTATACTGTGATATATATAAGACTGATAATGTCATATATACTTGTAAAATGAATAATATTTTTAGTATTTTTCTATTTTATGTTTGTAAGGGAACAACCCTTCAAACCGGATTGTTTTTCAGGAAATAAAAAGATTACGAATAATGAAATTAAATCAATATTAAAAATATAATATTTTTTGGTTTCATTTTGCTGATAAATGTCCTATTTCTACCACAGAAAGATAAAAATAACAAAAGTAACATGTTAGTACGCGCTCCTGAATGTCGAGAGCAGAGCTCGTGCGCGGAGGGGATGTGACGTCACAGAGGCGCGCCTCCCTCCCTCCGCTCTCTCACTATAGAGGGGCTGCGTTCCACTCCAGTTTTAGACACGCACTTGCGAACTTCCCTCCACACCTCCCCTCGGGGGAATCCCTGCCGCCATTTTGAAGTGCATTCCACTTCGTGAAGTGGACGAGGGAAGTTTACATGGATAGACCCTCGTTCCCTCGATTTTGACCGAGGGAGCGAGTCTACTTCACATGTACACTTCAGGCAGCTCCATAACCCACAATGCAACACGATTATGACGTCACCGCATATCGCGTTTAATTTACCCTACAACAAACAATTCTATGATATATTAATTATTTTTTAAAACATTTAAAACACACATATATACATATAGAAGGCTGTATTAAACAAATTTGTAAGGGGAAAAAATAAATAATAAATCAGCTCCATTGCGGATTCCAAGTGATCAAGGGCTTAGGACGTTCCAGTTCAGCCCATTGCAAAGGTTCCGCCAGAAGTGGGCACTCGTGCAACATAAGCAATGACGTACATCCGAGTCAACGAGACCGAGTGAAGTTAGCGAGGGAAGGGCATTTAAAAACCGAACTGGAACGCAGCCAGGGTATGCATCGACGTCAATTTCCCGCCGAAAGCGCGCTCCCTCAGCTGGACTGAGTGGCAAAAGAACCTGCTGCGTGACTGGAGTTAATAGAGGAAACTGCGAAAACGCAGGTAAAACAAATGATTACACTAAAGGTTGGACTGGAAAGTGTTCCTTACAACTTGTCAAATAAACCTAATACGTGAAAACGACTGCCACAGGTTATAGAGAATACGAGTCTGACGTCACGCCGCATTGAGTTCTGGGTAACTTCTTTGTTTATCCGCCATCTTGACAGGATCGCGCTGCCTTTCCGTTATTGAGTTTAGTGCAGTAATTTGTTTTATGTCATGATTGTGAAAAATGTCACCATTGTATGTCATTAATGCTGCATCGATAATTGTGATAGTAACTCAGATCATCGTTCTGAGAGAAAACAAGACAGTGAAAAACGTTTTTTCACCTTTTCTACGTGTAAAAACACCAAGGGAAAGACGCCGGATGGCAAATCTATTAATAATGGCACTGATTAAACCCACTGCTTATCACTCAATAAAAGAATGACATTTTCAAGTGTTTTTGAACGTTTTGATTTCGTTTGGTTTAATAATTAACATTACCTTTGCGAGTCTGACTCTCACTGCGCTCGTGAATTAGCAGAACCTGACGGGGACATTCAAATGCTTAACAAGAAAAACGCTTCATGTGACAAACAAACAATTCTGTACATATTTATTAAAGCATACTGTGTGAAGATACGCAAATGAGCCCAAAATATGAACGCAACACGTTTATCTTAAACGGTTTCTTCTCATGTCCTCTCAAAAAAACGCTTAATGCACTTAAAGATACCAAATTCTATTTACAAATAAAGAACATGCAGAAAAACGGATGAGACCAAACTATAAACGTTCAGTATCACTTAAAATGCAAGCATTTTATACATTTTCTTCATAACGGTTTTATAAAGGTAGGAAATTGCTTAGTGCGGTTGTCATTTGTTAAAATAAATAAAAAAATACATTGTGTTTGTGTCCGTCTGTCCGCTGAATTTGACCCATAATCTCTGATTCTCCTCATCTGTGATCGTGGAAAAGGGGGATTACAATGACAACAGTTGTAGGCCTACTCAATATGCTCGTTTAAGCATCATTTAAACGTTTCCAACAAATAAATGAATCGACTTTTCTCAGTGTGTTGATCACAGAGATTTATTTGGATATTCATACGATGGATGAAGCAGCAGTGAGCGTCCAGCGTGCGACACGGTAAACAGATCAACATTGTAAACGAAATTCTACAAAACTTCAGTGAAAAAAATAAATAAATAAATAAAATGATCATGCGATGCGATAAAATAGCTTCTATTCCCTGCAAACGATACCATTAAAAATGTTAACGTTCCACTTAAATGGCAGAAACAAAACAAAAGGTAAGCAAGAATCCGTATTAATTTCAGTACGAGTAATAGAGGGCGATCCTGTCAAAATGGCGGCGCCGCCCCGGCATGCAACGAGGCGTGACGTTCGTATTCTCTATTGACATGCAGCCAGGAGTCGTGTTTCCTGACATATGTGCCTGATTTCAACGGCGGGGAAATACATAAAGCAAATCTGCCTGTGAATATTTTATATAACTACAATATAGGTAGGTTTAAATCAGTAATCACTTATATCAATGTTATATCGTCATATCGTCCAGCCCTAAAACATATATATAGTTTTATAGTATAGTTTTTGTCAGTGTTGTTTATTTAAAAACACACAATTATGCAGAATATAAGATGGAAAATATTTAATTGATGAGTTGTCAACATAATATATAACAATACAAAATATACGGTATGATTTTACCTCAAAATCAAACATTTTGACACAAAATGATAACTGCAAATCCATGTTTCTCTGCTGGAGTCCAGCTGTTTCTGTGAATTGCAGTGATCCATTTGCTTCTTTTTCTGTTGCTTTCAGCAGTTTTTAAATATATACCTCAGGTTTTGTGTCAAAGCTATTTGTACAGTCAATCGCAAAGCTCTTTCCCGTTTTGGATGTGTTTTGTGTGTTTTTCGCGGCATTCATGCTGAAAACCAATGCTGCCACTCAGTCTTTTGCCACTCAGTGGGCGTGACCGCAGTTGTAACGGTCGACGGTGACGTCACTTGCATACCCTCTATAGTGATGGGAACTATTTCAGCAGAAACTAGAAATACACAACAGAAATACACAAAATACTTTGTTAAATAGAAAAAAAGACTCTAAGTCTCTTTTGTTCACCAAGGCTGCATTTATTTGATAGTAAATACAGTAAAATGTGATATATTCACTATATTTATATATTATACACTATAATATATATTGACATTGAACTGTATATTATGTGAATGTATAGTTATTCCTGTGATCATTTTCAGCATCATTACTCCAGTCTTCAGTCACATGATCCTTCAGAAATCATTCTGATATGATGCTCAAGAAACATTTATGATTATTATCAGTGTTGAAAACAGTTCATATTTTTGTGGAAACTGTGACAGATTTTATTTTCAGGAGTCTTTGATGAACAGAAGCACAAAAGAACAGCATTAATCTGAAACAGAAATCTTCAGACGGTAAGAGGAACACATTGTGATTGAGAGCTTCAGCTCAACATGTTCATGCTTCATCAGAACAATCGCTCCTCATGATCTGGACTCACACGGCTCTGAGCGACTGCACCATAATCCAGTGGATCTGGTCAAACAGGTGGTTGGTGACGTCCCGTCCTCGAGTGCTCTCCAGATAGAGCCACAGGTTACTGACCGTCCACTTCCCGCCGTGAACGGGATTGTAGTCGTCCTGCGCTCAGATATATGGGAGTTAACGGGAATATATGCACACCCCCTGCAGGCACTGTGAATTCCCCCAGTCATACTGTCAAACAGAACTACAATTCAAAATAATGGTTTTCCATTTTGATATACGTAAAAATATCATTTATTCCTGTGATCATTTCTCCAGTCTTCAGTGTCACATGATCCTTCAGAAATCATCCTGATATGATGATTTGATGCTCAATTATTAATGTTGGAAACAGTTGTGCTGCTTAATATTTTTATAATCTGTGATACTTTTTTCAGGATTCTTTGATGAATAAAAATTTAAAGAGCAGCATTTATTTAAAATATAAATCTTTTGTAACAATATACACTACTGTTCAAAATTTTGGGGTCATTAATTTTTTTCTTTCTTTTTTGAAAAAAATTAATACTTTTATTCAGCAAGGATGTGTGAAATTGATAAAAAAAAAGTGATAGTAAAGATTTGTATTGTTAGAAAATATTTCTATTTTGAATAAATTCTGTTCTTTTTAACTTTTTATTAATCAGTGAATCCTGAAAATAGTATCACAGGTTATAAAAATATTCATCAGCACAACTGTTTCCAACATTGATAATAACGGAGTATCAAATCATCATATTAGAATGATTTCTGAAGGATCATGTGACACTGAAATAAATAAATGCTGCAATAAAAATATATTTATTTTACATATTTACAAAATTAGAATTGAATGCAAAAATCATGTTATGACCAAACAACTCTCTGAGGTGATGAACTGAACTGAACAGAAGCAGGAGTGTAAATACACAGAGCTTCACGAGTGAACACAGCTGACAATAATCACAAACAGATCAAGAGGAACATATGAACAAAAACACAACACTAAACATAATCCTGACAATAATCATAATAACATGATAAATGCTGTAAATCAAATGAGAACTGAATTCAAACAGAAACAGACGTATGGTTGAAGTAACAGGTTTCTATTGAGATCCTTCATTTACACAAGAACTGATCATCAAACTGTGTGATTGATCTTAATTCCCTGGACTTTGCTTTTGAGACGTGTTGAAAAATACTGTAAATAAAAGTGTTCATCGTCTTTGTGTCGAGACTCCTATCTTGGATCATCTAGTCAGTGTGTGACAGTCACTGATTCATCATGAGCTCAAAGCATTATGGGTAGAATCTCTCAGTCTGAGTCTGATTCATCAACACAGTTTGACTGATCCATAAACCCCAAACCCAGGATAGAGCGGTTGAGTGAATGTGGTCTGGGCTGTGTGGATGAGACTCATTGTGTCTCCAGAGACGCTGTAGAAGGACAGAGTTCCTGCACTGTGATCCACATACACTCCTACTCTATAGTAATTCTTCTCATTCTCTGTTCTACTGATGCTGAACATTAAAGAGCGAAGAGTCAGTTCGTCATTGTGAGAGAACGAGTAAATGCGAGAGCCCTCCAAACTCCAGGACTGATCATTACGTCCAAACCTACACTCACAATCCCCTCCCGTCCTGCTGATGCTCTTATATGACACTGATATAAACACATATCCACTCCACTCAATCTCCCAGTAACAGCGTCCACTTATACTCTCTCTACACAACACCTGACGATAATCTCCATCAAATCTGTCTGGATGATCAGGATATGGCTGAAGTTCTGTTTTAGTGTCAGTAATCACTGTGTTCTCCTCAGACAGACGGAGGTGTTTATTCACTGTGTTCAGATCCAGAGTGAGCTGATGGGAATCTGATGGAGATAAAACACATCAGTGTATCATTTATTACAGAAAATATCACAGATCTTCAGTTCAGATCAGGATTCAGGATTCTTCTCCTATCTTACAGAATCTCATCTGTAGTTATTAGGAAATCTTGAGTTCGGTACTCAACTCTCAGGTCTGTTGCCAAGAAACCAATAATAATAATAATAATAATACATTTAAGAAATGTCATTCTGTAATAGAGTTTGTGCTAAATGAGGTTCTGACTGAAATCACCATGGTTACCAAACAGATAAAACAGGATTATAATCTTTCTGAAATATGAATGTGTGTGTGAGTGTGTGTTAAACGTACATCTTCGTACTCCTGGTGTAATCCTGATCTCTCCTCCATGATCCACACTGGAAAACACACACAGACACAATCAATCATAGGCGTAATGGTTTTTATACTGTACAAACTGTATATTCTCTCCTCTTACACTAACTCTACCATAAATCTACCATCACAGGAAACTTTCTGCTGTTTTACATTTTCAATAAACATGATTCTGTATGATTTATCAGCTGGTTTCCTCGTGGAGACCATAAAATGTCCCACAATGATTTCAGATATTTCCATCTTTTTGGGCACATGTTGATCCACAGATACACAGCAGTGCAGTGACTGTAGGCGATTCATCTAATTATTGATTACAGTTTCTAATGACATCTGAAAGGAGTAATTAGTTGTCAGTTTGTGTGTTCATGTGAGTTTTTACCAGCTTTTTCCATTTTTGATGTCTGTTAAACAGCACAGCACAGTTAAAACACTGATTTAAGATCAGATGCTCAAGGTCCAGGGTTAATCAAACATTCAAATGTATAAAGTCAGATTTCTGTGGCAATGACTGTAAAATGTAAACAATAATGTGTCCATAACAAACATGTCATTCATTCAACAGCCCATCTCACACTCAATTCTTCTGACCGAATGTTTTTTCAGGTTAAGTCATATTCCTTTTAACCGACACTCTTTTTTAATAGACTCTAGTGTTTAAAGGGGAGTAGTTTGAAACTTAGTTTTTTTTTGCCATCATATTGAAGTCTCCTGTGACTCACTGTGTAAAGACATATGGAAGCCCATTTCTGCCACAGTTGAGTAAACATATTATAGTGTTAAGGGATTTTATAGGACACATGTGACGTGGGGGAAGAGGTAAACCAAGCACTGTAATAAAGTCATGCTTAGAGAGCACATGATGCTGCCACCACCATGCTTCACTGTTGGGACTGTATTGGACAGGTGATGAGCAGTGCCTGGTTTTCTCCACACGTACCGCTTAGAATTAACGCCAAAAAGTTCTATCTTGGTCTCATCAGACCAGAGAATCTTATTTCTCACCATCTTGGCAAACTCCATGCGGGCTTTCATGTGTCTTGCACTGAGGAGAGGCTTCCGTCGGGCCACTCTGCCATAAAGCCCCGACTGGTGGAGGGCTGCAGTGATGGTTGACTTTCTACAACTTTCTCCCATCTCCCGACTGCATCTCTGGAGCTCAGCCACAGTGATCTTTGGGTTCTTCTTTACCTCTCTCACCAAGGCTCTTCTCCCCCGATAGCTCAGTTTGGCCGGACGGCCAGCTCTAGGAAGGGTTCTGGTTATCCCAAACATCTTCCATTTAAGGATTATGGAGGCCACTGTGCTCTTAGGAACCTTAAGTGCAGCAGAAATGTTTTTGTAAGCTTGGCCAGATCTGTGCCTTGCCACAATTCTGTCTCTGAGCTCTTCAGGCAGTTCCTTTGACCTCATGATTCTCATTTGCTCTGACATGCACTGTGAGCTGTAAGGTCTTATATAGACAGGTGTGTGGCTTTCCTAATCAAGTCCAATCAGTATAATCAAACACAGCTGGACAAAGAGTAAACCAGGGGGAAAAAGACGAAGGCGCCTCTCTGGTGTTAAGATGATGATGCTGAAGTGTGTTCCAAAAAAAAATAGTTTTTTTGACCCCCACACCCTTTAACCCTTTCAAAGCTCTCACTCCGGAGGGTAAACCCTTTGAAGGGATTAGGGCAAAGGGATGATCCCTTCCGAATGGAATGCAGGGTGTATATTATAGGGAGATGAGAGGGTCTGTATCTCTTACCATTGGAGAAAGTGTAAGGGTTAACAAAAGCTGTTTAATCAGCATAGTGAAGCCTCGCATCCATTGACATCCATTCAAAAAACAGCATCCGGTCTCTTTCCCTGTATACCACTAGAGGAGCGTTAGCATTAGCCGTTACGCTTTTTTGGCTAAAGGTTGCAGGCTTCCCTTTCAGGGGTAAGTTAATTTGAATTTTCCATCTGTTTAATATATGTTGCAAGAGTTTGGCATGATATAATCAAAGATGTTTTTGGCGATCACGGCTAACGTGGTGTATTGATAATGCTTCTAACCTGAGTTAACCTGTTTTTTTAATTTACATTTTTACTCAGTTCAATGGCTGTTGAGTTTGCCTGTGTAACCACAAATTGGACTATTAACCCTTTCGCATGTAAGTTTAGAATATTCTCATATCAGATCGTACACTCCAGGGACCAGACGAGACTGATCACACCGGTGTGATCGTACGCGTCAAAGGGTTAAAGGAGCAAGGCGCTTTACTTATATTACATGCTTGGAAAGCAAAACATATGAAGAGAACTGTACAATGACCACGGTCCACGGACAGTGCGTGTGTATATGCGCCGAACGCATCTTTCCGCGCTCACAAGCAAAGGAGTATCTTTGATAGAGTATCTGTGCACGAGACAGAGCGGAACGCAGGAAATGAAGTACACCTGGGCCTTTACCGCTCAAAATTGTAGTGGACTGGAGCTACAATTGTGGTAATTGTAGAGGACTGGAGCTGGGCTCACATTGGGAAAAATTTGGGGGAGTAAGATAACTAAGACAGCACTATAATGGCTATATTTAACATTACCCCTTTATTTATCTATTTTACTTTTTTTTTTTTAAATTTGTGCTATTTCAAATTAGCATCTCAAATGAGTTCACCTCCATCATCAAATCATGACATCTAATTCGCATTACAATAAAGTTAATCTCTGAACTAATAACATGTAATATCTATTCATATCTAATTTCATAAGAAATAAGACAGATATGTCTGTCTTATTTGCGCAGCTGCAAAGTAAATTAATATTTATGAGTTAACTAATATTTCACATGTAGATGAATTTATGTCTACTCAGAATTAAGCTCTGACTCTGCACCAGTACGATCTGTCAAGCCATTCACTAGTCTTTGAGAAAGAGAATGTAGAATAAACGGGACTTTTATTCTGTTGAGCGAACACGATGAACAACTAATGACGACATGTTTGAGGTCTGGTTGACCAATCAGTGGAAAAAGATGTTTTATTCCCGCCCACATGTAGAGATTGAATGTTCAAGCTGATTATTTGTTTCCAATCCCAGAACGAAAAAATGAAAAAAAAAAAAAAAAAAAAAAATCAAGCCAATTTTTTTTTTAAATTGTTTTTCTAATTTCAATATTAAATCAAAAAACGAATGAATGGAAGATACCCTGATTTTTTGTCAGTGTTTTTTTTAAAGACACCCACTTATGTAGACAATATATAAGGTATGATTTTACCTCAAAAATCCAACATTTTGACAAAATGATAAATCTGCCTGGTCCAGCTGTTTCTGTGAATTGCAGTGATCCATTTGCTTCTCTTTTCTCTAGCTTTTGGCAGTCAGTGAAAATATACATCAGATTTTGTGTCAAAGCTATCTGTACAGTCAGTCACAAAGCTCTTCCCCGTTTTGGATGCGTTTTGTGTTTTTCACTGCATTCACACTGAAAACCAATGCTGCCACTCAGTCTGTGTAACCGCAGTCATAACGGTCGACAGTGACATCACATGCATACCCTCTATAGCTTAATACTTCTACAAAACCATTTTGGGCTTTCTGCGAGAGAGCGCCCTCCAGCTTCCAGTATGAATGAAACATTACAGGAGAGTGAGCGCTCCATAATGTTTAGACTGCCTCATTTTAGATGAGAATAAAAGGACAGGTGAACACACTTGCCCAAAAAAAGTGCAGGGGATAAATTTACATTTTATTAAAATTGTGGTGGACAAAAGTGGTTATTGAAATCCAAAAGTTGTTACTGAAAATGTTATTTTTTTCCCTCAGAATTGTGATTGTCTTTGTACACAGTATAGCTATGCAATTTTTCATATACATTTTCATGTTTAAACACTCTAGATAAATGCAGTTTCTAGGGTAATTAGGGTTGCTATTGTTGCTATGCTGTTGATCCAATGTCTGTTTTCCTTTGGCTATAATAACAGTGTGCTTATTTAACTTTTTTGTAGCAAAGGAAAATAAAATATGATCATCAAATAAACTGATTATGATTAATGCCAAAAATTGGCATCATAAAGTGGGCTGATTCAGTGGTCATTTAAGGTTTAATAATACATAAAAACAAGTGCTGTTTTTACATACATATATAAATGGATTCACCCCATGCAATCAGACATTATATGGCTAGACATAGATCACTCTGCGAAAACTTGCACATATCAGACATCCCATTCCTTAGTCAGTCCATTTAACGCCACCCATGTTTCAAAGCATTGACAATAGCCTCTGCTCTGACAGCCTGGTGGAAATATCATCAAATCACAAACTCCAATCAGGCCCCATCTAAACTCACCCCACTCTGGAACAACCCTGATTTCACAAGTAACAAAAAAACACTTAATTTCAATAAATGGGCACAAAAGGGCATCACCCATATAAATCACATTTTTCAGTCTAACAACTTAGTTTCATTTTCCTACTTAGTCCAGGAGTACGGTATCGGGAGCAATCAATTCTTGAAATATCTGCAACTCAAATCAGCTGTGTTATCCAAAATCAACAATAGAACTATCAATTTTCACCTTCCTACCGCATTAGCATATTTAGTTAATATATCCTCTCCGAAAAAATTACTTTCCAAAGTATACAAAATTATAACTAATTCAAATAAAACCATAACTTTACCAACAATTAAATGGGAAGAAGACCTTTCGATTGCTCCTGATACTGACTTCTGGACTCAGATTTGTAAAAATATTTATTCCATGACTAAAAACACCAACCGTCAACTCATACAGTACAACAGTGGTTCTCAACTCCAGTCCTCGGGACCCACTGCTCTGCACATTTTGTATGTCTCTCTTATCTGACACACTCAGTTCAGTTTATGCAGTCTCTCCTAACGAGCTGATGATTTAAATCAGGTGTGTTAAATAAGGGATACATTCAAAATGTGCAGAGCAGTGGGTCCCGAGGACTGGAGTTGAGAAACACTGCAGTACAAGACTCTTCATAGAACACACTACACTGGGGAAAGGCTGTCTAAAATGGGATTCACATCAGAAATTTGCTCACACTGCTCACAAAACTGCCCGGACACATATATCCATGCCACATGGCACTGCCCACCCATTAAACACTTTTGGAAAGACGTCACTGAATCCCTATCCCGCCTCATAGGCTGCCACATCCTATTATCCCCTCCCTTTGTCTACTGGGCGATCTATCAACTCTCAATCAAGAAATAACAAACAAAAGGATGCTTCTTGTAGCCCTAACCATCGCCAAGAAAACTATCTTCTTGAACTGGAAATCCCGAAACACTATTCACATAACGCACTGGAAAAATTTGCTCATAGACTACATCTCTTTAGAATATTTTTCATCTCATTACAACTGTATATCGGAACCACAACACTCCAGATCAGACCTCCTTCAACTATTACAAATCTGACACACTCATCCTGTTCAATCATGTATTCATTTATTATTACACATATTTATACAAGGTTTTAGTAATATTGTGAGTATTTTCATTATTATAATTATTATTGACATTGTTGTTATTTTACAGAAACATTTAGCAGTACTGAAATGATGATGTGATGTTTTGCTTGATATAAGGACGGTAATGGTATAATGTATATCTTTAATAATTAAAAAGTGAATTAAATAATAATGGGAATAATAATATAAATATCAAAAATATAAAAATATAACCAAATCAAACCAACACCTAACATATACCACACATGATTTGAATGTACCAAATGCTGATTTTAATGCACCACACCCCTCTTTTAATGCACCACCTCAGCTTAGGCATACCTACAAATAGTAATTGTACTGTGAATGAGAAGAAAAAAGAAAGAACAAAAAAAAAAAAAAAAAAAAAGCACACTGACAAACTAGGAGAGGTGTGGTATGTGTTAAGGTATGTGTCATGATTTCATTATAACTGTCATTTTATTATTATTATTATTGTCATTATTATTATTATTACTATTACAACTATTATTGATATCACTGTCCCGTCATCGCAAAACATCATCATCACCATCTTTAGCATTACTAATGTTTTTAATTACTATTGTTGTTGTTGTTATTATTATTATTTATTTTATTATTATTGTTGTTGTTATTAATGTTATTATATTATTACTATTGCAGTCAATACAAAATTATCACCATTACCATATTTAGTATTACAGTTATCACTGTTGCCATTATTATTGATACAAATGTTATTGTTATTATTATTATTATTATTATTATCATCATTATTGATTTTACTTTTTCTGTCAACACAAATATTTATCACCATCTTCAGTATTAGTACAGCTTCTGTTATTATTATTATCAATGTTATCTATGATTATTACTGATATTACTACTGCCTTCAACACAACTTACCATCACCGTCTTTAGTATCATTATTATAATCATTACTGATACTACTGTTGCCAGCATCACAAAATATTATCAATATTAATTTACATGCTATTACTGTTTAAATACTTCTACTATTACTACTATTATTTGTCATTTCTGCTTAGTTTTCATTGCTGTTACTATCACTGCTGTTTTATTGTTGTTTTTGTGTTTTGTTGTTGTGTTTTGTGTTCACCCTATGTTGTAAGTTTTGCACTCCTAAAAAAAAACAAACAAAAAAAAACAAACCACTTTGAATGTTGCGATCCTATCGGACTTATGATAGCAACCTGAATCGTAACAAAGCACTGTTCGCCAGAGGAGAACTGGCCCCCCGACTAAGCCTGATTTCTCCCAAGGTTTTTTTCTCTCTCCATTTTAACACCTGTTTACCACCTGATGTCATCTGTTGGAGTTTGGGTTCCTTGCCGCTGTCGCCCATATATACATCTATTTACCATCTTTTGTTGTTTGATTAACATTAATGACAGACAAATATTTAATTAGGCTACTTTCCCTTTAAGACAAAATTCATGGATGTAATACTGACACATATTCAGGTTTCACTTACCTGTTTATGTACACTTAAGCCATAACCAACTGTATTTACATGAGATACTCCAAAAGATGGACAATTTGACCATTAAAGGTGCCCTCGAATGAAAAATGTAATTTATCTTGGCATAGTTGAATAACAAGAGTTCAGTACATGGAAAAGACATACAGTGAGTCTCAAACTCCATTGTTTCCTCCTTCTTATATAAATCTCATTTGTTTAAAAGACCTCAGAAGAACAGGCGAATCTCAACATAACACCGACTGTTACGTAACAGTCGGGATCATTAATATGTAATATTTGCATATGCCAGCCCATGTTCAAGGCTTTAGACAAGGGCAGAACGTCTGGATGTGCACAGCTGAATCATCAGACTAGGTAAGCAAGCAAGGACAATAGCGAAAAATGGCAGATGGATCAATAATAACTGACATGATCCATGAAATCAAGATATTTTTAGTGATATTTGTAAATTGTCTTTCTAAATGTTTCGTTAGCATGTTGCTAATGTACTGTTAAATGTGGTTATGGGGCAGTCGTGGCCTAATGGATAGAGAGTCGGACTTGTAACCCAAAGGTCATGGGTTCGAGTCTCAGGTCTGGCAGGGATTGTCGGTGAGGGGAGTGAATATCCAGCGCTCTCTCCACCCTCAATACCACGGCTGAGGTGAGACCCTTGAAATGAAGGCTGAAATAACTGAAATCATTTGACGAAAGTGATATGGAACTGTAATGTTTGTCAAGAAATAACTAGAACTATTTTAGCTGTGGGTTTATTAACCTTAGAAAGCTCATCATCCAATCAGAATGAAGCATTCAATAGCATAACTAGAACCAAACCTCTGTAAATTATCAATTTAACTTTTGTAAGTGTATGAAAGCAATAAAGTTTAACTGGTTTGTAATAAGTAAAGATTGTAATGTTGTTTTGTAGTTGTTTAATCAAAACTCTTACTTGAGTTTGTCCAGTGTGCAGTTCGGATCCTCCAGTTTTTCATTAAGCAGCTTGACTCCTGAATCTCCTGGGTGATTGTAGCTTAGATCCAGCTCTCTCAGGTGTGTAGGGTTCAAACTCAGAGCTGAAGACACATAATGACAGCCTTCCTCTGTCACCATACAGCCAGACAATCTACAGACACACACCAAACAGTCCACGTGACTTGAATTTATATAGATTTCAGCCATTCATTAGGTATTATTTATTTGTAGTCACTACTTTGTAACTGTAAAAACCTAAATAGTAATTTCAGTGGCTAATTAAAAATGCAGTTGTTTTGAATTTAAATAATTAATTTATGTAATTTGTGTAATTTGTAATTAGACGAGAAACATTAACAGTCATTTTCAGGATACTAGGCATACAAATAAGAGTGAATGTGCATATTTTTAAATAAAATATTACCTGCTAAGAGTTGAAATGCATTACTTTGCAATGTATTCTTTTTGCTAATTAATTCTTCATTTGCCTCAAATAACTTTAAATACTTTATTGATTTACTTAATTTAAAATAACATTTTTTAGCAGAAAATGCAGGGAACAAATGACAATAAAACACATCTTAATGCTTTTAAATTGGTGGTAAGATTTATAAATCTCATAGCAAAATTGTAAAAATATTTGGTACATGCTGCATATTCTCTCAGACAACATTCATTAGTCTCACTGTGTTGTACTTGAAAAATCAAAGTCTTCAGGATTAGGAGACTTAGGCAGGTGTTTTGGAGCTGGCTGGAGTTAAACTCTGTAGGACAGTGGCCCTCCAGGAGCTGAGTTTGAGACCACTGATTCACTGTGAAACTAATTTGCCGCTCTGAAACACTGAAAACAGGACCATGAGCTGCTCATGTGCAAATAAGCACTGTGCTGTTTCACTCTGAAACATGGAGAATGTAAGAATATTCTTATAATTACACCTCAACATCCAAAATTCATACTAAGCCATATCCAACTGCCTAAAATATGTATTGCATGAATTCATAAAAAAAAAATTGTCAGTCAACTTGTGTTAATTGTGAATTTTGGCTGAGATGTTAATGGTGTCCCATACACAGTCACTAGATGGCACTACTAGCTTGTTCAGTGCTATCGGAAGGAAAGCATGCATGAAATAGATGGTTTTGAAAAGCAGTATTTTTCAAATCTAGCAAAATTTACAGATTTAGTACTTGTTTAAGGCCATTTTGCAATTTAAATCTTTACACAGTCCACTACCATCCCTCCAGCCCTAATAATATTTTTCTCAGACTTATGCAATCCATAAGGTCCCATACCTCTCAACTCTGAAAATATGGACATCTGTATAAATATTTAAAAATATCCCACTCCTTCAAATGTTGTTTTGTCTTTTGTTCTGGCATTCCATTGGGAGTAGATGCCACATTTTGTGACAAAATCATTTATTCTGATAGTATTTTGTTAATTATTTTAAAACAGTCTACCTCAATATCTCCAGATGGCAGTTTGGGCTCTTCAGTCCATCGGAAAGAAGCTTCACTCCAGAATCCTGCAGTTCATTGTTACTCAGGTCCAGCTCTCTTAGGACAGAGTTTGAGGACTGTAGAGCTGAAGACAAACTCTCACAAGACAGAGCAGTGAGATTACAACTATGTAGCCTGTGTAGAGAGCAAAACAACAGTAATGCAGTAGTAATGTTTAAAAGGTTGGGTTTCATTTGGAAAAACTTTTGACTGAATTGATGTAAGCAAAGCTAAAAAAAAAAATCTCTTTATAAAATAAATAATATTTTCAGTTTCTTTAATTTATTGTAAAATTATAATAACATAATAAAATGAGTAAAGCTCAGGTTCCTGAGTTTTGCCTGATGCCTGACACAGCTTGACTGATGGAGATACCTCGGCATTTAATATCATCACACACATCAATAACAGTCTTGTCCATCAAATCACCTGTATAAAATTTAGGCCCAATTAAAATGACTAACAGTGTATATAAATGACTATAACGGAGACTCTTACAGTGCTCTTCTGGTGTTTTTGATCACTGGCAGCAGTCGCACCACTGCTTTATCAGATCTTATGTATTTATGCAGTTCAAACTTCTCTTGAGTCTTTTCTGACATGAGGAGCACAAACGCCAGACCAGACCACTGAGCAGAGGAAAGCTTCTGTTCTGAAAGTTTTCCTGTTTGCAGATTCTTCTGGATTTCCTCCAAAAAGTCATCTTTCAGTTCGCTGACAGTGGAAGAGATTGATGGTCCTCTCTACTGATTTCTCCTCCTGTATCTTCTTTCTGATATAGTCAACAGTGTCTTTAACATTCTCTGTTTCTATTTCCAGTCCTGGCAGTAGTTCTCTCAGGTCATTCTGACTGGACCCCTGTGAAAGACCCAGAAGGAACCGGAGGAAAAGATCCAGGTATCCATTCTCACTTTGCAAAGCTTTATTGACTGCAGCCTTGTGAAGCTGAAAAAGTGGCTTTTGGTACAGAATCAATTCTAGTTTTTCTGTCCATGATTGAAGAAATGGGTTTTCTTTCTTGTCTCTATTAATCAAAAACACATAGAGAGCAGCAAGGAACTCCTGGATGCTGAGATGTACGAAGCTGTAAACGCTTCTTGCTGAAACAGCTTTTTCCTCCTGAAAGATCTGAGTGCATAACCCAGAGTAGACAGACCCTTCACTGACATCTAGCCCACATTCCTCAAGATCTTTTTTGTAGAAAATCTGATTTCCTTTCTCCAGCTGTTGAAAGGCCAGCTTCCCAAGCTTCAGAATAATCTGATCAAAATGCATTGCATTGGCTTCAGGATCATCACAGTATTTTTCTTTCATCTGTTGTTGCTGAGAAATTAAGAAGCTTGTGTACATCTCTGTGAGGGTTGTAGGTGTTTTGTCATTGTTCTCTCGAGCCAGTAGAGGCTGAAGAACAGTGAGAGAGATCCAGCAGAATACAGGGATATGGCACATGATGTACAGGCTCCTGGATTTCTTGATGTACTGGATGATGTTTTCAGAAACCTCAGGACTGCTGTTTTTGATGAAGTATTGCTCTTTCTGCTTATTGTTAAATCCGCGCACTTCAGTCACCTGATCAATGTAGTTTCGGGGAATCAGACTGGCTGCTGCTGGTCTGGATGTGATCCAGATGAGAGCAGAGGGAAGCAGGTCTGTCTTGATAAGGTTTGTTATTATCTTATTCACTGTTGTTTTTTCATGAACATTTGTAAATCTGCCTCCCTCTTTAAACCTCAAAGGGAAGCGACATTCATCCAGCCCATCAAAAATGAACAGGACTTTACCATCACCTTCAGGAAGAGAGGGCAGTTCTTTAGGATCACTAAAGAAGTATTCATGAATCAGTCCCATGAGACTGCAGTTCTCTGTAATCAGGTTTAGCTCACGAAACGGCAGAGGAAAAATGAAGGCTAAATCCTGATTTTCTGTTCCTTCAGCCCAGTCAAGGATGAATTTATTGACAGACACAGTTTTTCCTACCCCTGCGATCCCCATCGTCAGTACCTTTTTGTTTTCATTGACTTTAAAAATGTTATTGCATTGGATTGGTGTGTCCTTGGCATCATCTTGTTTCTGATTCAATTCGATCTGTCTCACCTCATGGTCATTTACTCTTCCTCCAGTCTCATTCTCCACCACATATAAATCAGTGTAAATATCGTTCAGGTTTTTCTGATGACCCGTCTGTGAATTACCAACCAATATCCGCATGTAGTCCTGTTTTAATTTGTTCTTCAGTCTGCGGCTGGTCTCTGTGTAATCATGAAGTGTAGCTTCTCTGTCATCTGCAGATGAGCCTTTAAAAAAAAACAAGTGATCATGATTTTCATAAATTCTTATTGAAAAATATATGTAATTTGTAATCTGGTCTGCAGTTCCAATTACAAACATAGCTACAGAACATGTGATAAAAACTGCACATCTGCTGTATTCAATATACTCTTGCACTGCAAGTGTGTTTACATGCACATTTTACACTGATTATGTTTAAGCTGGGAACATTTATGGTGATGGAAACACCCTGATTAATGGTGATAGTGCGGTAATGTCACTGTAAACCATGTAACCATTAGTAAAATCAGACACTGTTCTAATAAATGTACTTGTATAAGATCTGCTGCTGATCGTCTTGGACCTGTAATTGTTGATTGCTGTTATTTTTTCTTCTTTCCAAGAACAAGCAGTGATTGTTATTTACCCCATATCTCTTCTGAATGAGCTCCAACAGCAGCACATGTCTTCATATTGCCTGTCAATAACATCACAGTCACTGTGAATTAAACATTACCTTGCTTGAGTTTGTTGAGCTCCAGCTGCTCAGCCAGATTATTCTGGTTTATCTTCCTCAGGATCACCACAGTGATCTTCACAGCTTCTTCTGGTCCAAAACACTCCACCATCTTATCCACAGTTTTTAACCTATCTGCATTCTCCATGTCAGACTTTGATATACTC
The DNA here is from genome assembly GCF_018812025.1 of Megalobrama amblycephala. Taxonomy (NCBI): domain Eukaryota; kingdom Metazoa; phylum Chordata; class Actinopteri; order Cypriniformes; family Xenocyprididae; genus Megalobrama; species Megalobrama amblycephala. The sequence continues at coordinate 23,668,586 of NC_063057.1, read as the reverse complement.
TCATGATCATTCTCTAAATGCCACTGAAACTCTTTTAGATCGTCTTTTAACAGTTCATACAGTGAATTCTTGAGCAGCTCTTTAACAGATGCCATCGCCCTTCACCGATTAATAGCTGCAGGACAAAAAGAAAAGATCTGAAGTAGGTCCACATATTACATGTTAAATTAAGCACTTAAATGTAATTTTGATTATGAAATGAAGCTGTGATCGGACCAGGACTCAGTGAACTCATTCAAACACATCTGTTTAACCCTCTGGAGTCTGAGGCTGATTTGGGGCCTGGAGAAGTTTTGACATGCCCTGACATTTGTGCTTTTTTCAGTTGTTCATAAACATATTAATGGAAAAAGTGTCATTACACTGTATTCAGCACAAACTAGGCTACAATAATATGTGAGGAACATGTATGTACATGTTTGTGTTTTTGAAGGAATAACATTTATGCGTGGTTATTGAAAAAACAAAAAACTTAAGTCACGGAAATAAGGCCAAAAAAAGTATAGTAAATCTGTGTTTACAAGACTTTTGGGTATTGGAGGTTGTAAACTAGAGTTTTTGCTTCAAAATTATGTAAAAATTATGCTGCCTACTCCTTCATATAAAAAAATATATTGATTTAGTTTTTGTAAGACACTTTTTGCCAAGAAACACAGTATGCGAGGAGGCGTGAATCACCACTGAATAATGGCCATTCTCACCTGGGAAGACAAAAGAATTGGATAGTAATGAGCTGAAATGACTTGCATATTAATGAGGCATTTCAGTCAGGTAGGCTGTGAAAAAAACCTTCTGTGATGTCTCAAGCTCATCATGATATATGAAACATACAGAAAAATAATATTACAATATAAAGTAATGGTTTTATATTATACTTTAAAATATAATGTATTTCTGTGATGCAAAGAGTCTGAATATAGGCTTTTAGTTTAAAAGCATACACATTTGGAGAAATATTGGATTCTCATATGCTTATGTCAATTTTCTATACAGAGGAGTTATATTTATTTAATATTCATTGTCATTACTATGAGCGCTGGTGTTTTCAATTCATCCTTGAAGTCGGAGGGCGCTCTGTGCATTTTTAGTCCACAAATTCATCTAAAAGAAGAAGAGGCTATTCCATGAATGGAGTTTCCAATTCATACTGCAGCCGGAGGGCGCTAAAGAAACAAAAACTCATCTAAAATTCAACTATAGAAGAAAAGAAAACAGGAACTAACTGCATGTCTTCTAGAGCTCGCTAACCATGATTTTTACATCCAGATAAACACTTTTCAAGACAATAAATACATGATTGAGACAATGAATGCATGTATTGCCTCTGAATTTGCGTCTGAATAGCGCTCGCTCCGTGGGCGTGGCCGCATTAGCAGATAATGAGCTGAATCACGGACTTCTGACATGGCTCTCTTTTCATACAGATTACATAAACACAGAAGGTTTGTTTTCGATTTGACTTACATGATTTAAAACCTGACATCTTAACGTTTTTTTAGACATAAGTTACATTTTTCTGTGATTAGTATTCACTAAGTTACAGTTCATTTTCTGAGAACTATCAGATTGGACTTCGTTCAGAGGGAGAGGAGAAATCACGCATCATGTTAGTTTTCTTTATTTTACAAAAAGCACAACATTGTGTTTTTACTCTGAGTGTATACAAATAAAAGAAGATATTCTATAGTTTCAATTGATATATTACTTATGTCTCTACGACAAAAAATGACGGAGTATTTTAAGTCTGTTTTGCTGCAATGTGAAAAAAAACCTGCAAAACGCGCCGGCGCGTTTTCAGACCTCAGAGTGTTAAGTCCTGAAATTATCCTTTGTACAAGATAATATAATTCAAGATTATGAGTCTCAGGTCTCCCATAGAATGTGTCTGTGAAGTTTCAGCTCAAAACACCCCACAAATCAATTATTATCCTATTCTGTAAATGCTTTTTGAGTTGAAGCAAAAACATGATGTTTTTCTGAGACTCCTTAAATGAACACTCCACTTTTTTTGAAAATAGGCTCATTTTCCATCTCCCCTAGAGTTAAACAGTTGAGTTTTACCGTTTTCAAATCCATTCAGCTGATCTCCAGGTCTGGCGGAACTACTTTTAGCATAGCTTAGCATAGTTCATTGAATCTGATTGGACCGTTAGCATCTCGATAAAAAAAAATGACCAAAGAGATGTAATATTTTTTCCTATTTAAAACTACTTAAAAGACTCTTCTGTAGTTACATCGTGAACTAAGACGACAGAAAATGAAAAGTTGTGATTTTCTAGGCTGATATGATATGGCTGCAGCAGGCGCAATGATATTACGCAGCGTCTCTCACAAATGTCTCCATGGTTGCAAGGCACGCTCCCTGAGCAAGCAGGGGGTCACAGGCGCTGCGTAATATCATTGCTCCTGCTGCACCCATGGCACGGCAGCAAAGTTCCTTGATTATTACGCCGGAATGAGAGCATAGTTCCTAGTCGTATCGGCCTAGAAAATCACAAATTTTCATTTTCCGTCGGTCTTAGTACACGATGTAACTACAGAAGAGTCAAGTTTAAAATAGAAGAAAATATAAAAACTCTTTGGTCATTTTTTAACGAGATGCTAACGGTCTAATCAGATTCAATGAACTAAGCTATGCTAAATGTAGTACCGCCAGAACCGGAGATCGGCTGAATGGATTCAAAAAAGGTAAAACTCAACTGTTTAACTCTAGGGGAGTTGGAATATGAGCCTATTTTCAAAAAAAGTGGAGTGTTCCTTTAAAGGATTAGTTCACTTTCAAATGAAAATTATCCCAAGCTTTACTCAGCCTCAAGCCATCCTATGTGTATATGATTTTCTTCTTTCTGATTAGCACAATTGGAAAAATAATATATATTATTAAAAAATATTTATCTGTGTTCATCAGATCATCTGCTTTATTATGCATATTTTTCTAATCACATATTTTCACAGGTCTGCATTCAAAAGCAAACAAATTGTATGCATTTATGTTTTCTTTATTTTCGCAGTGGGATATTTGGGAAGTATTTCTATATTTCTACAACACTGTTGTGTTCAACACTTCCAGTTAATTTCAGTGCTGCTGGTTTCAATGAATGACTCTGTTATGAGTTCATCATATAGACAGAAGGAGGCAGTATTATATCAAAACTGGCTGAAAACGACAGGAAGATGATGAGCGATAGTTTCTCTCTCAAAGAGATCAGAGTGCATGATAAGAAATACTGTTTGAGGAATCAGACTCACTAATAAACACAATACAGCAGAGAAAACAGGGATTTCACAAAATCTGCCTTCTGTGATTCACTTACCAAGACACACTTGATCATCTGTTCGATCGTGACATGAGGAACTCAAACAAAATCATCAGTATGACTTCAGCGCACCTTTAAAGTCTCAGAAGCACAAAGTTACACATCATAACACACACACACACACACACACGACTAAAGAAAGATGAAACACTCACCTCAAATAATATTTGTAGATCTTCTTTTCTCCTCCTCTGAACTGTCGGGTTGAACTGGAATTTCTTTGACTTCCAGAAAGGAAGTGAAACTTTTTCAGGAAGACACTTAATAAACAGAAGAAAGAGTCAGACGTCAGCACACACCCTCAGTTGCCTGTCACTGTATATATTTGCCTGAATATTTTTAAATACTACACACATTTGCTATTTAACGCTCCCAATCAGCGGCGTGTTTTCAAACACGACAGCATTTTCCTCCTGCTGGATTCACTCGATTTACTGCTGTATTCCACTGAAGCTTTAGGGCTGGATCGGTTAGTTCTCTGTATTTAAAAAATATACTTAGTTACCACTTGTAGTACACTATGGGTTCAAATGTACTACAAGTAGTATCTAAATACTTTTTTAAATACAGAGAGTATATTAAAAGCACATTTTAGCGTTGACAAAAACGCATTAAAAGTCTTCTGTTTTCAGTTAAAAAGGTGTCATTTAAGCTGCCCCTAAGGTGATAAAAAAACAGCATATTCTTGATAAACTTCATTCTAATGCTGCTGTAGGTGTCGCACAATAGGCAACATGTTAATATAATAATTTCTTAATTCTGTGCTTTTAAAATATTATAGTCTTATCCATTTCTGATAATTCCAGGTTGTGCAGGTTGTTTACACATTTAATTCGTGGCCATGAGAAATAAGACTGCTGCGTCCCAATTCACATACTATCAGTCCTAAATAGTATTCGAAAAAAGAATTAGTATGTCCCAAATCGTAGTATGTTGAAATGAGTATCCCAAAGATACCCGGATGGTCTACTTTTTCCGGTTAGAATCCGAAGTGCAGATCCGTGCACACTTGTAATGGCTAATATTGCCCATAACACATTTCGCTGTGGACGATGATTCGATTAGAACTACAAATACGAGTAAAAAGTGTTAAAAAACTACAAACATGACGGATGTGGAGACCGACGGTTAAACAGAGCGGTTAAGATAAAGGGGCTTGAATGATTAATAATCAGTATCTAACCTGACGAAAAGATATTTATTAAATGTTATCCACATTATATTTCATCTGCAACAGCATTGTGGACTTTTATAACGATGCCGTGTGAGAGAGAGCGTGACATGAGCAATCAATGTCAGATTAATGGATCTGCTCTAAACTTCACTATAATAAAGAATTGATCTCAGACTAACGGCTCTATTATAATCATTACAAAATAAAACAATGAGTAATGTTAAACTAAAATGACTTTAAAACAATAATGTTTAAATAAAATGACTTTAAACTAAAATGACTTTAAAACAATGAATAATGTTAAACTAAAATGTCTTTAAAACAATGAATAATGTTAAACTAAAATGTCTTTAAAACAATGAATAATGTTAAACTAAAATGACTTTAAAACAATGAATAATGTTAAACTAAAATGACTTTAAAACAATGAATAATGTTAAACTAAAATGTCTTTAAAACAATGAATAATGTTAAACTAAAATGTCTTTAAAACAATGAATAATGTTTAACTAAAATGACTTTAAAACAATGAATAATGCTTAACTAAAATGTCTTTAAAACAATGAATAATGCTTAACTAAAATGTCTTTAAAACAATGAATAATGTTTAACTAAAATGACTTTAAAACAATGAATAATGTTTAACTAAAATGACTTTAAAACAATGAATAATGTTAAACTAAAATGTCTTTAAAACAATGAATAATGTTAAACTAAAATGTCTTTAAAACAATGAATAATGTTAAACTAAAATTACTTTAAAACAATGAATAATGTTAAACTAAAATGACTTTAAAACAATGAATAATGTTAAACTAAAATGTCTTTAAAACAATGAATAATGTTTAACTAAAATGTCTTTAAAACAATGAATAATGCTTAACTAAAATGTCTTTAAAACAATGAATAACGTTTTACTAAAATGTCTTTAAAACAATGAATAACGTTGAACTAAAATGACTTTAAAACAATGAATAACGTTGAACTAAAATGACTAAAACAATGAATAATGTTAAACTAAAATTTCTTTAAAACAATGAATAATGTTTTACTAAAATGACTTTAAAACAATGAATAATGTTTAACTAAAATGACTTTAAAACAATGAATAATGTTTAACTAAAATGACTTTAAAACAATGAATAATGTTAAACTAAAATGACTTTAAAACAATGAATGTTTTACTAAAATGACTTTAAAACAATGAATAATGTTTAACTAAAATGACTTTAAAACAATGAATAATGTTAAACTAAAATGACTTTAAAACAATGAATAATGTTTAACTAAAATGACTTTAAAACAATAATGTTTAAATAAAATGACTTTAAACTAAAATGTCTTTAAAACAATGAATAATGTTTTACTAAAATGACTTTAAAACAATGAATAATGTTTTACTAAAATGACTTTAAAACAATGAATAATGTTAAACTAAAATGACTTTAAAACAATGAATGTTTTACTAAAATGACTTTAAAACAATGAATAATGTTTTACTAAAATGACTTTAAAACAATGAATAATGTTAAACTAAAATGACTTTAAAACAATGAATAATGTTAAACTAAAATGACTTTAAAACAATGAATGTTTTACTAAAATGACTTTAAAACAATGAATAATGTTTAACTAAAATGACTTTAAAACAATGAATAATGTTAAACTAAAATGACTTTAAAACAATGAATAATGTTTAACTAAAATGACTAAAACAATGAATAATGTTAAACTAAAATGACTTTAAAACAATGAATAATGTTTAACTAAAATGACTTTAAAACAATGAATAATGTTAAACTAAAATGACTTTAAAACAATAATGTTTAAATAAAATGACTTTAAACTAAAATGACTTTAAAACAATGAATAATGTTAAACTAAAATGTCTTTAAAACAATGAATAATGTTTTACTAAAATGACTTTAAAACAATGAATAATGTTTTACTAAAATGACTTTAAAACAATGAATAATGTTTTACTAAAATGACTTTAAAACAATGAATAATGTTTAACTAAAATGACTTTAAAACAATGAATAATGTTTAACTAAAATGACTTTAAAACAATGAATAATGTTTAACTAAAATGACTTTAAAACAATGAATGTTAAACTAAAATGACTTTAAAACAATGAATAATGTTTAACTAAAATGACTTTAAAACAATGAATAATGTTAAACTAAAATGACTTTAAAACAATGAATAATGTTTAACTAAAATGACTTTAAAACAATGAAATGTTAAACTAAAATGACTTTAAAACAATGAATAATGTTTTACTAAAACGACTTTAAAACAATGAATAATGTTTAACTAAAATGACTTTAAAACAATGAAATGTTAAACTAAAATGTCTTTAAAATGACTTTAAAACAATGAATAATGTTAAACTAAAATGTCTTTAAAACAATGAATAATGTTAAACTAAAATGACTTTGTACACTAAACAGAACTATGACTGTATAACTCTCAATATTAAAAAACTCTATAAACTGTACTATACATTGTAGTCTAAATATAGCCAGTGATGCATGATGTCCACACATGATTAATCAATTTCCTCAAATCACAAAATCAATACTTGGATATTTTAAAAATTATATTGCTCCTTGATGTCCTCATTTTTTTTAGTCAATACAGTGGCAGTGGACCCTAATGTGTCAATACAGTGCCACCAACTGCTCAACTTGAGACTGTTAAAAGTTCTGGAATATGTTCAAAATACATGAACACAATGCTAAAGAGCAAAAAATACATGTTTTATAGTGTTTACAATATTTCTTTTTAATAATTGTTTTCTCAAACACATATTTCATCCTTTGTTTTAAATGCGCGTTGTCCACTCTAGTGGACATTTCACCAACTCCTTGAAAAATGCATGTTTGAAAAAAATTAAGGTGATTAGGCATGAAAAAAACAAACATAAAGAGTAATAAAAACACTTTTGAAAAAGAAGTAGCCTATCATAATTCGTGCATGAAAGGGTTAGAGTGTACAGATGATTGTTGAAATTTCTCCTTTTTCTAAACCTCGTCACACTGAGGAAAATGACATTTGCTTTTCATAATAATAGCAACAGGCTTCTCCAAAGTTATAGCATTACACCTTCACTTTGCCATTTTGGTTTAAAAAAAATCGTGATAGTATTGTATCGTGACTTCAGTATCGAGATATGCATTAAATCATGACATGAGTGTCTCGTTACACCTCTAGTAAGTAATGATGTTTTATTCAAGTTCAGGAGGAGCAAGTTCAGATAATGAACCCAATTAGCACAGGTGGAAAGCATTCAGTTAATTAACTCAACTAATGTCAAGGAGATATAAATTCAGCAGCTTTACCTCTGTTTGTTGACACTTTATCAGTTTATTTCCTCTTCTTGTATCTCCCTCCAAGCATGCGCAGACACGACTTTTCTTCAAATCCACCGTGAAAACTCGTTGGCTGCATGCTGCACGAAAGGGAAATAATCTTATAATTTTCCTTGTGAGTGTTCAAGTCCTTTTTGTAGAGAATAAAACTTTATTGGAGCATACAAAATGTCCGTGCTTGCCGCTTGCTTGCAGGAGCTGAGAATCTGACGTGAAGTCAGCATTTGCGCATAAACTTGAACCGAGCCTTCAAAATAAAAGTACTGCAACTTATAATAAATAAAATAATGTATAAACACAAATAAAAACACAACTTAAATTATTAATTATGAAAGTGATTTTAGAAACCAAAATAAAAAGTTATACATAAATTATATACACAATTTAAATGGCAGCATTTACACTTCTAGTTCGATCTATTTTTACCACACCGGGGGGTTCGGGCCAAAATTCAGAGCTCGGAGCAAAATACACATTACTTTACTCTTTAATTATATGGATACGTGAACTGTGCATAGAATAAGAAGGTTATTCAGTCTAACATGAAGTTAGAAGCACCAAATAAATAAATTGATTAAAATTACATTTGTAGCATTAGCCACTCTCTTCACTGGTCACATGGTTGATGTAATTCTGCTATAGCAATATTTCATTTGTTGTGTAAATAGTAGGGTGCAATGTCACAGATATCTATAAGCTCATACATTCACTGTGCTTTTTAGGGGATGTAAACCTAAGTGTAAATTGTCTTTTTGTTAAAATCCAGATGCCGAAAGGGAGGAAGTCACGCACCTCATCGAAGTCATCGGAGTATCCAGTCAGCAGGGAAGTCTCTCTGACACTTCTGTGCAGCGACTTCAATGAGTTTAACATTCCCACCACACTGTACCATGAAGATCTCATTGAGAAACTCAACCTAAAAATTACACGTGTGCATAAACGTGTTATGGAGATCAGTTTTGTTGATGAAGATTCAAATCCGAATAGTTATTTCATTTTTCATTGTTCAATTAGATTAAATTTTATAGTAATAGTTAGATTACTTTTAATTTAGCAGTTCAGATCATTTTTCATTTCAGTAATAGTAATTTAGTAGTTCAAATTGTTTACATATTTGTAGTAATTTAATAGTTTAGATTTAGTTTAGCAATACTATTGATAGCAGTGTTTTGTATTTAGTTATTTTATTTTCATTTGAGATCATTTATATTTATTGTCTTTATGTTCTAAAATATGAAAAGATTTTGTACTGAAAAAGTTTTATTTAAAAGTTCCCTCAATAATGATCCATGTCCAACAAATGTAGGCATTCTAGCATTGACACATCTGAGGTGTGCAGAATCACGTGGGTGTTACCCAATCATGTGGGCATTGTTAAACCACAATGGATGGCTTTAAACACTTTACCTGACTCGCCTAACCCACTGGAGAAGCACTTTATAATGTAAGGAAGTCAGGTAAAGTGGTGGTCAGATGCCCACTGACTGAGAAACAGCCTTTTTGTTCAGCTTGACACACCCGTACCGAAAACACGAATTGAGCTGTTCTCTGTTTCGGGGAAATATCTGAAACATTAAGAATGTTGAAAACACTGCCATCTTGTGGCAGGTAAATGTACCGCAGTCATAAACCCAAATGTGTACTGCTCCGTTTTCTGATAATATAATTCCGATATTAAAGCAACACAATAAAATGTGCGTAATAAGAAGTGAATGTTGCGTCTTGTAACTAATGATTAAATCTACTAATTTGACACAAAATATGATGCATACATCTAGCAGACGACATTCCTAGAAATGTTTAAGCTGTTATGACAGTAACTTCTTGCATTTTACCTGAAAATCATCATTGTCGATTATTGCTCGTGATAATTTAATAATGGTTCATGTCGATTAAAAGAATACAGTAAATGTTTTGTCACTCTTGTAGACTATGGCGCACTGACAGGAATCGTTTATGAATTAGTTAAATAGTTTTTACGCATTAGAAAATAAAAACACTGTTATTTTAGTAGAATGAAAATCAAAAGTATTATAAATTAGTATCTTACTTACAATGTAGGCTATCTGCACTTTTCCAGGACAGAATTGGCAATATTCAGAGTGTGTCCCGCACTGACTAACTGAGCACATGCACGAGCGTCGCAAAAACTCCCGCCAATCCGCAGCTTTTTAATTTGCCTGTAATAATCTCATCTGATTGGTTATTGCATCATGAGCTCAACAGGGATTGGTTGTAATGCTTAACGCTGAAAAAAAGTAGAAAAAGTAATATTGCATGAAGGAGCATGTGTAACTGTAATGCTGCGACACCTTTCATTTATTTCCACATTTCACTTGATAGTGACAGTCGTAATAGATTAATTTTGATTGTGTAGGGGGAATTTGAATATGCATTTGTGTCTATTTTGGAGGGAGCAGGGCAATTGTGTCTCAAAGTTTCAATTTCCTCATTACCTTCACCTGGTTACTGTGACAACGCCCGTCTATCACCACATTACTTTACTTACTTTTCATAACTTCTGGCCTTTTAACTGAAAAACATCATTATTGTCGATTATTGATTAAGTAATCAATGTTTGATAGCTTTTCTCTGCCAGTCATGCCATAAATCTGACATATGCAACCAGTTAACAGATGAAATATTCACATATCCATGTGATCTCTCAGATGAAGGCTATGTTTAAAGTAACCCACAGTTTAATGTTTCACAGATGGGGAATGAATTGTATCCTAATTTAGTCACTTGGTGTTTGGTAAGGAAAGGCCTACTTTGCGTTAGTGACAAACAAGTCTTTCATAAAAAGACAACTGATGGCAACTGTATCCATAGAAACCAGTTTCTAACTAATTAATCATTTGTTTGTTAATCATAAATATAATAATATATTGTGTGTCAGGCAGTCAAACATGCAATGGTATGCAAAATCATGATCCTAGTAAACAGCTTCTTCAATTAGGGTACAATATTCAGCAATCAAATATTTATTAATCAATTATTGGATAAGTTACATTTGAAGTTGAAAACAAACATTTCAGCAATTTTAAATGATCAATATGTTTAAATATAGTCATAAACATAATCAGAAAGTAGCAACAGAACTTGTCAAGGTGTAGTAAGAACATTTATTTAATAATTATAGCAGTTTATGGAAAGCTGGCAGCCTGCACTGTTTCTGTTCTCATCTCCAGTCTGGGCAAACTACTGAGTATTAAGCACCAATCAGAGGCTGCGTTTTTATGATGTCATCATGTAGACTTCTTACAAAGTATTTTACAGTATTTTAAAACTACAAAACACTAAAGCATTTTAATACAAAATATGAAGCCATTTTCATCAACACTATCAAATACACATTACAAAATCCTATTTTATATTTGAAATACATATAACTACTGCCCATCTATCTATCTATCTATCTATCTATCTATCTATCTATCTATCTATCTATCTATCTATCTATCTATCTATCTATCATCAAAACTACTAAACTAAAACTTTCAAACTTCTTCAAACTTTCTGGACCGGCTTTTTCAAGCCAACTTAAAGTTTGTCTCGACAAACTTTTTAATCTGGAGCAGAACCTATGAGAACTATTGGACCACAAGATAAGCGAGACACAAAAGGTCCATAGTGTCGCTGCAGATGCAACAGTTGAAGGACAGCGATACTGAAATACACCTGACATTAACAGCACAAGAGATCCACTGGAGTTTGGGCAAATCAACAAACTTTCTTCAACCTTGCCAAAAAATCTCTCTCAACACCAGCTACATCTGTGCCGTGTGAACGAGTTTTTCCAAAGCCAGAGAAGCTCTGTGCAAGAAAAGAAACCGTTCAAGTGCTAAAACACTAGAACAACTTCTGTTCTTAAATAAAAGTTCTTAAATAACATTTTTGTCTTTTTATTCTTGTTTTAATTTTGTGAAACATAACTTTACTTTCATACACAGGCTTATAAGGCTTGCTACAACATGTAAAATAAATAAAGTCCACCTGGGCTGCGTTCAGCCCCGACAAAACGTTGCAAAACGTTTTTTAAACAGAAACGGTGGATCGTTGAACACCCTGTTCTGATCACGCAAGCGTTGCAACTATGGCAGCTGAGAAGGACATTCTTTGTGTTCTTTTTGAAGAATTTTCTGAGCCTGATGAAATCGGTATAAATACGTGTTTAATACTGCAATATGTCACTTGCCGTCCAGAATAAAAGAGAACATCCCAATCGAGTGAAGGGATTTGTGGACACCGGACACTCATTTGTCCTCCTTTTTGGAGTTGCGCTGAATCAGCCTAAAAAAACTGCTCTAGAATCTTTATTAGGACGCAGCAGCCTAAGCCAAGGACACACTTAACGATTGTAAGGCCGATTATGAATGTAAATGGATACTGATCGCGCTCAAACGCATCCAGTCAGAGCCAGTTGCGTTCAGTTTGCGATTACAGGCGGTGTTTAAATTCCATGTGTAAGTATATAAATCTGCTTCAGGAGCAGGAAACAATCGCTGTATGTTGAGCACAGTCTGTTTTAGCTAGTCGTTAAATGTGTAACAGGTGTTATGAAATATTCGGTGTCTGAGATTTTCAATGATACACTGGGCGGAGCTTACATGAATATTCACGAGTTTCCTGTTTTGAGTTAAAGCGCCAGAGATATACTGAAAGTGTTAGTGCACGCTCTTCGGCTTACATTAAAGGTAATTAGCATATGTTTCAGCGTTAAACGAAGTCAAGCTTATATTCTAACTGTTATTGATGCACAAGATTTTATATATAAGCTATATTGTGTTATATCGTGTCATGTGTTAGCTATGTTTGATATGAACACAGCCAATGATTCGCCAGAGGTGTCGTTAGGATTCGCTAAACGAGCCAATAGCGTTTTAAGTAGCCTATTTTTGTTGTTTCTGTATTACCTTGAGTCTAGGATATAGTTTTAAAAGTTTGCCGAAATGTATGGTAGCATAATAATATTAATTGTAACTCCTGTGGTGAAGGCAGCAGTGAACTTTCCTAGTTTGCAGAAGCACTTCTAATCTGGGTAGACTTGAATTTCTATATGTAATATGTTTCAAAAATTGCACACATGCAAGAAAACATGTTACTGTACTTTAAATATAGTTTAATGACAAACCAAATAGGCCACGGTGAATTACGCATAACTAATATAATATCTATAGCCAATATTCTTTCATTCCCAAATATGACTTTTGCCAGTAAATATCCCTGTACACCAGACAAAGCAGACACTTTTATTTTTCACTTTGTTTTGAACATGACAGTGTATTAAAAATTTTATTAATGCATGTTTGTAGTAATGATATTTTATTATATATTTCAGATTGAATGTGTCAGTAGCAAAGGCTGGTATCACTGGAATCACAAGAGCAGACCAAACTTTCATCTGTCTGGGATCACAAGACCCTGTGTAAAGTGTGTTTAAATACAAGTGTTTTTGCTTATTAAATACGTCATATGTCATGACTTCTCATTTGCGAATAAAATTTCAACACAGAATCAGTTGCTCTTTTTTATTCAAAGTGAAACTACTCTCATTATTTACTTTCATCTTTGATACTACAGATATGCAAATTACTACATGGTCTATTATTTTAGCAGCTTATTTAACATAAATACAATGTTAATTGTTATGGAAAGCTTGTAGAATAGAACTAATACATTTCATTGTGAATATACTGCAGGTTTGATCATTTAGTTCCATATAGTTTCATATCAACGCTGTGTTAAACTGAATCCTGATTCACAGTGCTTCATGTTTTTTCCACATTACATTTTTTTTTTCAATGAAATGCATCATTTTGTGGGAAAAAAAAATTGAGAATGTTTCCTTATAATATGAAAAAAATAACACTTTAGGATTTGTGCGTTTTGCAGAAAAGGATAAAGAGGGTTTACATTAATTAATGCATGTCAAAAACAAAAACAGAACATAAATCTAACTCTCAATGTGTTTTAAAATAATGTCTGGTTTAAGTTATGCAGGCTATCTGAGAAAGCAATATAGGGAATGACACAATCACAACTGAAACTTTTATTATGCAACCACAGATACATTTATACAAGTTATCTTCTCAAACGAACTAAAATAAAATCAAAACAGTTGTAGCCTACTAAAACAAACAAACTCAATGTTGGCTCATTCCCTAACGATAGACCACCAGTGGCCGTAATCACTGCTAAAGTATATCTCACGACACAATGTAACCTACAAACTATTGAGCATACATAAACAGTTATTAATAAAAAAGAATCATAAATTCATTCGACACGGAAACACAATCACGTTACAGAAAACAGTTCCGTGATCCAAGGACAATCCACTAACACTTTCAGTGGCGCTTTAACTCAAAACAGGAAACTCGTGAATATTCATGTAAGCTCCGCCCAGTGTCACCGAAAATCTCAGACACCGAATATTTCATAACAACGGCTATAGACCTTATTTACCAGAGAAACAAGCGCGCCGCCATCTTTATAAAATTGTCTTTGAACTTCCGTTTTGCGGTAGCTCTGTACATTTCTATGGCATCGCTGTCAAAGAATAATTAGTTGGTTAAGTGGATTTACCTGTTGTAGAGTTAATGAAAGTTATCATGAGCATTGTTATGTTTAAAGCAGATGTCTTAACAAATGTCAGTAGATCGGGAAGAGTTTAAAACGAGCAGTTCATTCATAAATGTAATATCGCTGTGGAAATACAAACCGGAAGTCAAAAGACAACGAGCGCAACGCTGAAAAGGGGCGGGGCCATAGACATATATACGTAGACGCCTCATGACGTGCTGGAGCGTGATCCAGCGTCGCCGCCATATTGGTTGGGTCTCTCCATTCAACGCTAGCACCAGAGTCAATCGGAGTCAACGGAGAGCGAGCAATTATGCCCGTATTTTGTGCAGCTTACGGTTGCAATAACCGACGCAGTATTGATACCAGATCGCATGGGATTACATTTCACAAGTAAGATTGAACAATTATTTAGGTTATTTTACCATTTATAAAATTATAAATGAGTGAGTGAGTGTGAGTGAAATAAATTCAAATGAACAATCAAACTTGTTTCTTTATTAAAATATAAAATTCATTCATTTATACCATGGGTATTAATGTGGGTGGGTCCTCCCTCCAAATTTTATTTATGCAAATATATATATATATATAAATAGATAGTTTTATAAATAGTTTTTGCTCCCATTTATTTTCACACATTAGTGCATACAAAGAAATACACAATTACCTTTGATTTCGTTAGATAGAAAATAAGCAGGGCCGTACGCAGGGTTTTATATTTACCGAGGTCACAAAAAGTATTATGCTAGGGGGGTTCGGGGGCATGCTCCCCCGAGAAAATGTTGATTTCCTTGGTGTACATATATGCATTTTAAGACATTTTAAGGTCAACAAATTGGATAACAATAGCTTTAAAACCATGTCAACAAATACATACATGCACGCAGTTTTGAGGCAGCTTTAATCGCATGTTTGGTAATTCCATGACTTAATTTACCTCAGAATAATGATGGCGCATGCCGTAGTTTCTTTAGCGCTTTAGTTAAGCTATAATAAAGTAATATGCAGCGCGCGCCGGCGCATTTGCGCGAGCAATTCTTGAGTTCACGCTTCGAGCACAGTAGGCTATAGCCTAACGGCTGATTGGAGTTTTACTGACATACCCTGACAACATCTCATCTGACCGCAGTTCACTGTTGTTCAGCTGAAGCTACCTTTTCCGCGCTCGTTTGACTTGCGCCTGGCGCTGAGGCGAAGGTGGAATGCGCGTCTGAAAAGTGTCCTGTTTGTTGTGGTCGTAAAGAAACATTTCTTTATAAACGCAGCGTTTTACTTGGCGATGTTTTAAAAAAATATTTTTATTTTTGGTATTTTTTATGCTCTGTTGGTGGTTTGTGGAGTAAAAAAGAAAGCAGAATTTTTCAATGTGTGACAGCGTCCTGTATCATAACTAAGTCTCTGCCGTTTGTAACAAACCAAACCGTGTGAAAATCCGGCAATAACTCGGGGAGTTATGATTATTGTAGTTGAGGATACATCTTCCTCAGTAGAAATAAATGCGGGGGGCGGCGCATTGGGGACCCATCCAAGATGGCGCCGCGCTGATACGTCCGCTCCAATAGGCAGCGTCAGTCTATGAGGCGTCTACGTATATTATGTCTATGGGCGGGGCTACATAAGGTCTATAGCGTCTGGTCGAACCAAACGATTGGCTGAAAGCGGTGACAAATAAATATCTGATATATCATTGGTTAAAAACGTAAACAAGCCTGCTGGCTACGTCATATCATCACGTTTTGTTTTTGTATTTCTGTTATTTCCAGAAGTCCAGAAATGTTATGTTTTCTGGCACTACACCATCTGCCAGATTATTTCATTTATTTATTTATTTTATTTTATTTCCAGAAGTCCAGAAATGTTATGTTTTCTGGCACTACACCATCTGCCAGATTATTTCATTTATTTATTTATTTTATTTCCAGAAGTCCAAAAATGTTATGTTTTCAGGCACTGTGCACTTTGCAAGACTTTTTTGAAAAAGACATCACAATGTCTTGAATAAATTACAAATACTGTGAACAAACACTTTTTTGCCTCTTCTGTTACTCATAGGTCTACATCAAATTGTCCGGCAATTAATAGAGTAGGCTTTTTCTGAATCACTGTATCATGATACCATCGATATAATGGACTATGCAATTATTCTTGCCTCACTAAATGCCGCAAAGTGTCCTCCTTTTTGGTGTTATGGAAATGGCCACCCTACATAGGCTCCTTAGTTTCAAACCACACATGGATATTAATAGCAACATTAACATACTTCTCCAAAGTTACAGCGTTACACCTTCACTTTGCTCGTGTTTTTACACAGCTTTACTGACAAACACACCTGTGTAATTATGTCATTTTTAATGATTTGTAAATTATATTGAAAACATGACACTGTTGTGAAGATATTTGCAATTGTTTTGTAAAAGGTGTCATTATGTTTGGGACTAGATCTCATTGCTTTACTCTATTTTGTCCAGCAGGTGTCGCCAGCGTGTGGTGCTTCGAACGCTTCGAAACAGTGAATCATTTTGTGAAGCAATCGGTTCAATTGATTCGATTCTTCGTTTCTCGCATCATCACTATCCTCCGCGCACGAGCTCTGCTCTCATAGTGACATAACTGAATTCAGAAGCGCACACTAGCATATTACCTTTGCTATTTTATCTTTCTGTGGTAGAAATAGTACATTCATCAGCAAAATGAACAAAAAAGATTATATTTTTATATTGATTTAATTTAATTATTCGTAATCTTTTTATTTCCTGAAAATGATTAACTTTGCAAGGTTGTTGCTTTTTCAAACACACACACAAAATAAATATTATTAAATATTATTCATTTTACATGTATATAAGACATTATCAGTCATATATATCAAAGTATATATTTATACAGGACACTCCAGTGAATATTTCTGGAGTTTAGTGTAAACACAGTCAAACCCAGTAACGGGGCATGTTGTCACAATGAGAATCTGTCATTGAACAGCTTATTAAAGCCTTTTCAGCAGAAACTGAACAGAAATACTCAAAATATTTTGTTAAAAAGAAAAAAAATACTGTTCAAATGAGTCTCTTTTGTTCACCAAGGCTGCATTTATTTGATTGTAAATACATTAAAATTGTGATATATTCACTATATATTATACACTATTTATTTACTATTTAATATATATTGACATTGAACTGTTTATTATGTGAATATATAGTTATTCCTGTGATCATTTTCAGCATCAATACTCCAGTAATCGCTCAATCAGTGCTTCAACCTCGGAAAGACGTCAATAAAACAGCTTCAGTGTCACGTGACGTCACATTTACCTCAGAAAAACATATTCAGTGACCATAAACTCATTAGTCAGCTAGAAAAGTGAACTCTAGAAAGCAGCATTCTGATAAATATAGCTATGCACCGTTACATATTCATTATCATGTTCTTCAATATTTAATGCATGTTTGAATAAATCAGTTATGACAGCCATGATTTAAATGATTATATTTCAAAAAAACAAATTGGAGTAGAAATATGATTATGTAATTCTAAACTTTATTTATAATAAAAAAATCATTGAGTGTAATTTAAGTGTTTGTATATAAATAAGTTAATTTAACCTTCAATATTATTATAGTAGCACCAGCTGACTCTCATGTGTAGTTTACAGCATTAGTTGAGAGATTTTTTTCCTCTAGAAAATTTGCCATGTACTGAAACTGAAATACTACATCCAAAATAATCAATATCGAATCGAAATCTTAATCGAATCGAAAGCATATGAATAGTAATCGTATCGAATCGTGAAAATTGTGTCAATACCCAGCCCTAATATCTACTGATGGGCGATTTCAAACACTACTTCATGAAGCTTTACGAATCTTTTGTTTGAATCAGTGTGCAGCGTTCAGACTCTAGCTGTGGGTGCGAGCGACTCACGTCGTGTTTCTGGATGGCCACGTTGGTTAGGTGAACGAACATGTTGATGTGATTTCTGTGTCTTATTGAACACGGATGATCTGAACTACAGGCGCTGCTCGAGTGTTTCATTATAAACTGACAGACTACAGATCACGTGATCAATAAAACACGGCAGATTGGACACACAATCACAGTGATCAGTTCATGCTGAATGAGCTTTTGTTCAGAAGATGAGCATCACAACAGCAGCAGCAATGGATCTTCACTTCCGCCTGCACAACGTCATTTCCGTTATGTCTTCTTCTTCGTCTTGTTAATGGCCGCTCACTTGGGAGTTTATTATTATTATTATTAATGAGGATGTAATGCCCCAACAGCCCCAGAGGATCAGAGCACACACTGCATGTTCACACTGGGCTCCTCAACCTCCAGGATGGGCAGAAGCAGAAGCTCTAGTTAATACAGCCATATATATTTAGATGACTAGATTTCTGAAATGGAAACTAAATTACCGGCGTCTGCTGTTACATATTTACACTTTAAAAGGCCAGTTAGGATGTTAAATAACTGACATTATCCACTCAATCAATTTATTTTATTTTTCAATAATAAAATAAAAACAAGTAATCAACATAAATAACATAAAATATTATTTATATATTTTTGACTCGTTTTTCATTCAACAATTAAAAAAGTTCAAAATTGATTGAACACATCGCTGATCTACTGAGAATGATGGTTCTTGGGACTGTTGTTCATGTTTATTTGTACATGGCCGTTTATCATGATAAAGTCTTTGTTGCTTTTCCGGTGTGGTTTCCTGTTCATCTGTGGCTAGTACTGCACTTCAGCGTTTTCTACTCTCTAGGGATAGTCTCCAGTATGATTTTAGTCAGCTTTCTGACTAACAAATATATATATATACAGGTGCTGGTCATATAATTAGAATATCATGAAAAAGTTCATTTTTTTATTGTAAATTATTTTTAGAAATGAAACTTTTATATATTCTAGATTCCCTACATGTAAAGTAAAACATTTCAAAAGTTTTTTTTTAATTTGATGATTAGAGCGTACAGCTCATTAAAGTCCAAAATCCAGTATCTCAAAATATTAGAATATTTCCTAAGATCAATCAAAAAATTGATTTTCAAAACAGAAAAGTTCAAGTTCTTTAAAGTATGTTCATTTGTGCACTCAATACTTGGTCGGCAGCACATATTACAGCAAATGACTTGCTCCTAGCACAAATTACAGCATCAGTGAAGTGTGGCATGGAAGTGATCAGCCTGTGGTACTATTGAGCCTTCAGATCATCTGTATATTGTTGGATCGACTGTTTCTCATCTTTCTCTTGAAAATATCCCATAGATTCAGGGGTCAGGCATGTTGGCTGGCCAATAAAGCACAGTAATATCATGGTCAGCAAACCACTTGGAAGTGGTTTTTGCACTGTGGGCAGGTGCTAAAGTCCTGCTGGAAAAAGGAAATCAGCATCTCCATAAAGCTTGTCAGCAGATGGAAGCATAAAGTGCTCCAAAATCTCCTGGAAGATGGCTGCATTGACTTTGCACTTGATAAAACACAATGGACCAACACCAGCAGACGTCACGGCCCCCCAAATCATTACTGACTTCAGAAACTTCCCACTAGACTTCAAGCAGCTTGGATTCTGTGCCTCTCCAGTCTTCCTTCAGACTCTGGGACCATGATTTCAACATGAAATGCAAAATTTACTTTTATCTGAAAAGAGGACTTTCGACCACTGTTCACTGTCCAGTTCTTTTTCTCCTTAGCCCAGGTAAGATGCTTCTGACGTTGTTTCTGTTTCAGAAGTGGCTTGGTAGTCCTTTTCCTGAAGATGTCTGAGTGTGGTGGCTCTTGATGCGCTGACTCCGGCTTCATTTGACTCATTGTGAAGCTCTTCCAAGTGTTTGAATCGGCTTTACTTGACAGTATTCTCAAGCTTGTGGTCATCCCTGTTGCTTGTGCACCTTTGCCTACCCAATTTCTTCCTTCTAGTCAACTTTGCATTTAATATGCTTTGATACATCACTCTGTAAACAGCCACCACATTCAGTAATGACCATCTGTGACTTACTCTCTTTGTGGAGGCTGTCAATGATTGTCTCCTGGACCATTGCCATGTCAGCAATCTTCCCCATTAGTGTGGTTTCAAAGAAAAAGAGATACCCGGAATTTATACTGTAGGGATGGTCATTTAATGAAACTCAAATGTAAATATTCTAATATTTTGAGATACTGGATTTTGGACTTTCATGAGCTGTACGCTCTAATCAACACATTTTTTTAAAAAAACTTTTGAAATGTTTTACTTTACATGTAAAATAATAATATAAATCTAGTATAAATGAAAGTTTCATTTTTTAAAATAATTTACAATAAAAAAATGAACTTTTTCATGATATTCTAATTATATGACCAGCACCTGTGTATATATATATATATATATATATATATATATATATGGAGAGAGAAAGAGTGTGTGTTTCAAATCAGAACATGCATTTTGCATTATTATTTTTTTACTGTATAGGCTAAACAAATCAGAAACATACCTGTGCTATGATCACAGCTATGGTCTCTTGCAATCCTGCATCTGACAGCTTTTGAAATGTCGTGGCCCTGATACTGTAGGACGATCGTGTCCCGGCTTATTTGCACAGTCTCGGACAGCTGATTTACACCCAGAGGAACACTGGTGTACCAGATATTGTCGTCAGCAGCAAACCTCCTCTTGGGCTGCAGGTAAAGTGTTTTTGTCTCAGATGGAATCTTGCTAAGATATTTCTCCAGGGAAGAAACTGGACACAGGGGGTTACCAGGCTATAGCACCCCTCCAATCTTCCCTTACCCCTTTTCCACAATGCAGTTTGAGTGCTGGTTCAGAGCCAGATCTATGTGTTTCTTAGTTGTTTAACAAGGCACTAACTTCTCACCCAGCTGTTTTGTTTGTAATATTTCTATCTAGGCTGTGATTTCATTGAATAAAGTATCACAGAATATTGTATAAAGTGTAGTGGACAAGAATGTTTTTTAAAGCACTTTTGTCTTGAGTTGAGTTACCGCCGCTGCTGGAGATACACGTCTCACATCTTCAGAAAAGGACAAACGGATGTAAGACTTGCTGTGCAAAGAGTTGTCACTACGCAAACATTGAGGTATCTATATTACTATCAGTTTATAATTTTTCTTCATTTAACTTACTGAACATCAATGTTGATGCAGAGAGAGTTCAGTTTCTTTAATCAATGGAGGAGAATTTAATACAATTATGACAGTTTAGATGTCCTCAAACACAAACAGCAGAGTTACAAAAATGTGGCATTGGTGTGTAATAAAATAATTCAAAGACTCAGTCGTGTTGAAATGCATCATTAATGCAGCTCTGATGTCAGCCCCTTCTGTGTTAGCATGCTCAGGTAATGTCTGAACAGGAGGCTGAACGTTTACAGTCCTGTCTGGTGCTCTTCACTGAAATTATCACCATGTTCCTCACAAATGTTATGGATCACACAGCAGGTCAGTGCCATTTTCATGATTGGAGTCATTTCTTTTTAGAAGATCTCAAAATGGCCCGTTTTTTTACATTTATGGCATCGTTTCGCTTGGGCAGGACAAGCCCCAGGGTTACATGTGCACATCTTGAGCAGGCCACATTGCTACTTTCGTTTCTTTGTTTAGTGTCTGCATTCCTGTATTTACCTTCTGTGTGTTTCTTGAGTTGTTTCGTGTGCTTAATCTTGTGCCCCACATCACTTATATCACATGTACCTCACATATCAGCACTTTGCATTTTAATCAGTGATCTGAATGGCCTTCTCGAGCGTCAAATCTGGCTCTAGCTGCAGCTTCTCAGATCCATCGCTATCCGCTATTCTAATCACGATGTGATCGCAAATCTGCTCATCTTTAGTAGGCACAAAGTCACAAAACTCTGCTAGCTCGTATAAACTCCTGACAAATGCTTCAACACTTTCACCGCTTCATTGATTTCTTTTTTGAAAACAAGCGCAGTCATGGATCAAATTCGTTTGGGCACAAAATGTTCATCAAACTTTTTAACTACTGCATTTTATTACTCATTTTCCTCTTCAACAGAAAATATAAATGTGCTAAATATGGGTTCCGCCTGATTGCTTATTGTATAATGAATTCACATGCACATAACCGTCTTCCTTGTCGAGTTTTATTGCAATTCTATATGGGCCTCCACACCGGCCAACTTGATGGCTGTGCCAAAGGATTCAGGTGTGATAAACTTCAACATTTACCTTCTGTTCTCCCTCGCTGATCAGAGGAATGCATGAAGATCTTTGAATTCTGACACCATGTCATGATACATTGAGCAGACAACTTGGTGAACTCAGTCTTTTATTCATCATATGCAGCAGCAGCAGAAAAAACTTAGTCATTTTCTGTGGCTGTCTCTATAACCCCGCCCCTGCTGCCCAGCAACTTTTTGTATTATGGTGCAGTATGATTATTACAATTGTAACCATTTTTTTAGTTCTTTGTTACAATTCAAATATTACATTAAATAAAATTGATAAAAAGGGCCCCAGTATTGACACAAATACTAAAGTAATGTAGGGAAAACACCCTAGGAAGTAAAATTAGCTCAAATGAATAAAGAGTTGTTTAGATTACGACCGAGCAACTGATTCGTCCAGCGTTCATTTGCTCGAGCTGTAATAAGCTCTTGTAACGGATATAAATATCCAACAATCGTGAAAACACTGATTAGAACACGGTAACTTGAAATCGACAGTTTAAGACATTAAATCATAAAGCACATAATACAAGACACTTTCTTTTAAAATCTACAAGAGATTTTATTTATTCTAACACAAACTAATCTAACACAAAGGCACGCACATACACACACACACACACACATTCATACGCGTTGCAGTAAGAAGGAAATGAGAGAGAAAGAGTTTTGTAAGAGAGAGAGAGAGAGGGAGAGAGAGAGAGTGATCTGATCAACCGAATTCCTATCAATGCATGTCAAAGACCGGAACGAACCATGAATCATTCATTTAAATGCACCAGTTCAGTTTTCATCTGGATGTACTTGCTTGCGTTGACTTAAAGGTGAATCTCCCTCGTCGTGCAGAGAAGGGTTTCCCAAGTCGATGATTGGTCCAGATCAGGTCCGTGTGGAACAATGAGAGGAAATCTCTTTGTCGCTGTAGTTGAATCGGCCAAAGTCGTTGGTTGAACCTTGCGGCGAAACTTAGGACACGAGACTTTCAGCGGTAAAGGAGAATTAAGTAAAAGAAAAGAAAAGTGAGTGAAGGTTGGATGGCTTGAACGAGCTGCTTGTCTGTTCTTCTTGTTACTCCATAATTCTTGGTACTTGTCTTGGCTTCTCTTCCCAGAACTAACCAACTCCTCCTCGTTTTCTGACCAACTTCTTCCCCTTTCTATCTTGCAATAATGATCATTTAAACTTAGTTGTTTGTCACACCTCTGAGGAGTCCTGGCCAATCAGACATTGTCCTGTTTCAAGAGGGCCTTCCTCTGACCCCAATAAAACATAAGTGTTACATCCTGTTTCTGCTTCAGCAGAGAGTGCCATTTTAACATAATTTCTATTAAATGGAATACAATACATTTTAAACAGATTTCATTCAAGCCATGATTTAAGAAAGATGAAAAGAAATAGATCAAGTCCAAATAAGGCATACTTTCAGTCATTCAGTCAAGAGTTAACACATTTACATGAATTGTGAGTGTTCTAAAGCCTAACTGTTTACAGGTAGTACTTGTGGACACATAATGCAAAATGTATGTAGTTAAAAGATGTTTGATAAGTCCGTTAAAATTGTTGGAACAATTTTGAAGCAGATTTATTTGTTCAACAGTCTCTTTGGCTTTCCTGTGAAGTAAGGAAACAAAAGGGTCTGGATTGTCTCTCTGTTTCTTTGCTCTGATGATCAAAGAACTTTGTCTTCTTGGGTGACCCTTTGGTATGTCGCTTCTGCTATCAGGAAGCATGTGTCGTAAAAGTAATCAGCCTGGCTTTATCTGCAGACGGGCCAGAGCCGGAACCTCAATTCTGAATTAGAATTATGTTTTGAAAGAATCATCTGAATGATTCATTTGTCTGGTTCGTCCACAGTTCCTACATATCCCCCCTTGGTTCGGCGATGTGTTGAGATGAAGACATCGGCGGACACTGTAGAAAAATGGACAGAAGCAGACACACACAAAGCAACAACAAAACAACACCTCCATGATTGACCACTATACTGGTGCAGGGCATTAGATTATCTGAGTACTGATGGATTAAGTTCAATTTTGGAGTGTTATTCTACATTGTCTCAGTATGTTAATGCTTGGATCACATTGTGTGATTTAAATTGTTTGTTTCCTTCTCTTCTAAATTGTTCTAGGTTGTTCTGGTGACATCATTTGTGGTAAAAATGATGTGACCCATCATGGAGCTCTCTCGGGCTCACATTCGAATTTTCAAATGGCTTTCAGACCTTAGGCGTGGTGCGTCAATCCTAATGTCATGACCTTGACCCTTATGGGGCAGACAGGTATTTTACCTTATAAAGAAGAAGGGAAAGAGAGGAAGAGGAAAACAAAACAAAATAAAACAGTTAAGTGTTTCCTGGTATGGCTAACACTACTGCGTGCATCTAAGGTGTCATGTATCAGCTTAATGAAAGGTGTTCTACTTGTTGTGCAGATGGTTGTATGTTTCTTATGGTGAATGTAGCTAAGTCGATGTTGAGCTAGGTTCTGAAACTAATATCTGTCTGTAGGAAGAGCATGTTGGTGAGTATGTTAATGTAGTGTAGTGTAAAGTAATGTAGTGCAGTGTATGTATGGTCAGATCTGGTTCAGTCTGTCTTGCTCCCCCCTTTTCTTGAAGGGCTTAGATGAAGATTGGCTCTTTGCATCTTGGACTTGGGACGAGGGATCATCCCTAATTTGATGGGAGTCAGTCCAGTGAGGCAGGAAGTTCTTTGGCAGAAGGTGGGATGAAGTTCGACATGGCTGTGTTGAGCTGTGGTGCAAAACTTTATCTCCTACGTTGCTTTCCTTCTGTAATGCCTTCTGGTTGTGACAGACTGTCTGACCTTCTGTGCTTACTGTTGTTACTGTTGCACAAGCATAGTTCTTGAGATGGGAACTTGTTGGGTTTATTGGTGGGTGATGAGTAACCAGAACTGTGTTCTCTGGCACTACTGAGTTTTCAGTGGTGTTTGGCTGCAAGAGACCGCTTGTTCTGTGCTGATGTAGAACAGGTGGCAGTCATCTCCATTTGGAAGGTGGATCAGATGATCACTGACCTTCCGTTCCGCCTCTAGTCATAACAAGGGTGACTCATCCTTGTGATCGTCGCTGTTTATGTTGTTTGCAAAGAACGCTGTAATTTGTCTCATCAGTTGTTCCATGTCTTCTGAGGTGGAACTGTCTTGTTCTTGGGCGTTCTTGTTCTCAGTGCTGTGTTTAACTGAGTGATGCAGAGGTGGGTTCCGCCGTCGCATACCCACAGTGGATGCATTTGAATGTGTTGGTTGGTGGACTTTGGCTGTCCAGTTTGGATCCCAGATGTTTCTTTCTGGTGGGTTTCTTGAGAAGTGTGGCTGGTCCCATGACATTTTCCAGCTGTCGGTGTGGAAGCTGTCAGTGGCATGGGGGTCACGTTCTCCGTGTCCTTTATGACATGCTGTGGCGTTGTCATGCCACTGGCCGTCTTGCAGTGCACGGCTTGGATCTTGGCTGCCGGAGTTTGAAATTGTGGCTGTTTTCAAACCTTTCTTTGAGTTCATCTTCTGTTTGATGTAGGCCTTGTGTGTCAAGTCACGTAGCTGTTGGATTGACATTGTGTTTGGGCAGGCCATGACGCCTAGATGGTGACTTAGTCCAGGGTGCAGGTTTCTCAGGAAGAGGGTTTTGAAGTTCACATCCTCTTCAAGTTCAGGTTCGTGATGTGCACCTAAGTAGGCTTGTCGGAAACGGTTGTAGTAAGCTTGGGGAGTCTCTTGTCGACCTTGTTTGGTTTCCAAGGCGACTAGCAGTCCATGTTCAAACTCTGGGCCTGTAAATTCTTTGATCAGTGACTCACGTAATAGCTGGTAGTTGTGCTTAACGTGAACAGGTTGTCGATCTAAGAAGCTTCGTACCTCTGGGCTGGATGTGGACCTGAGGAGATACAACCTGTCTCTGTCAGTCACATTGGGTCTCGCCTCTAGGTAGAAGTCAATATCTCGGAGGTAAGTCTGGATGTTGTGGTTCTCCATGGAGTTCGGGTTGAACTGTGTGATGTTCTTAGCCAGCTTGTTAAGGTCTTTAAGGGTCATCTCGTGTGCAACTTTGGGGTCTGCATGGATGAGCTCTCTTTGGTTGACAGGGAAGAATTCTGTAGTGAAGGCCGATGATGTTGTGGGTTGTGGCCATTCACTTCTTCCGTTGCATGGCAGTTCTTGGATGGGGGACTCTGTTCTGCTCAGCAGTGGTGATGCTGAGGGAGGTCCCTCCCTTCTTGACTCTGGTTTCTGGCAGTGAACATGTTTAAGTTCATTTCTGACCATGAAGAGCTTGCCGTTGGCATCATCTAATTGTTGGTTTAGATGGTCCATTTCAGTGCTGTACCATTTCAAATGGTCTTCCAGAGCATTGATTTTAAAGTTCTTATCTTTAATGTCAGAATTGGCATTTTCTAGTTGGTTTACCAGGTGACATTGGACAGTCTTTAATTCTTGCTTGTCACATTCCGCAACTGCAAGGGCTTCTTGGAGCTTGTCGACTTGTTCCTTTGTTTCTTGCTCCACAAGTTTGTCTTGAGCTTTCACTTTGTGCTGGTCTGTGCAGCGTTGGATGTGCATTAGCTCTCTCAGGAACTCAGTGGTCTGTCGCTTGAAGTCGTCCTGGACTTTCACTTCCAGCTTGTCTATGCGGCTCTGGGCACGTGTCAGCTCCTCCTGTAGGTGGGTGATGTGCTTGTCGCTTAGTTTCAGCTGGGCTGTGAAGGCAATGCTTAGAGAATTGGTTATCTTGCCTAGTTCAGTGTGGTCTTGGTTCTGGCTTGAATCATGTGTCGGGAATCTTCTCAGAATTATGATTATTATTAAAAATAATAACAGTTCAATTGTCTTTGGCATGAGGCAGTTTGTAATGCCGCTGAGCCAGGCGTCCACATCTTGGGCAGTGGGGTTTTCCGTCTGCAACATGTTGGCACGCTGGGGAGAAGAGACTGACACAGATCTGTGTGGGGTGCAAGCCTATATGTGGTGGAACAGCTAAGTGTCGTTTCAGTGAATGTACACCAATAGTGAAGTGTGGCTACGTGTTGGTCTCAGTGTGTAGACAGGTAGGCTAGTGATGAGAAGGCTTTGTCGCTCAACTGAGTAAGAGAGAGAAAGAGAAAAGGTTAAAACAAATTTCAATAGATGAAATATTTCCTATAAATATTTTCTATCAATGAAAAACTCTTTTCAACTCGTGATGTGAGGACTTTGCCACTCAACTGAGAAAGGGAAAAGAGAGAAAATGTTAAAACAAATTGTAAGGATTTTTTTCCAATTTAGAAAAACATTTATTTCCAATAAATATTTTCTATTAATGAAAAACTGTTTCTAAAATAAAAGAAAAGAATATATATATATTATTGTTTACGTTCGCAAGGACAATAAGACAATAATAATGCCGATACCTCTTTTCTTAGTTTGACAGGATTGACACCACACACCTTCAGTTGAACTGCTTACCAGGGATGCTGTGAAGGCAACGGTTGCTCAACACTTGTCTCTGTTAAATGTTCTTGGAGGAAATGTCAAAATTTAAATTGCGTTTACAAATGCAGGGAGTATGGAGAACACAAAAGGGTTTGATTAGAATCAAATACCTAATGGATTGTTTCTTTGGAAAGATTGTGTTTCTCTTTCTTTAGAATTGATTGATGGTTCGTCCAAGCTTGATCCCTACAAATGTGAAGAATAGGATGGAAGAAAGCAGGAGAGAACAGGAAAGACGTGAGGAAAAGGAAAGGAGAAGGAAGGAGACCAGATCCACAAATGGCTCTGAAGCCTTTGTCTAATTACGAGTATAGAATTGGTAGTTGATGAACAACTAACACATGAGAATAAAATTTTAGTAAGAGAGGGTTCTCTCGGATTGGTTTGAAACTCGTAATAAGTTATCAAGGTCTCCTAATAAGGCTCAGATGTGTCGTTCCTAAGCTAGAATACAAAGAGGAAAGGAAAAAGTACGAAAAGGAAGTCAATGAAAATAACAGGATGAAATAAGGAAAAAGGGAATTACACAAAGAGGTAAATGAATAAATAAAATAGAGTGGCTAAGTGAATAACCAAGAAGGGGAAAAAGGAAGATACAACACAATAAAATAATGAGCAAGTGTGAGTCAAAATTAGGAAAAACTTTGGTGGAATAAGTTTGCTTAAACTTCTAAAGTTCAAGGCTTATTCACCTAAAGTAATTCGATCTAAAATAGAATTTTAGATTTATGAAAATTGTGAAATTAGAAATAATGGAAATTTGGAAATGTAGAAATAATTTAAAATTACTTTCTAGAAAAATTTAGGATTTCAATTTAAATTTAATTGGTTTTATTAAATTCAAATTTGACAATTAAAATTGTAAACCAGTATTTCTTTTCCAAGTCAAATGCAGGTAAGGCAATTATTAATTGTAAACCAATATTTTCCCTTTCAAGTAAAATATAAAGTAATCAGTGAGAAAGTCAAGGGGAAAGTATGAAGGAAAGACCAACAAGTGTACAAGTTGAAGTAATAATAATAATAATAATCCTTACATTTATATAGCGCTTTTCTGGGCACTCAAAGCGCTTTACATATTGAAGGGGGAAGTCTCCTCAACCACCACCAAATGTGCAGCATCCACCTGGATGATGCGACGGCAGCCATATTGCGCCAGTACGCCCACCACACACCAGCTTATTGGTAGAGAGGAGACAGAGTGATGAAGCCAATCAGTGTATAGGGATGATTAGGAGGCCATGATGGACAGAGGCCAATGGGCAAGTTTGGCCAGGATGTCGGGGTTACACCCCTACTCTTTTCGAAGGACATCCTGGGATTTTTAATGACCACAGAGAGTCAGGACCTCGGTTTAACGTCTCATCCGAAGGACGTGTTTTAAGTGGTTAAATCACTTTGTAGTTGCTAAAACAGACACTGCATTCACACAATGATGTTAACTAGATTAGCTTTGAGGCTAAAGGCTTTAGCATACGAACTTCAATGTAAAAAAACTACAGAGGTTAGCTTAGCAACACTGTGCGGTTTGTTTACAATGACGTTCTTCCGGAAGCGTTGGTTAAGACTTCCGTGCCACGACTGTAACTATGGCGACCAAACAAAATGATAGTGGCGAACATGTGAATTACATCAAATACATGTAACTGTACAATTGTAAATGAAAGACACATGCACGTACAATCAAGCATTACGTGAAATGCCGGCGCATTTCAACTCTATAAATAAGAGACACCACTCGTAGCTGTTTTACGACGTGGGGCTTAAACTTAAAGTGATAGCTTTCTGCTGTAATAGATGGAACAATCGCGACCTCGGCGGGTCTCTATGTGCACGCAAAATATAACAGTTTCAAAAGCTTCACTTGATCAATTTCAAATCACTTCCCATTAAATTGCGCTCGGACACACGTAGTGTTACACGAGCTCAAACAAGCAAGCATATAGCGTTACTGTTTAAGGGGAATATAGCAGATTAAGTACAGTGGAACACGCACTGACACTTTAGCTATAAATATATAGGCTAGTTTTAGAAACAGACCGAGGAACACGCTCAATCTTGCCGTTCTGTGAGGAGAGTATTCGTCCTACACAGAGGTATTTTAACTATTGCAGTTTAGTTTCAATTCAGCTCTCTGATACACAATACGTTATTATAGCTATTTGAATGACGCTGGAACACGCAGACATCAGGATAGCTATAAACAAGGCATTCTAGAATTTAAGGAACACGCTTAATTCTTACCTTATAGTATGTGTGATATCATAGATCTGAAATTTACTGCAGACTGGAGTTTAGAGACAAGACAGCAGACTGGGGTTACAGCTCTCACTCATTCAAGCACTCGTTCAAATGGGCCTCGCGCGCTGCATACGTCACACAAACGCTGAGGGGTTTAATAATCTGATCAATAAAAAGAAAAATGACTTGATATGTGCTCCAAATTTAGATTCAACTGCCCACATTCTCCACCATTACTGTAGGGAAAACACCCTAGGAAGTAAAATTAGCTCAAATGAATAAAGAGTTGTTTAGATTACGACCGAGCAACTGATTCGTCCAGCGTTCATTTGCTCGAGCTGTAATAAGCTCTTGTAACGGATATAAATATCCAACAATCGTGAAAACACTGATTAGAACACGGTAACTTGAAATCGACAGTTTAAGACATTAAATCATAAAGCACATAATACAAGACACTTTCTATTTAAAATCTACAAGAGATTTTATTTATTCTAACACAAACTAATCTAACACAAAGGCACGCACATACACACACACACACACACACACACATACATTCATACGCGTTGCAGTAAGAAGGAAATGAGAGAGAAAGAGTTTTGTAAGAGAGAGAGAGAGAGGGAGAGAGAGAGAGTGATCTGATTAACCGAATTCCTATCAATGCATGTCAAAGACCGGAACGAACCATGAATCATTCATTTAAATGCACCAGTTCAGTTTTCATCTGGAGGTACTTGCTTGCGTTGACTTAAAGGTGAATCTCCCTCATCGTGCAGAGAAGGGTTTCCCAAGTCGATGATTGGTCCAGATCAGGTCCGTGTGGAACAATGAGAGGAAATCTCTTTGTCGCTGGAGTTGAAGCGGACAAAGTCGTTGGTTGAACCTTGCGGCGAAACTTAGGACACGAGACTTTCAGCGGTAAAGGAGAATTAAGTAAAAGAAAAGAAAAGTGAGTGAAGGTTGGATGGCTTGAACGAGCTGCTTGTCTGTTCTTCTTGTTACTCCATAATTCTTGGTACTTGTCTTGGCTTCTCTTCCAGAACTAACCAACTCCTCCTCGTTTTCTGACCAACTTCTTCCCCTTTCTATCTTGCAATAATGATCATTTAAACTTAGTTGTTTGTCACACCTCTGAGGAGTCCTGGCCAATCAGACATTGTCCTGTTTCAAGAGGGCCTTCCTCTGACCCCAATAAAACATAAGTGTTACATCCTGTTTCTGCTTCAGCAGAGAGTGCCATTTTAACATAATTGCTATTAAATGGAATACAATACATTTTAAACAGATTTCATTCAAGCCATGATTTAAGAAAGATGAAAAGAAATAGATCAAGTCCAAATAAGGCATACTTTCAGTCATTCAGTCAAGAGTTAACACATTTACATGAATTGTGAGTGTTCTAAAGCCTAACTGTTTACAGGTAGTACTTGTGGACACATAATGCAAAATGTATGTAGTTAAAAGATGTTTGATAAGTCCGTTAAAATTGTTGGAACAATTTTGAAGCAGATTTATTTGTTCAACAGTCTCTTTGGCTTTCCTGTGAAGTAAGGAAACAAAAGGGTCTGGATTGTCTCTCTGTTTCTTTGCTCTGATGATCAAAGAAACTTTGTCTTCTTGGGTGACCCTTTGGTATGTCGCTTCTGCTATCAGGAAGCATGTGTCGTAAAAGTAATCAGCCTGGCTTTATCTGCAGACGGGCCGGAGCCGGAACCTCAATTCTGAATTAGAATTATGTTTTGAAAGAATCATCTGAATGATTCATTTGTCTGGTTCGTCCACAGTTCCTACAGTAATATTTGCATATCTAAGGTAATACTTTTACTCAATTCAGTAAAGTTTGTACATATTTTAAACTTTTTCTATATTTTAGTAAATAAGATAATTGATTTTTGTTCAATGAATATACTGTCATTAAAACATTTTAAAACTCAAAAGAAAAATAAATAATTTAAAAAATATTCTGGCATGTTCTTTAACTGCTTGAAATAGATCCTATAATAATTTAATATGGCTTTACCTCTGTTATGTCATCATGTGCAGACTTATGCATATCTGTGTATGGTGAAACGTGATGATTTGACTTTTTATTACAAACAATAGAGAAAAATCAATGATAATATAATACAAATGACTGATGTGAGGTTACAGTAAAAAACACAACTGTAGGTTGAGAAAAGCACAGATACACAGATCGTCACACGCATTGATCTGTCTGGATATATTACACACATTTATTCTGACATGTTATTTCAATCACACATTATTGAAGTAATTAAGAATAAAGAAGAGACTGTATGACATCTCAAAGCATTATGGGTAGACTCTCTCTAGAATCTGTTCTGATTCATCAACACAGTTTCACTGATGATCCTTTATAACCAACAGTAAACCCAGGATAGAGCGGTTGAGTGAATGTGGTCAGGACTGTGTGGATGAGGCTCATTGTATCTCCAGAGACACTGTAGAAGGACAGAGTTCCTGCACTGTGATCCACATACACTCCTATTCTACTGCTGATGGGCTCTACAGGGAGTTTAGCCACTATGGAATTGTGTTTGAATGAGTAACTGGAGGAAGAGCAGTTTAAACTCCAGGACTGATCGTTATTTCCAAACACACATTCTTTACCATATCCCTTCCTGCCGATGCTCTTATATGACACTGATATAGACACATTAGCACTACTGTTCCACTCAATCTCCCAGTAACAGCGTCCACACACACTCTCACTACACAACACCTGAGCATAACTATCAAATCTGTCTGGATGATCAGGATACGGCTGAGACTCTTCCACCCATGTCACCTTTCTGTTCTCCTCAGACAGACTCAGATGCTTGTGTGCTACGTTTGGATCCAGTGTGAGAGAACAGGCATCTGAACACAAGAAGAGAGACATTTATAACACCACAACAATCACTGAAGCTGTGTGTTGTTGTGTGTGTCTGTGTGTGTAGACATACATTTTCGTAGCCCTGCTGTAATCCTGGATTCTCCTCCATGATCCACACTAGAAAACACACAGAGTCACATTCAATCAGTAAACAAACACAAAATCAAATGATTTTTTATTTTAATTATAACATTGGCTTTCAGTGATAATGAAAACAAAATAATCCAGATAAGCGACACATTGGGGCAGTTTTTCTTTTTTATTTATTTATTTTTTTTAATGCTCTTTATCTTCTGTATTATTTAACAAAGACAAGCAATAAATCATTGTAGTGGTGGAAATCTGTATAAACCTCACGATTCGATTCCAAGAGTGGCAGTTAGATTCCAAAACGATTCTTGATCTTTTATTTTTATTGATTAGTCTTAATAAAACTTTATTATTTAATTACATAAGTAATTATAAGTACTTTTTAAAATAATTACACATTAAAAATGTAATTAAAACAATTGCATGTTAAGATTTTTAAATAAACTAATATAAGACAGGGCTTAGATTAAGCCATGACTAGGCCTTAGTTTAATTAGGATGTAACACACAGGTTGTGTAATCACACATGAAGATGAAGATGAGTAGTACACTATGGGTTCAAATGTACTATAAGTGGTATCTAAATACATTTTTTAAATACAGAGATAGTATGTTAAAAGAACATTTTAGTTCATATTTCATGTTGTCTCAAAATAGCACAGTTGAGTACACTTAGATGTTCTTAAGATTATCTTAAATAGTACTAAAGAAGAATTTTTAGTATATTAAGTACAAAATTAGTGTGTGAAAATAGAGCACTTTAAGTACATTATAGAAGTGTATTTTTTTCACACCTGGGACTGACCGCAATCCTCCTTTCATTCAAAATTTAATCCTGCTCAGCAAGAAATCTTATTGGGTCCTGCGGTTCCTGGGGGAGAGCCACAGGAATGCAGACCTCTACTTTACATCCAATGCAGTTTGGTTTCAGAGCAAACTATTCAACTGAGATGTCAAATTGCTACTTCACTGAAAAAGTCAAGTCTCTATTAGATAAAGGAGGGGTTGTCGGGGCTGTGTTTCTTGACCTCAGGAAGGCCTTTGACACGGTAAACCACAGAATTCTTATGCAATAATTATTATGTTTTAACTTCTCTCCACATACTTTTAAGTTGGATTGAATCATAATTGTCAGGTCTCACACAGTGTGTTAGTATACAAAATTATAAATCAGCCCCTCTAAGTATATCCACTGGTGTTCCACAAGGATCTATTCTGAGTCCTTTACTTTTTATGTTGTACATCAATGATCTTCCATCCGTCTGTCCTAACACTAACGTTCAAATGTATGCGGATGACACTGTTATTTATATACACGGAAGTAGTGTGTCACAAGTTGCAAAGAAGAATCCCTGGTTCATGTTACAGCTTGGCTAGAACATTGCTGTTTACAGTTAAATATCTCTAAAACAGTGAGTATGTTCTTTACCAATACTAATAGTTTAAGTGTAGTGCCAGATGTTTTTGAATAAGGGGAAAGATTACAAGTTGTATCTGAATATAAGTACCTTAGTGTTCTGACTGATTCCAAACTTTCATTTTAAGGCTCAGGTTAAAAAGGTCTGTAACTGGGTCAGATTTAGTCTATAAAATTTTAGATTTATTCACGATTATATGTTGTCTGAGTCCACTTTGATGTATGTGCATTCCATGATTATTTCTCATATCTCTTACTGTTTAACTACTTGGTCGCAAGCTAGTATAACTACTTTGAAACCACTGGAGTCTTTGTATAAACAATCACTAAAAACTCTCGATCAGAAATCAGTTCAGTTTCATCATTGTTCAATATTAAAAAAATACAAGTTGCTAAGCTGGGATAACTTGATTAAATATGTAACATATTTGTCTACTATTTAAGACTATACACAGCCTGACTTCAACACTAAAACAGTTTGTGAATATTAGAACAACTGCTCACTGATCTACAAGGGGTGGGGAAAGAGGGGACTGTATTACTCCTCTCAAAAGATATAAATTCAGTTGGTCTGTATTTTCAGTCAAAGCTGCAAGGGAATGGAACTCCTTCCCATCAACAATTAGAAGATTACAAACTTTTGGTTCTTTTCAGTTTCATCTCAAAAAATGGTTACTGACAAAAGCATAGTCAACATTAGTATTGTATTCTTGACAAAAATAGATTTTCTTGTACAAATTGCTCTTGGCTATGTTTCTTTTTCCTCTTGCCATCTCTCTTTCTCTCTCTCTGTCTTTCTCTTTCTTTCACTCTCTTTCTCTTCCTTCCCTTATATTTTTATTTTGTCTAGATAATGTACTTATATTTTGTATTTTAGTAGAGCTTTTTACTGTGCATTTGTGTTTTTTTTGTTGTTTTTTTTATGATATGTATATGTGTAATGATGCTGTCTTTGTTTTAGGGTGACTTTTTAACATTCTGTCAAGGGTCTACAGATGAAAAATTAGCCTTTTGAGCTAATAATGTTTTTTAATGAGCATTTCCCCTTAAAAACTAAACTAAACTAAACTAAGCCTTGTCTGTTTACCAGGGTAAAAGCTAGTAAATAATAAAAAGGGCTGTTTGTGATTTTTCTCTTTCTCAGCTTTACTGTTGTTGATTCTTATGATGACATCATAGAGAGTGGGAAATCTAATACACTGTATTCACAATAATGCACAGATCTCTTTTTAAATATAAGATGTGGTTTGTCGTGTCTGTTTGATTGCTTAAGACATAACTGACTGAGTTTACATTAATTTCGCGTCAAAAAAAGAATTTTGAGATGCAAGTATATTTAACGACTTAAAAGGAGTCACACACAGCTATATGCATAAGCACTCTTCAAAAAGCGCATGTCAGCATTTGAAATTGACATAACATAACTGAGGCAGCATTTGTAAAGCATTTTTAAGGAAAATACCGGCAAGCAAGACAACACTGCAAGCATCAGAAAAGAGCGCATTTCTCACAGCACATCCTTCCTGTACAATGAAATATGCGAATGTCCAAATTCACTTCAACCTTTCTGAACTTTATTAAAGATTATTTGTGGATGGTTCGTAGATAGATTAAATATAAACTGTGCTTTCCTGTAGGCCAGGCATATGTGTAGCGAGCCAAGCTGATGCTTCCTCTGCAGACTGCTTATTCTTGCGTCAAGTGGCGAGCGTGTAATTGCAGCCTTTGTGGTTCAAAAAAATTGCGCTTTGTCATATCGCAATATTATCGCAAATGCAAAATGGAAAGCTGTGGCTTGACTCTGAATGTAGAAAAGTGCCAGTTAAACATGGACAAATTGGTGTTTATGGGCATGCTGTTGTCAGAGAAAGGCATAGGCCTGACGGCAGAGAGGGTGAGAGCTGTTGTGGAGGTAAGAGAGCCTGAAAATGCATCAGAGGAGAGAAGTTTTCTTGGTTTAGCTGCCTATAGTAGCTGTTTCATACCTCAGTTTGCAAGTATCTTAGAACCTCTGCACAGACTGACAAAAAAAGGCACCAAATTTAATTTCAGAACTGATCAAAAGAAAGATTTCTCAAAGGTTCTCAAAGAAATGTCTGAGGCCACAACAGTGAGTTCAATGTGGTAATAGATATGATGAAATCAATGTTTTTAAATTTATTTTCTATAATATTCTTACTTTAATATTTTAGATATATTATATATTGAGGCCTGAATCTAATAGATTTGTGACATAGCTTCAACTTTGCTTTTCATAACAGAAGTACAAAAATCAGAAAAATGCAAAAATAACCAATTTCATCTTGTTGATAAACTTTATGAGTGCTATTAGAGTTTTCAGTGACATGCAAATCTGTACATATCTGTTTACATCTCAAAAATGTGTTCTGGGGTTTCATGACCCTTTAAGTCTCAACTTTTGTAATAAAAATAAAATCAAACTGGTTTATAATACGTGAAGATGGTAATGTTGTTTTGGGAGTCGCTGCTCGACTTACTTGAGTTTGTCCAGTTTACAGGTCGGATCCTCCAGTTTTTCAGAAAGCAGCTTGACTCCTGAATCTCCTGGGTGATTGTAGCTCAGATCCAGCTCTCTCAGGTGTGAGGGGTTTGAACTCAGAGCTGAAGACACATAACCACAGCCTTCCTCTGTCACCATACAACCAGACAACCTACAAACACACACAGTCCACATGACATTAATTTGGCAATCAGATCAGTCACTATCACCTACTGACCTGTGCAGTTTGTTTTTGTTGCTGCTATTTTCTGTAGATTCACAAATGTGTATTCATTTACTTTTTTAAATGTTGTGGTCATCAGACATTATTTTAGAAATATTAATTAAATATTTACATAATTCATGTAATTTGTAATTGAATAAAATTACAAGAAACATTAAGTAATTTTCAGCCTATTAGACATATTAGTGTCATATTAGACACTAATATGAGTTGAATGTATACATATTTAATAAAATATATTTGCAAACAGTACAAATGCATTACTTTGCAATGAATTCTATTTGCTAACAATTTTTTTCTTTGTTTCCCTTAAAAAAAAGTTTAAAATAACTAAATATTTTATTTTAGCAGAAAATTGCAGGGAGCTAACAACAATAAAATACTAGTGCAACGATTCAGATTACCCATGGTTCGGTTTGTATCATGGTTTTAGGCTCACGGTTTTAGTATGGTTCGGTATGTGCTATGTTCTGGTAAAAAAAATTACTACTGTAAAATAAAAATTAAGAAAATAAGAACAAGAATATAAGAATGCGCTGTACACGTGCTTCCGTGTGCACGATTCGGATGAGTGCACAAATCTTCTCACAGCACAAGTGTAAGGTTGCTTTTACGCCTTGCAGTTGAATGTTAAATTTGGCAAGGCTTAATTTAGTTTAGTTTAAATGCAGAAAGCATTGTGTGCTGCTCAGGTCTCACCTGCGTTTGCACGCTATCAACAACGGGTGATGAGGGTAAATGGCTAGTCAAATGTTATAGAGCATACGGCCCTCGCATTGAACAAAGTTTAGGGGAAGCCAGAATGCGTATCCATCAACAGAAACATAAATTAGCCTAACTCTGTCTGTCTGTTTTATTTTCTACAAACCATATTATAGATGCATATGCGTCATCAGATATGAGATGAACCGCGGTGCAAGTGCGTACCGAACTGAGTATGCAGAATGGTACGGTTTGATTTTTTTTTTTTTTACCGAGAACCGTTTCACCCGTACTAGTGACGCACCTTAATGTTTCTCAATTGTTAGGAAGATTTGTTTGGTGGAATGCTTGGTGCATGCTGCATTTTCAAATCCATTTTATGAGTGGACCAAACTCACTTGCAGGATTTTGTGAGGAGCAGCATTTACTGCAGTGAACTCAAACTCAGCTACTGGAGAGACACTACCCTGCAGAGTTTAACAGCCAAAACTCATTAAACACACCTGATCCAGCTAATCAAGGTCTTCAGGATTACTAGAAATGGTCCCACTTTATATTAAGTGGATTTAACTACTATGTACTTACATTTAAATTAATCATTTGATACAGTGCACTTATTGTGTACATACATGTTTTTACATTGTACTTATATTTTAAAAACACCTGCATGTAATTACATCTGTAATTAATTTCTGTACATTTATAATTACACTGTTGACCCATCCCTTACACCTTACCCCTACCCTTAAACCTACCCAACCCACCAAAGCTTTCCCTAACCTTACCTGTATCCCACCTCAATAGCAGCAAAAGTGTTTTGCAATTCAATATGAACCCAATAAGTACATTGTACTTATTTTTTGATGTAAGTGCATAGTAGTTAAGGCCACTTAATATAAAGTGGGACCCTAGAAACTTCCAGGCAGGTGAGTTGGAGCTGGCTGAGTCTAAACTCTGCAGAACAGTGGCCCTCTCCAGGATCTGAGTTTGAGACCACTGATTTACTGTGAATTGAGCCACTCTCAAACACTGAAAACAGGATCATGAGTTGCTTGCATGTAAATTATATAATTACTTCTCAACCTTAAAAATGTGATATTCATACTAAACCACATCCTGTTCTCCCAACCATGCATTGTTAGAATTCATTTAAAAAATTGCCAGTCCACTGATGAGTAACACCATTTCATATAATTACAATTTGGCATGTAGTGTTAATTTTACACCCTAGCTGAGATCTTAAAGGTGTTCCACATACAGGCATTAGATGCCCACACTACTTCATTCAGTGCTGTTGGAAGAAATCCATGCATGAAATAGATGTATTTAGAAACTAACACAAGTCATAAGATACACAATTCCAACATCAACTGCATTTGAATAGAATGACTTATAGTCATAAAATCAACTATAAAGTGTTCATTTAGGTGTCAGGCACGATGCATATAGTTTAGATTTTTGGCTATTGAAATAAGCAGTTTCACCCCCCCTGTGTCCACATCCCCTCCCTTTACCACCACCCATGAACGTACCTGGCACAGCACAGAGTAGCAGCGGCGGTGCTAGAGACCAGTAAGCGTGAGAGAGAGAGGGTTACATCTTTGGCGCCATGACCCGAATGTGGCACTGCTAGGCCGAAAAGACTTTGGGGATATATATCTGCCATCACCGCTATTTTATTTAGAGTCTGCTGGGAATCTTAACTGTGTTGCCATTTCAATTTGAGTAATTTGCTTTGATGTAAAACGTATTTGATGGTTTTGTAGCATATGCACATGTATCAGGATAATCAATAAACTTTGGAGTTTTCAGAACGCTTTTAACCTGATGAACTGTGTTCGTTAATCACTAAATCGGCTCCGACCAGTCTGCATAAGACGAGCCCACTTGACACCTTTGTGGACCCGTGAGGGTAAACAGAAAACTCCAACTTCCTCACTTTGGTGACTTCAAAAGGAGCACCCCCCCCAGAGACTGACCACACACAGGCACATACAGAAACACACAAACATACATTTTTGACTGTATATGTAAAATACAACTATGCCAACATATACCCATCCTGTATTTTGAAGCGTATGCATGTTTCCTAGTGTTTAAATGAGTGTATTTGTGCTAGTGTGCATTTTGATAGAATTTTGTCTGTAAACTTCTTTTATATGCATTTCTGATGTATCGAGTTTGATCTCTCCGTAAAGCTCCGGACTCGAGCTATTCACTGAGATATGTCACATAGCTGACAAATGCATTTTTCTATGTGTCTAATGATACTGTGAAGAACGTACTCCATCTCGAAATCCGATCTGATAGTCATTAAGTATGCAAATTCAGCTAGGAGACCAAACAAAGGAACTTTGCCCGCCAAATAGTGCTGCGCATCTATTGGCCGCTACAATTCAGGAGGTGTGTTAGCTTGGGTTTCCATTAAAAACAACGACACACACCGTCTCCTTGGTTCTCCCGATTGTCTCACGAGCACCTCGTGCACGTCTCTCCCGGACGTCTCCGGTGACCACGCGCTGCCATTGCGCTCACCTTCGGGACCGCCATCTTCCAGCGAAACTCACTCTCAAGTCAGTAAAGAACTGCACCAGCGCTAAACTGAAATTCGACACGCACAACCAATGCAAGTATACTGCCGTTTTCTCAATCTTAGATGATGAAACTGATTTCCGTGCTGGCTTCAAGGACTGTTTGTAAGTTTGCTACTTGCCTTCTCTCTTTCCCTCTCTACTTCCACTCTTGTACATATGTGTGTATATTCTTGTATATATATTTAGACGTATAACCTCTGTGTTAGTCGTAGTTTGCATATATTAAAACGTTATTCACGCTCGATTGTTCTGTTTGTTCTTTCAACTGAAGACCAAGTCACTTTAACGTTTTTCGATCGTTTTATGCTTTGATGCTATAATAGCAAGTTGTTCTCATGGCCAGAGAATAACTCCGTCATAATATTCTATGAGAAGCAGCGGTTTGGTGGACGAGCTGGTAGTTTCTCTAAATAATTATTGAACCTGAACTAATCATATATGTAATCAATTATAATTCGTTGTAATTGATTCACAATATATGTTTAATTCCCCCTTGGGTCAATATGTGCATAATAATTCATAAAACCTCGTGAATTATTATATTCATATTCCACCCATAAATTGATTAATAACCGCTACATCGTTACATATATTACAGTTTATTGATTAGAGAGAAGATTTTTGCCTATTGAGATTTGTGAAATTTATCTGAGATAACTGCTTGATACTCAGTGGCTACGTTTACATGCACTGATTTTAGTCAATCCGAATGAAATAAATCAGATTGCAGATCTGTTTACATGTACTCTAAACATTGTAATCTGATTCAAATATCTGTTTAAATGTGTTTTATATACATTCCGATTAAAACTTTTGCACACGCGCTCTGCGTGTGACGTCATTTCAGTCACATTTGCGGAGACAACCATGGATGTGACACCAACAGAGCTCATTGTTATTTTTGCCCAGTTGGCATACACATTCATAAATCAGCAATGTTTTTACAACTACAGACGTGAACTTGAACTTGCGCACTGCTTAATGCATGTCAACATTGCACTGCGCATGTGCCCCAGAGACTTCTGAATACGACTGAAGAAGTAATCTGATTCAAGCGTTTACATGGTAATTTTTTGCTGTAGGATCGGATTAGAAAAGGAATAAACCACCTCTTCCAATCTGACCGAAATCTCATTTGGATCAAGCTCAATCGGATTGATTAAGGTGTTTACATGAACATTTTTCAATCTGATTGAGCTGTCAATCCAATTACAAATAGATTATTTGGGTGTATATAAACATGGCCAGTGAGATGCTAAGATGGACATTTTAGGTTTAAACTGATGAGCCATTTTAGTTGATGACTCTTTAAGTTTTTGGGATAAGCTGGTTACATTTTTCACTGTGCTGATCTCAATGGCCCACATTTATCAAACGATCATATGCCAGAAAACTGTGCGTATGCTCATTTCCACACAAAATTTGGCATTTATCAATGTTAGCGTGAGCAGTGGCTACGGTCAAATCAAGTAGGGCTAGTACAGGCTACGCTCATTTGACGCGTTGTATTCATTTTCATTATTTATTAAAATGTTTATCTTCATTTTATTAAATCCACTTATTCGCACAGGCACCTCACTTACACACGGAGATGCTACATATCAATTCTAGCGTGCAGACAAAGTTACACTGCTTAGTTTAGTGGTCTGCTATAGGAGTACATCTGTACCAGTTGGCACGCGAAACGCCCAACCAAACACTTTTTTGTGCATGCGAAGGATGTTGTTTTACGTGGATATTGAAAAAACCAATGTTCAGCAACCAATGTTACATTGGAAATGTTTGGATTCTTCCCGAATGAGAGAGGTAGGCTATGTGAGCCCAATTCAGTTTTGCTTTAAATAAATTCATTTCTGCCTTATAATGAATGCCACTATAGTCTAAGTTTCAATTTATAATTTAAAGGGGACCTATTATGCAAAATTCATTTCTGCATGGTGTTTGGAGTGTGTACACAACCACCGTGTAATGATAAAAATCCAACCACTCTTTTTTTTTTTTTTTTTTTTTTTTTTAATCCCCATAAATCATAAGCAGTGTCTCAGAACAAGCCGTTTGCAGGTTCCTGGCAATGTGATGTCACATTAGCCACAGGCCCCGGCCACGAATGTTAACAGACACTGCTGTTTTAACATAGAACCGCCCTGAGCAAGTTCACAATGAGTTGTACACAGTCCGTCATTGCTACACTGACAAGAATGTCTCCCAAGCGTTTTAGGTGTTCTGTAGATGGATGGATTGATCTACAAAGCTCTTTCCATTTACTCCTGAAATCTGAGCTGCTGAAGACGAGGTGAATTAGTTTTGTTTTCGAAGAAAATGCTCCCTCAACTCTACCGAAATTAGCTTGTCTGTGTGAATCATTTCACACCGGACTGCTTTGTGAATGAACGTCAATACAAAGTGACAATACAAAGCAGATGTTGTGTTAAAAATTTGTTACTTAAGGATAGATCAGTACAAACTGTTAGTGATCCACTTTACAGTCGATACAGTTTTTCAGAGCGATACTGGATACGGCAGTACTGAAGGTGAGAGCACTTTATTACAGTTCATCGGAGTAGATTTATGGATATAAAGTTTATCAGTTTATTAAGCTCCACCCAAAAGGGCATAAGGTTTTTATATATTTGTTTACTGTTAGTTGTAACAAGTGTTTCTGTGTAATTCGCTATATATGTTGATGATAATGCAAGAGAGAGAGAGAGAGTTTACATTTTACATTTACATACTTTTACAACTTTTACATACATCCTGCTCACATCTTATAGCAGAGTTTGTGCTAAATACACCATAATCAGACTTTAGCTATTAAAATGTATATGTAATGTAAATAAGCACAAATTTCAGGGCAAAACACTTCCAGGGCCCGAAAACACCTCAGACCCCAGAAGGTTAAAGCCATATTGCATACTTCATAAAATCTTGGGGGGGAAAAAATCACAGTCCATGAAAGAAAATCACATTCCTGCAAATGTTGTTTTATTGTCTCTTGTCCTGGCATTCCATTGAGAGCAGATGCCACATTCTGTGACAAGAATAATTTATTGTGATATTATTTAATACTTTTAAAATCATTTACCTCAGTATCTCCAGCTGACAGTTTGGACTCTCCAGTCCATAAGAAAGAAACTTCACTCCAGAATCCTGCAGGTCATTGCTACTCAGGTCCAGCTCTCTCAGAACAGAGTTTGAGGATTGTAGAGGTGAAGACAAACTCTTACAGCACTGAGCAGTGAGACAACATGTGGAAAATCTGAACAAGAAATACACAAAGTAATTATAGAATAAATATTAGTGTTACTTGTACTAATTAATTTACTGCAAAATAAATAGTTAAAGTATTTGAACTCAAACCTCAGTGTCTTCAACTGACAGTTTGGACTCTTCAGTCCATCAGAGACCAGCTTGATTCCTGAATCCTGCAGCTCATTGTTACTCAGGTCCAGCTCTCTCAGGACAGAGTTGGAGGATTGAAGAGCTGAAGACAAACTCTCACAACACTGAGCAGTGAGATTACATTTGGAAAATCTGAACAAGAAATACAAAAATATTTGTTTACAGAATAAATATTATTGGGGCTTTTATTTATTAATGCAATAAATAAAGTATTTGACTCAAACCTCAGAATCTGCAGCTGACAGTTTGGACTCTTCAGTCCATCAGAAAGAAATTTCACTCCTGAATCCTGCAGGTCATTGTTACTAAGGTCCAGCTCTCTCAGGAAAGAGATTGAGGATTGTAGAGCTGAAGATAA
This sequence comes from Megalobrama amblycephala, assembly GCF_018812025.1. Lineage (NCBI taxonomy): Eukaryota > Metazoa > Chordata > Actinopteri > Cypriniformes > Xenocyprididae > Megalobrama > Megalobrama amblycephala. The sequence continues at coordinate 23,624,006 of NC_063057.1, read as the reverse complement.
ACTCTCACAGGACTGAGCCGTTAGGTTACAGCTATGTAACCTGTGTAGAGAACAAAACAAACAGCAATATTTATGCTTATTAGGTAGAGTTTATAATCTGGAGCATAGATAGCTTAGAAAAACCTTTGACTGTAGTTATATAAGCAAAGCTAAAACTATTTTCTCTTAAAACATCAAAATAGTATTTTCAGTTTCCCTACCATTGAAAAGATTTTCCGTAATTCATTACACAACGCTTCCCTACCATTGATAACATTTTCCAGCAATCCGTTTTTTCACTGGTATATGGTAGGGGGCGCTATTATACATTTGTTTTTAAAGAGTACGCGACCTCTAGATCAAAACACAGGCAAAGAAGAATCAGAAGGAATCAAGAGAAGCATTGATGATATACATGCAAGCTAAAGCAGTCAAACATTAAACAGCATATAAATCAAAAAGATTTTTTGATAAAAAAAATCAAAAGCTTTTGATTTATTAATGAAAATGAGATGAAATCACAAAGAGGGATAAGACTGTGCAAGCTTCAGGGGTGTTTATGTATGCAATCTACTCTATATTTTGATCACCATTCTGAATCTGATCCAGATGTAGTCTTTGATAAAAACATGATTTTCTCACCTTTGGTGAATGTTTAAATTTTTTTTAAACTAAATTTAAGTGTTGACAAAAAAGAATGTAAAAAGTAAAATAGCAGGGGGTCTGTTCTTTATTGACATATTGTATGTTCAGATATTCATTCAACTAAGTATTCTGGGGGCCTTGAAAATTTTCAAAAATCCTGGCAGTGGCTGGCAAAAAAAAAAAAAAATGCTGGCAGGGAAAAAGTTAATTTATGATACAATTAAGAATATTTATTCATCTTGGCCAACAAGTCACTCATGTAAAATAAAGACCCAATAAAAATGACTAACAGTTGGTATAAATGAATGTACGGTAGACACTTACAGTGCACTTCTGGTGTTTTTGATCACTGGCAGCAGTCTCATCAGTGCTTCATCAGATCCTCTGTATTTCTGCAGTTCAAACATCTCTTGAGTCTCTTCTGACATGAGGAGCACAAACACTAGACCAGACCACTGAGCAGAGGAGAGATTCTGTGCTGAAAGATTTCCTGAGCTCAAATTCTTCTGTATTTCCTCCACAAAGTCATCTTTCAGTTCACTCAGACAGTGGAAGAGATTGATGGTCCTCTCTACTGATTTCTCCTTCTCTATTGTCTGTTTGATATAGTCAATGGTGTCTTTAAGGTTCTCTGTTTTCAGCTTCAGTTTTGGCAGTAGTTCCTTCAGGTCACTCTGATTGGACTCCAGTGAGAGACCCAGAAGGAACCGGAGGAAAAGGTCCAGATGTCCGTTCTTGCTTTGTAAAGCCTTGTTGACTGCAGACTTATGAAGTTTAAACAGTGGCTTTGTGAAGAGATTCCATGTCAGTTTTTCTGTCCATGATTCAAATGGGTTTTCATTCTTGTCTCTGTTAATCAAAAACACATAAAGAGCAGCAAGGAACTCCTGGATGCTGAGATGTACAAAGCTGTAAATGTTTCTTTCTGAAACAGCTTTTTCCTCCTGAAACATTCGTGTACATAACCCAGAGTAGACAGACCCTTCACTGACATCTAGTCCACATTCCTCAAGATCTTCTTTGTAGAAAATCAGGTTTCCTTTCTTCAGCTGTTGAAAGGCCAGTTTCCCAAGCTTCAGAATTATCTCATCAAAAGACATTGCATTGGCTTTGGGTTCAGGGTCATCACAGTATTTTTTTTTCATCTGTTGCTGCTGAGAAATTAAGAAGCTTGTGTACATTCCTGTGAGAGTTGTGGGTGTTTTGTCATTGTTCTCTTGAAGAGCAGTGAGAGAGATCCAGCAGAAGACAGGGATATGGCACATGATGTACAGACTCCTGTATTTCTTGATGTGACTGATGATTTTTTCAGAAACCTCAGTACTGCTGTTATTTTTGAAGTATTGCTCTTTCTGCTCATTGTTAAATCCTCTCACTTCAGTCACCTGATCAATGTAGTCACGGGGTATTAGACTGGATGCTGCTGGTCTGGATGTGATCCAGATAAGAGCAGAAGGAACCAGATGTTTCTTGATAAGGTTTATTATTATCTCAATCACTGTTGTTTTTGTGTGAACATCTGTAATTCTGTCACCCTCTTTAAAGTTCAAAGTGAAGCGACATTCATCCAGCCCATCAAAAATGAACAAGATTCTGCCATCACCTTCAGGAAGAGAGGGCAGTTCTTTAGGATCACAAAAGAAGTGTTTGTTAAGCAGTTCCATGAGACTGCAATTCTCTTTAATCAGGTTTATCTCACGAAACGGCAGAGGAAAAATGAAGGCTATATCCTGATTTTCTTTTCCTTCAGCCCAGTCGAGGATAAATTTATGGACAGAGAATGTTTTCCCCACCCCTGCGATCCCCAAAGTCAGCACCGTTTTGTTTTGTTGATCCTCACAGACTTTGAAAATATTATTGCACTGGATTGGTGTGTCCTTGGCATCACATTGTTTTTGATTAAATTCCATCTGTCTCACCTCGTGTTCATTCACTCTTCCTCCAGTCTCATTCTCCACCAAATATAAATCAGTGAAGATATCGTTCAAGTTTTCCTTTTGACCCTTTCCTTTTGAATTACCTCTAAATATCTTCTTGTAGTCCTGTTTTAATTTGTTCTTCAGTCTGGAGCTGATCTCGGTATAATCAGGAGGGGTAGCTTGAGTGCCTTTTAAAAATGAGGGGAAAAGAAAGCAAAGACTAAGTGATCGTGTTTTTCATAAATTCTTAATAAAACCTATATGTAACTTGTAACCTGGTCCGCAGTTCCCATTACAAACATAACTGCAGCACATGTTCTACAAATAAATGTAAAGAGATTCACAAAAAAATAATTGTATGCACAAATGAATAGAATGAGATCCACAAATATATGTTAAGAGCTTCACAAAAATGAATTAAATTCACAAATATATAAAATGAGATTTGCTAAACACATTCACAAATATAATGTTTTTAATGTCACAAGCACAACTCTGCCTGCATTTATTTGTGAATCGCCACCTGTACATTTGTCAGTTGCTTTCTGTGCATTTGTGGATCGCTGCGCACATTTGTGGATCTCTTCCTGCGCGTTTGTGAATCACCTCATGCATTTGTGGATTCTGAAACAATTCTAGCGTCATGACTGCAGACAAATCCACAAATAGGTCGACTCCACCCACTGACTACTCAAGTCAATCAAATAACGGCCACATTGCGCTGACCAATCTCAGCACACTCTCGCTACAACCAATCATGTTTTCCTTTAAAATTGGGGCAGGAACAGAATCATTTTGCACCCCTGAAAGGAGCTCCCTCAGCTCCGTACTATTCCACCATGGGCGCTTCATTCTAATTGAGCTGAAGTGCTGTTTGTGTGATTAAAACACCCCGTTTACAAAATCTAACAGACTTCATTATGATTAATCTTCTCATTTGTTTTTGTACATATTTTGACTCTTATTTTGACGGGTATTATAGTCTACCGAGTGAAACTGATCATGGCAGTAATGAACAAGAGAACGAGTAGTCCACATTATTACGGTTCAGTTTTCTTTCTTATGGATAGAAAGTTTACCAATTTACTAAGCACCCCCTGAAAAGGCATAATCTCTTACAGTAATTATCTGGAGTTAAAAAAAATTTCAAGTCCGTTTACATTATCAGTATCCATGTACATGCACGAGTCAGCGGCAGTAAATGGATGTCCTCTTCTACAGTAGCTATAATAACACACTTGCACAATATAATATTGTTTAATACACACTTGTATAATACCAAATATGAGCCAGAATGACCATCAGTGATGTAACAGTACGAGCCTTGGCATCACTGCAGCATGTACTATGGTTTTGGATCATGCAAATAAAGAGGTTGCAATGCTTAAAAATATATTTTTTTAATTTATTTTGGATGCTGTAAACTTTTACAGTCAAATTCTATTAAAGTCTGATTCATTTGAAATATTATTTGTATAATCAAGTGTTTGACTTCTGGACATTTTACTTTTAAATTAAATGCATAATCTTTATGGAATTCAACAACCTGTCACACGTTTAAAAAGTCATTTTTAAATGGTGCATAAAATATAATAGTTTGCTTCCATAACACACAATAATGTTCTAATGAAATCTACATTTTAAACATCTGTACCATTGTACCAAACCCTTTACTTCCTTTCTAAGCAACGTGACCGCCCACGATTGTAAAGCAAAACGTGATTGGTTGTAGCGAGAGTGTGCTGAGATTGGCCAGCACAATGTGACCTTTATTTGATTGGCTTGAGTAGTCAGTGGGTAGAGTCAACCTATTTGTGGAATGGTCTACAGTCGTGATGCTAGAATTGTTTCAGAATCCACAAATGCGCGCAGTGATCCACAAATGCACAGAAAGCAATTCACAAATGTACAGGTGGCAATTCATAAATAAATACAGGCAGAGTTGCTAGTGACATAACATTTGTGAATATGATTTTTATTAGCAAATCTCATTTTATATATTTGTGAATTTAATTTATTTTTGTGAAACTCCTAACATACAGTGGTGTGAAAAAGTGCTTGCCCCCTTCCTGATTTTTTATTTTTTTGCATGTTTGTCACACTTTAATGTTTCAGATCAAACAAATTTAAATATGAATCAAAGATAACGCAAGTAAACACAACATGCAGTTTTTGAATGAAGGTTTTTATTATGAAGAGAAAACAAAATCCAAACCCACATGGCCCTGTGTGTAAAAGTGCTTGCCCCCCGCTGTTAAAACATAACTTAACTGTGGTTTATCACACCTGCCACACCCAGGCCTGATTACTGATGCACCTGTTCACAATCAAGAAATCACTTAAATAGGACCTGCCTGACAAAGTGAAGGAGACCAAAAGATCCTCAAAAGCTACACATCATGTTGAGATCCAAAGAAATTCAGGAACAAATGAGAAAGAAAGTAATTGAGATCTATCAGTCTGGAAAAGGTTATAAAGTCATTTCTAAAGCTTTGGGACTCCAGCGAACCACAGTGAGAGCCATTATTCACAAATGACGAAAACATGGAACAGTGGTGAACCTTCCCAGGAGTGGCCGGCCAACCAAAATTACCCCAAGAGCGCAGCGATGACTCATCCAAGAGGTCACAAAAGACCCTATAACAACATCCAAAGAACTGCAGGCCTCACTTGCCTCAGTTAAGGTCGGTGTTCATGACTCCACCATAAGAAAGAGACTGGGCAAAAATGGCCTGCATGGCAGAGTCCAAGACGAAAACCACTGCTGAGCAAAAAGAACAAAGGCCTGTCTCAGTTTTGTCAGAAAACATCTTGATGATCCCCAAGACTTTTGGGAAAATACTCTGTGGACTGACGAGACAAAAGTTGAACTTTTGGAAGGTGTGTGTCCCATTACGTCTGGCGTAAAAGTAACACAGCATTTCAGAAAAAGAGCATCATACCAACAGTAAAATATGGTGGTGGTAGTGTGATGGTCTGGGGCTGTTATGCTGCTTCAGGACCTGGAAGACTTGCTGTGATAAATGGAACCATGAATTCTGCTGTCTGCCAAAAAATCCTGAAGGACAATGTCCGGACATCTGTTTGTGACCTTGAGCTGAAGTGAACTTGGGTTCTGCAGCAGGACAATGATCCAAAACACACCAGCAAGTCCACCTCTGAATGACTGAAGAAAAACAAAATGAAGACTTTGGAGTGGCCTAGTCAAAGTCCTGACCTCAATCCTATTGAGATGCTGTGGCATGACCTTAAAAAGGCAGTTCACACTCAAACCCTCCAATGTGGCTGAATTACAACAATTCTGCAAAGATGAGTGGGCCAAAATTCCTCCACAGCGCTGTAACAGACTCATTGCAAGTTATCACAAACACTTGATTGCAGTTGTTGCTGCTAAGGGTCGCCCAACCAGTTATTAGGTTTAGGGGGCAAGCGCTTTTTCACACAGGGCCATGTGGGTTTGGATTTTGTTTTCCCTTCATAATAAAAACCTTCATTTAAAAACTGCATGTTGTGTTTACTTGTGTTATCTTTGATTCATATTTAAATTTGTTTGATGATCTGAAACATTAAAGTGTGACAAACATGCAAAAAAAAAAAAAAAAATCAGGAAGGGGGCAAGCACTTTTTCACACCACTCTATATTTGTGGATCTCATTCTATTCATTTGTTCATATGATTATTTTTTGTGAATCTTATTTGTGGATCATAATCTATTTATTTGGATTTTTGGAACAAAAATACCCCCATACACTTCTGCTATATACAAACTGATCACACTTGCACTGCAATTGTGTTACATCAGTGTTTCTCAACCGGGGGTACGCAGACCCCTAGTGGTCCGTGGCATAATTGCAGGAGGTCCGTAGAATCATTATAAAAAAAATAAACATTTTGTTTTCATAAACTGACACATTATTTTATCGTATATTCACAGTAAAAATAAATATCAAAACCAGAAAGGTGGGTAATGTAGGCAAATTTAAAGTTACTGTATTTTCATATTGGCCGCCATTTCTAATCATTTGCGGCCCATCGCGGGAACGAACAGCTCATAACAGGAGAGGTGGCTTAAAAAACTTGATGGACCGTCTACCAGTGGAGCTGACACAAACCAAGAAAATTCCGGCCCACCAGAAAAGATGAGAAAAATGGACAACACAAAAACACGTCAATATCAAACCAATTATAAAATGTTCGGGTTTACAGCTACAACGACTGAGCCCCCACAACCACTATGTTTTCTGTGTGTTGAGGTCCTGTCCAACCATGCAATGAAACCATCCCATTTGCAGTGACATCTGACAACTAAAGATTCTTCATGTGTAGGTAAGACGGCAGAATTTTTCCACAGAAAACATTCTGAATTCCAGAAAAGTCAAGAAAAATTTAAAGCGGCAACACAGATGTCCAGTTCTTCCCTGCTTGCGTCATACGAGGTGTCACTTCTTGTGGCTAAATCTAAAAAACCATATTCAATTGCAGAGGAACTAATTGTGCCAGCCGCAGCTATCCTTGCTGAAACAATGTTGGACAAGAAAGCAGCAAAGGCAATTAAAACGGTGCCTTTATCTAATGACACTGTATGCCTTCAAATTGACGATATGGCTGAAGATATCGTTGCGCAGGTGGTGGAAAAGTTAAAACACGCCACTTGTTTTGCTTTGCAATTAGACGAGTCAACTGACATTAGCGGCGAATCACAGTTAGTTGCAATTGTTCGCTACAAGGACAAGGATGAGATCAACAAACATATACTTTTCTGTAAGCCAATGCTGGGCAAAACCACCGGTGAGGATATTTTTAATGCTGTGGACTCTTTTTTCACGGAGCACTCATTGGACTGGCTGTGCTGCTCACACATATGCACGGACGGTGCAGCATCAATGACGGGGCGGATCCGTGGATTCGTCTCACGCGTGAAACGGGTACACCCCGGCATTAAAACAATGCACTGCGTGATTCACAGGGAGGCGCTAGCTTCAAAACAAATGAGCCCCAAATTACACGAAGTCTTTAATGACACGGTTAAAATAATTAATTTTGTCAAATCCCGACCGCTGAATGTCAGGCTATTCAAAAAACTGTGTGACGAAGTCGGCTCTGAGCACCAGCAATTACTGTTACATACTGATGTACGCTGGCTCTCGAGAGGAAAAACGCTTCAGAGACTGTTTGAGTTATGGGAGCAAGTCTATGATTTTCTCTCTGAGCACTTGCATCCAAGCGCAGCACTGCTGAAGGACTACAACTGGCTGGCCCACTTAGCTTACTTGGCGGATGTTTTCAGAAGACTTAATGACTTTAACTTGGAATTGCAAGGTAAAGACACATCTGTCCTACACCTGTATGATCGAGTTTCCAGTTTCATGAAGAAAATTGACCTCTGGAGTAGGAAATGTCAGGATGGGGATGTCAGTAGTTTCCCTCAGCTGAACATGTACATTTTTTAAATGGTGGAGCTGATAAAGTCGCCATTCTGCAGACAGTACAGACACATGTGAACAAACTTTCCTCTGAGTTTAAATCATACTTTCCAGACATTGAGGTTCAGAATTCTGAACTTGACTGGATAAGGAATCCTTTTCCACCTACCAGCATCCAGACCGCTCCTGCTAGTCTCCAGGAAAGACTTATAGATTTGTCCTCAGATAGGGGTTTGAGACTAATGTTTTCAGAGACATCACTGACACAGTTTTGGTGCAATGCTGAGAAGGAGTACCCCGATATTGGAAAATGTGCTCTGTATGAACTGCTACCTTTTGGGTCAACCTATTTGTGTGAGGTAACATTTTCAGTCATGACACACATAAAGACAAAACAGAGAAACAGACTCAGCCTGGAGAGAAGTCTTATTGCTGCTGTTGCCACACTTCAACCCAGAATGCAAAACCTTATTTGTGATAAACAAGTGCAAATTTCACATTGAAAATAAAATGGTAACACTTTAGAATAATGGTCCGTCATTAATAAGTAACTATGCAGGAAGTAATGCAGGACTAATGAGTAGTTCTACATTAACACTTCAACTACTACTATTAACTAATATAGAAACAAGCTTAACTAATCAGTAAGTAATATCAAATTTAGAAGATAGTTCCTTATTAGCTAATCAATAATTACCTAATGAGATTAGCATTATTAATAACTATTAACTAACGGACAAATTACAAAGAACATTATCGTGTCTGAGACGTAATCAGTCATAATTTTTACTCTGAATATAGTCATAAAATGCATCAATAATCACTCAAGTGTTACCATAGTCACTATGCAGGAACTACTAGTGATCAGGGCCATTATTTTAAAGTGAAAAACATATTTTTTCACTTTAAAATAATGGTCCAGATCACTAGTAGTTCTTGAAGAATGACTAGGTACTTGATTAATTAGTGATGCATTTTATGACCACGTTGAGAGTAAAAAAGGACAATCTTTAAGAACTACTAGTGATCTGGACCATTATTTTAAAGTGAAAAAGATGTTTTTCACTTTAAAATAATGGTCCTGATCACTAGTAGTTCCTGCATAGTGACTAGGTAACACTTGAGTAATTAATTATGCATTTCACGACCATGTTGAGAGTAAAAAAAGACAACTGCTCACATCTCAGACACTTTAATGTTGTGATTAGCAATTAATTAGTAATTCTTTATAATTTGTCATAGTTACCTATTAGTTCTTAATGATGCCAATCTCATTCTCTAATTATTGATTAGCTAATAAGGAACTATCTTCTAAATTTGATATTACTTACTGATTAGTTAAGCTTGTTTCTATATTAGTTAATAGTAGTAGCTGAAGTGTTAATGTAGAACTACTCATTAGTCCTGCATTACTTCCTGCATAGTTACTTATTAATGACGGACCATTATTCTAAAGTGTTACCAATAAAATTAATAAAGTAACATGTAGATGGAAATTTATAAAATTTCTGTAATAAACTGACATTTCCAGCTATTAAAATTGAAGGTAGTATGACAGTGTAATAACTCCATTTCATGTTGTTAAAATATTGATCTGTAACAACAGCAACATGTGTAATATAAATCTGGGTTGACCAACTAGAATAAATGGTAAAGTGTGTTTAATACTGTTCTATATATATATATACTGAAATGTGTTTAAATCAATGTTATTGTGTTTGATTATTGTGTAATTCTAATGGCAATTAAATCAATTGACAAGATTAATACATTAACATGTTATTTCAGTTGTCAAAATTTATTAAAGTAAACAATTATAAAATAAAATAAAAATCCATGAATTTGCAATCTTAAAATTTTTTGAAATGGGGATGGAAAATAGGTATGTGAAAAAGGTATGTGTAATGTAAATCCTTGTTGACCAATTAATGCAAACTAGGATAAATGCAGTAAAGTGTGTTTAATACTTTTCTATGTACTAAATTGTTGAAAAATATTAAAAAGAAAACAAGTATACATTTTTGGGACTCCATGAATTTGTAATCTTGAAAATGTTTGTGATGGGGATGGACCGATAGGGGGTGGGGGTCCATGAGAATGGTTTGAGATGTGATGGGGGTCCAGTACTCAAAAAAGGTTGAGAACCACTGTGTTACATGCACTATGACTATACACTGACTATCCTTAAGCTGACCACATATATGGTGATGGAAACACCTTGACTAATGCTGACTAGAATTCAGTTGGTTTCAGTTTTAAAATTTCTGAATAACTTTCTTTTTTCTAATTCCTTCCAGAACATTTATTAGATTAGCACCATTGGATGCAGATCAACTTCAAGTCAAGCTGACGGACATTATTAAAAGCTTTTTGATTAAATATTGACATCTAGCACACCAACCTAGACATGAGACTGTATTAGGTTTAGGTTAGGGTTATTGAGCCTTTGCATGTAGAAGTTGCTTGCAGAAGTTTTAATCAAGGGTTTTGACCATTACCATGTAACTGTTAGTAAAATCAGACACTGTTCTATTAGATATACTTGTATAAGATCTGCTGCTGATCTTCTTGTCCCTGCAATTGTTGCTTGCTGTTATATTTTCTAGTTTCCATGTACAGGCAGTGATTGTTATTTACCCCATATCTCTTCTCAATGAGCTCCAACAGCGGCACATGTCTTCATATTGCCTGTCAATTACATTACAGTCACAACAAATTAAACATTACCTTGCTTGTGTTTGTTCTCCAGATGCTCAGCCAGATTATTCTGGTTTATCTTCCTCAGGATCTCCACAGTGATCTTCACAGCTTCTTCAGGTCCAAAACACTCCACCATCTTATCCACGGTTTTTAACCTATCTGCATTCTCCATGTCAGACTTTGATATACTCTCATGATCATTCTTTAAGTACCACTGAAACGTCTTTAGATCATCTCCTCCCAGTTCATACATTGATTTCTTGAGCAGATCTTTAACAGACGCCATCGCCCCTCACTGGTTCACAGCTGCAGGACAAAAAGAAAAGATCTGAAGTAGTTTAATGCCTAACATGTGGACCTAAGCACTCAAATGTAATTTGGATTATGGAAAGAAGCTGTGATCGGATCAGGACTCAGTAAACTCATCCAAACTCATCTGTTAAAGTCATATAATGCTCCTTTTTACAAGATAATACAATAATCCAAGATAATGTGAGTCTCAGGTGTCCCATAGAATGTGTCTGTGAAGTTTCAGCTCAAAACACCCCTCAGATAAATTATGATATTTTATAAATGTTCATTTTTGAGTAGAAGCAAAAATATGTTTTTGTGTGCATCTTACAAAATACAAATGAGCTGCTTTTTTTCAGAAGTGGGCAGAGCCTTTACAGCTCATGCCACAGATACTATCTAGAGATGAACTCAAAGTGGAACATAAAGTGTCTGTTGCTGTGTTCACATCCAGAGAGGAGAATTGTGTGGGTGAGGGAAGGGTGGATGATACAACAGAGGAAAGATGAGAAGAAGAAAGAGGTCGTCTGAAGGTCGAGGGGTTGGTGGTGAACAAATGGGGAGTTGTAGAATAAAAGTAATGAAGAAATGATCGAAAATGTGCAGAGGTTTTACCAAAATGTTGTCTGTGATACAGTTGCGCGTGTAAATGGAGTCAAGTTGGTTGCCAGATTTGTGGGTACTTGTGGTGATGAGCAGATTGAGATCCAATGAGGCTAAAAGAAAGAGGAAGTCTGAAGCATAAGGCTTCTCTAGTTGAAATCGCCAAAAACTACAAGTGGACTGCCATCTGAATTTTGACAGGAATTGAGATTGTAGACTTTTTATATTAGAATGATGGTCTGTATCTTTAAGATCTAAGTACACTATGCATTATGGGACTGGATGTTAAGTGTATGAGGTGCAGAGAAAGAAGTAAAGTTGCCATCCAGAAAACTGTCGAGTGTGTCACTGATTTAATTCAGTAGAGCGTATGAGTGTCATCTGAATGCACTACGAACAGATATACAACATTGGCGACAAGGATGCGGCCTGGATGTCAGCACTGATTGCACGCGATGGTAAAGTCAGGTATTCCTGTGTTTGAGTGTTACAAAGATCCCGCAACTCTTGGTTTAAGATGGACAAGATGGCTGACATCGTTTGAACTTTATGCTGACGGCAAAGGACTTATAATCGAAGAGGATACCGCAGCGACAGTCCATCAGCGGCACAGGGCACTTCTTTTGCATCACGCTGGAACTGATGTTCAAGAAATATTGTCCACGTTGACAGATACGGGAGATGCTACAGATTATGACGCGGCCGTTGCAGCCTTGAATGCGTACTGTTGTGCTTTAGTCTTTCGCTCAACAGCGTCTGAGGAGGCGTGAAGAGAAGCACACAACAAAGCGAATCTGTTTCAGGAACTTTACTTTACTTATTAAACCACAACTTTACAAACAAACAGTGAACTAATCCCAGCGTGATGACGTCTGATTGGCTAATACAGAACTTATTATGAATACATGAAATAACTAACACAAACAACGTATTTTAATTAACTAACACTATAACACTACTTTGTGCTGCGAGTGAATATTGCTTATGCAAGACAGTCATTTTATAAACTCTCCTAAAACCCCGGCAAGACAATTCAACATTTCACAACACATCTCAGACAGGCAGCAAGAGAATGTGCATTCGCGGATGACATGAATAATCAAATCCGAGATTCTATCGTAGGGAAATGGACATCGACATACGTGCACTGTAAACTTTTGGAGGAAGGACCTAACCTCACACTTGATCGTGCGTTGAAGGTTGCCGCCCTCTGTGAATGGATAGAGGAACAGATGGGTGCATCATCAGTGAGTGACGCATCAAAACCTGACTCGGAGTCTGTGAATCGCATCTGGAAAAAGGGAGGAAAGATTAAAGGTGTCACAGTCACATGGACTTTCAGTTTGTTTGTTTGCATTGTCACGTGTTCCTTTGTTCTGTTTCCCGCCACTTTCAGTCACCATGGACACTCATTGGACCACGCCCCCTTGTTAACCTGTTTAGCTTGTTTGTGTCAGTGTATTTAAGTTCCTGTCTGTGTTCAGTTGTTTGTCGGGTCTTGTTTATACTTGGATGTGTTTGGTATATGCTCTAATCTGGATTCTGTGTTTCTCCCTGTGGATTATCTAGTAAAGACTTATTATACGTTACTCTTCCTCGTCGTGTGTTTGATATACCAGCATCCGTAACAGAAGGTAGATTTAAATTCATATATATATATATATATATATATATATATATATATATATATTTTTTTTTTTTACATTTTTGAGAATACAATACACAAAGCACACACACACATCTTCGTTAATCTAGAGTTTTTTTTTAATTTGACACAATTAAAAATTTCACTACATCTGCTCAAAAGCATTTTTTTAATCCATGATTAATATTGCTTTGCATAATGTGTGCTTATACAAACTGACAACCACAAGTGAATCACATTCATATATTTATTATGGACTAAAATTTTTTGTTTGCAATTTCAAGTTGGCTAAAATTAAGAAACCCTTAGAAAACAGTAAACATTTATTTACATGAGAGAGGAGAGTTAGTATTAGAAGAGGAGTAAATAGGACGCAGGTTAGAAGTAATGCGTGTCAACATTGCACTGCGCATGTGCCCCAGAGACCTCCTGAGTACGACTGAGAAAGTAGTCGGATTCAAGCGTTTACATGGTCGTTTTTTTGCTGTTGGATCGGATTAGAAAAGGAATAAACCACCCCTTCCAATCCGATCGAAATTTTATTCGGATCGAGCTCAATCGGATCGATTAAGGTGTTTACATGAATGTTTTTCAATCCGATTGAGCCGTCAATCCGATAACAAATGGATAATTTGGGTGCATGTAAACGTAGCTGTGGCATAGCAATCAGATGAAAGGGGGCCCTTGGTGTTGCTATAGCCCAAGGGCCCAATGTGTTCTTAATCCGGGCCTGGCCAAAGGTACTGAGCATACAGTATATACTATTACCTGTAAAATAATATATTCATTGTATATTGCTTGTGTGTTCGAAGACACTCGTAATTCATTTGTAATGTACTTAAATCACAAATAAAGTGTACTTATAACACAAAGTGTACTCATAACACAAATAAAGTATACTTATAACACAAATAAAATATACTTATAACACAAATTAAGTATATTTATAACATAAATTAAGTACACTTTAATATCACTAATCAAGCATGTAATTAGTCCTTACACAGGCATATACTTAAAGTTGTTCCAATGTAGCACACAAAAGTACACTAAATATACTTAAAGTTGTGTTTTAATACAACTTAATTACAACTAAAATATACTTAGTTCAAAATTAGTTGTTTCAAAATAGTACACTTTAGTTAACTTAATCATTAACACACTTGAAATATACTAATAATTAGTCTTGCTGCAAGTATACTTAGCATACTTTTTTTTCACTAGGGTTATTTTGCTATAAAGAACCACGATTGTCCCTTATTTTCCTGTTCTGAAGTTGGCAGCCCTACCTACATTTTGGATGGTCTGAGGGTGGATTATTAATAGCAAATTTTCATTTTTGTGTGTACTGTCCCTTTAAGATGGCTGAATATTGTTTATTAGTCATTGTCGTGAACATGAGGCGAGATTGTTTCGGGTCGGTGCAGCTCAACTTGCAAGTGCTGTATTCTGGCGTAGACGTGCCAGAGGGGGTTAGTGCTCGCATCAAACACACCACTACAAGTCAACTAACCATCGTAAGGACTTAGAAAACTATTTATGAAGGTAAAAAAAGTTACTTAGTTCTGCTTTAAAAGCACAGATCATGTTTTATGCATATTTTTCCAATCACATATTTCACAGATCTGCATTCAAAAGCAAACAAATTGTATGTATTTATGTTTTCTTTATTTTCGCAGTGGGATATTTGAGAGGTATTTCTAGATTTCTACAACACGGTTGTGTTCAACACTTCCAGTTAATTTCAGTGCTGCTGGTTTCAATGAATGACTCTGTTTTGAGTTCATCATATAGACAGAAGGAGGCAGTATTATATCAAAACTGTCTGCAAATGACAGGAAGATGATGAGCGATAGTTTCTCTCTCAAAGAGATCAGAGTGCATGATAAGAAATACTGTTTGAGGAATCACAGACTCACTAATAAACACAATGCAATAGAGAAAACAGTGATTTCACAGCATGTGACAACAATATCTGCCTTCTGTGATTCACTTACCAAGACACACTTGATCATCTGTTCGATCGTGACATGAGGAACTCAAATAAAATCATCAGTATGACTTCAGCACAGCTTTAAAGTCTCAGAAGCACAAAGTTACACATCATAACACACACACACACACACACACACAACTAAAGAAAGATGAAACACTCACCTCAGATAATATTTGTAGATCTTCTTTTCTCCTCCTCTGAACTGTCGTGTTGGACAAGAGTGCGGAAACTTCTTTCACTTCTACAAAACAAGTCAAACTGGTTTTCAGTAAGAGACGTAAGAAGAAAAAAAAAAAGATGTCAACATACACTCAGTCTTGTCAATATATATTATTAGAACACTATTTGAATCTTACAATCAGTGGCAAGTTTTCAAACCACAATGAGCATTTCCCAAATCGCTTTTTCTGATTTGCTCTAATCCATTTTTTTGCTTTATAACTTTTGCATTACCAAAGTAGCACAGTTTGCAATATCAATCACCAACACTTTTTTTATGAGTGTCAGTGACTTATTTTTCTTGTTTTTTAGGTAACCGATCACGGATTCAGCAGCGCTCAGGGTTAATCTTATCCTTAGGATAGAGAAGATAACATTGCCATCTGGAATACCAGAATCCTTGGAGGAGTCGCACTCAGCTGTCAAGCATGCTTTAAATATTACAGATGATATCAGTCTTCAGTATATGGATTCAGATTTTGAGAATTTTTTACTCTTCACTCCTCAAATCAAATACAGCACAAATCCACTATAAAGGTTGTGACTGTCGCACCAATAGTTCTTTCTTTGTTTCCACCCAACAAAAGCTTTACTGACAGTGATATCACAGAGCAGTGCCAGTGCCTGAAGTCAACTACCTCCCAACTTACCCAGTGGGTGAAGATGAGAAGACTTTGTAAAAAGAGAGAGAAGAGCTGGTCTCAGAATTGGAAAAAAAAGAACAAAGAATATATGATAAAGGAAAAGATGAACAAAACATTTGCACATTGACGACATGAAATCATTAATCAATGTCCAAGTGTGAAAGACATAAAGGAATGATGGCCAGCCCTGTTTCAACCTTCTCAAGAGAGTTGCTAGTCATGTTTAGAGACATAATGTATCTAAAGTCTCTTCTGTAAACCGTTTCTTAAATTAATTTCTGTCATTCCATATTTCAGTTGACTGCAGAATTTCAGAGAATAACCACCGTGCAGCTGGCACCTAAATTTATGTCCTCATTGGATCTTCACATTCTTAAGCTGCTGACACTGTTTCGTGCCAAAGGAGGAGCACTTGGACAAAGACTGAAAACTGAGATGGAACTACTGAAGGTAAAGTTTATAATGAAGCATGCAAGCCATTTGTTTACAATTTATTCTATGTAAGGCTGAGAGGAATCAGTTAAAGCAAGGGTCTCAAACTCAATTGGCTGGGGGCTGTTTCTGTGATTGACACTGTGATGGCCCTCCTGATTCATAACGCTCCGATGCTTCCTGAAGCAGTGTTTTGAAATCGGCCATCACTAAATAAGTCATTATTTTGTTTTTTTGGCGCACCAAAAATATTCTCGTGGCTTTATAATATTAATATTGAACCACTGTACTCACATGAACTGATTTAAATATGTTTTTAGTACATTAATGGATCTTGAGAGAGGAAATGTCATTGCTGGCTACGCAGGCCTCACTGAGCCATCGGATTTCATCAAAAATATCTTAATTTGTGTTCTGAAGATTAACGAAGGTCTTACGGGTGTGGAACGACATGAGGGTGAGTAATAAATGACAGAAATTTCTTTTTTGGGTGAACTAACCTTTTAATTAAGTACTCACCCTAATGTCGTCTCAAACCTGCAAGACCTTTGTTCATCTTCAGAACACAAATTAAGATATTTTTAATAAAATCCTAGGGTATCTAATCCACACATAGGCAGCAATGACATTGCACCTATTAAGGTCCAGAAAGGTACTAAAGACATTGTTAAAACCGTCAACGTGACTGCAGTGGTTCAACCTTAATGTCATGTAGTGACATGAATATTTTTTGTACTTAAAAACAAAACAAAAATAATGACTTTATTTAACAATTTGTCTGTCTCCTGTCATACTGCTATGCTATTTTCGTTGCAGAGCTTCAGTGTTTATGTCTGAACGTGGGCTCAGTATTGGCCGGCTCCAGTACTGAGCCACCATTCGGATATAAACACTGAAGCTCTGCAATGTAAAAAAAATAGCAGTATGACAGGAGACAGACAAATTTGTTAAATAAAGTCATTATTTTTGTTTTGTTTTTGTGCACAAAAAGTATTATTGTCGCTTCAAGAGACAGTCCAAAGGGCACTGGAATTGTTATCGAGGGTGTGTTCCCAGAGCTTGCTGTGTCCTTCTTGGTTTGACCTATGCATTGATTCTCCATTATTCCAGGCATCTAAAGTATACCTTGGAGGTATTTCAGAAACTTCTCCTGGAGCTGGATGCTTCAAAGCTGTCACTCAGGTCTAAACTGCTGTTTTAAAATAAGCTTGCTGCTTCAAATCTGTTGTAAGTCCAGTTGCAAAAGTTTACACTGCCGTTTAATTAAGTCCAGTTGTTTAAATCGCTACGCTGTTTCAAAATGAGATTATTAGTATATTTTCTGTAGTTCGATGTTGCTGAAAAAGAAGTCACTTTTTTTGCGTGTGTGTTCAGAAAACATGGAAACCTTGTTTATATATCTATTTTATTTTAAACAATGCAACTGCATTGTGTATTTAAAACAGTTTGTGCCTAAAAATAGAACACAAAAAGAGATAAAAAAAATGCACTTTTTGCACTCATCCTGTGTGAATTGACATGCCTTAAAATGTAATTGGAAAAAAGATGCAGTTCTGTTGGTACAGAATAGTGAATGTTCACACTGAGAATACTAATAAATGCTATTTTTGTGACTTGTTGGCAATAAAAGGAGTTTGAAATTCATCTTTGATGTCTGTCTTATTCATACCTGCAATCAGATTTAATTAAATTCATTTAATTAATCCACTCATTAAAAATAATAATACCAACTTAATTTTGTGTTAAATCAAAACAATTCAATTCACAACATTCAACAATTCACTAGCATAGTGGGGGGTTTTGTCCAAGGAAACCATTATTTTTGTTTAAATCTTACTAAATTATTTTGTGTGATATTTGCAGTTACTCATTTTGAATGGATGATTTGTAAGGAGCTCATTTGATTAATTCTAACTCAATTCTTAAGTGTTGTTGAATTTAATTAATAACATTGCTTGTAATCTGTTGCCACAATTTTATTGAGTAGATATATGCAGGGCTTGATATTAACACCCGCCAACCTGCCAAATGCGGGTTGATTTCCATTCTGGCGGGTAAGACAGTCACTCCCACAAGCCACTTTGGCGGGTTGAATATAATTTCAGCCTACAGCCTAATCAAAGGTAGCAAAGCTTACACAAAATTACAATTCAATCACAATTCGTAATCGATGAACGTGCAGCAGTTAGTGAAAGCAGAAGCGCTCTCTCTCTTGCGCACTATCAGTTATTCTTGCGCCTGAATAGTCAAATACACGCACACACAGATGTCTAAATGTCCATCGTGTGGAGTATTTCCCATGAATACAGTCAGTTATGGCTTAAGTGTACGTAAACAGGTGGGTAATAACTGGATATGTGTCAGTATATTACGTACATGCATTCAGCAGCCCAATTAAATACCTGTCTGTCATTAATGTAAATCAAACAGTTAAATAAATGAATACAAGTTAAATAAACCTACTGTATCTGAAAAATTGTTTAGTTGACTATTGTGTTGGTAATTAGCTTTTTTTTTCATTTTGTAGCCTAACAAAAATAACTTTAAACAAATAAAATGATAAAATTTCTCATATTATGGTCATATTGCCCACCCATACATACCAGCTGATATACCATGTAGTTTTGATAAGGGTGGTCAATCTGCATCTGAAAGATTGAAAACTTTTTAAATCTAGCTAAATCAAGTAAAATGACTCAAAATCAAGTAATTTTAGCATGTCAAAGGCAACTTTAATCATATAAAATGTAATTTCCCAACAGCAAAATTGTGGCCAGTGAAAGAGCTGAATAGTGAAAGCACAATAATCTGCGCAAGAGACGCTGTTTCCCAGGCTGAATTGTGTGTGCGTGCTTCAAAACAGACGCATATAGATGAATTACACTTTGGGCTTCGGGTGCACGTCCAAACGATCAAATACACACAAAAAATATTTCTAAATACAGAAGAGAGATCGCCAAATAAATTCTGGCCAAAAAAAAAAAAAAACACACAAAACAGAAGTGTGAGGGAATGGGAGTCAGTTTTCTGGGATTGGGACGGACAGGATTTTCCCCGTGTTTTTTTTGTGGGATTGGGACGAGAGAGGTTTGAAAATCCAGAAGTATACTTCTAAGTTTTCTTTGAGTTAACATAACATCATACTTACAGTTTATTATTTATATATTATTTTTGCACTTTAAGTATACTAGTCGCTTTACATTCGTTAACTCTTCATGGCTTCAACATTTTTTTTACTTTTTAACATTATGTAGTTTTGATTTTTGTATAATGTTGATGCTGAACGTTGATTACATTTGCGTGAGCAATCTTCCAGCGCTTGTTTCTGCTGCTTCTCCTGTGTTTTGATCTGGAGATTCTGCTCTATTTCAGAACAAGTGTAATAGCACCCCCTACTGTATAACAGTGAAAGCATGGATAGCTAGAAAATTCAGTCAGGGGTGGGGAAAGAGTAGATTTGTAAAGTAAATTCCTATGTGGATTAGCCTACACAAAAACTCAGATACTCAGAATTATGAACATCTGTTTTTATTTTATAAATACTTTATAAATATACTCAAGTATATTTAAATGCAATTTTAAGTATATTTTTGAGAAGTACATAAAAATTTGACTGAAAGTATATTTTATTTTTAGTTTAGAAGAAGTATACTAATAGTACACTTCAATAAACTTCTTTTTCATAAGGGATGACCGAAAAGGTTTTTTTTTTTCATTAAAGTAGTGGATTTATCTCGTTTTCTTCAGATAAACGCCTCTAATCTTCATAGGTTTTCAGCACAGATCATGTGTTTTATTATGCATATTTTTCCAATCACACATTTCACAGATCTGCATTCAAAAGCAATCAAATTGTATGTATTTATGTTTTCTTTATATTCGCAGTGGGATATTTGAGAGGTATTTCTATATTTCTACAACACTGTTGTGTTCAACACTTCCAGTTAATTTCAGTGCTGCTGGTTTCAATGAATGACTCTGTTTTGAGTTCATCATATAGACAGAAGGAGGCAGTATTATATCAAAACTGTCTGCAAATGACAGGAAGATGATGAGCAATAGTTTCTCTCTCAAAGAGATCAGAGCGCATGATAAGAAATACTGTTTGAGGAATCACAGACTCACTAATAAACACAACAGAGAAAACAGTGAATTCACAGCATGTGACAACAATATCTGCCTTCTGTGATTCACTTACCAAGACACACTTGATCATCTGTTTGATCGTGACTAAATGAGAAACTCAAATAAAATCATCAGTATGACTTCAGCACACCATTAAAGTCTCAGAAGTGACCAATGACACATCATAACACACACACACACACACACACACGTTAGTTTTGCTATTTAGTGAGGACATTGCATAGACTTCCATTGATTTTATATCAGGTCAATGATATTTTCTATCACCTAACCCAACCCCTACTCCTAAACCTACCCATCACAGAAACATGTGACCATCATTAGATTGAAATAAAAACTTATTTTGGTTGATTTATATGTCTTTTAAAATAGCGAGGACCAGTCAACCGTCCTCACTAGGAGGTTGTGAAAGTTTTTCAGAATATAAGTGAGGACATTTGGTCCTCACAAGTATAGCCAAAACAAATAGGCTATACACACACATAAACAACTAAAGAAAGATGAAACACTCACCTCAGATAATGTATATCGTCCTTTTTACTCCTCTGAACTGTCATGTTGAACTGAAATTTCTTTCACTTTCTTTTACGTACAGGAAGTGAAACTGTTTTTCAGGAAGACACATCAGAAGAAAGAGAGTCAGACGTCAGCACACACACACACACACTCAGTTCTCTGTCACTGTATGTATTTGCTTGAATATTTTTAAATACTACATACATTTGCTATTTGATGATCCCAATCAGCGACACGTTTTCAATCATGACACCATTTTCCTCCCGCTGGATTCACAGATTTACTGCTGTAATCCACTGAAGCTTTAGGGCTAGATCGGTTAGTTCCCACACCATTATCAGATCGCTGGAAGAGCGAGTGATGCATACAGTGAGCAAGAAGCAATAGTGTTGAAATGTTAAAGTCACAGTACGCCAGCAGGAGGCGGCCATTTTGCATTGAGTTGGTAATGGAACTGCGCGCTCTGGGCTGCGGGAGATCCAGCTGCAGACCCGCATTTCACATTTCTGTTCATATAATATGCATAAGATATCATGATGTACAAAGAGGATTTTTAATTACCATGTTAATGGGTGATACAAACTATGATTTGTTAGTCCATAAGGCATGAACTAAAAACTGTGAACAAATACTTTTAACCATATAATTTTGAAAATATATAAATAAATGTGTAACCATATCTGTAATAAAATGTCTCCCTTGACTGTATGTGATATTTCTGTTTCATGTTGTGAACTTGTGACAAATATTATAAAGACACGAAGGTATGAGCACTTAATGTCAAAATACAGGCCTACATGTATGTAATCATTGAAAATCCATTTAACAACAGAAGGTGTATACGGTGAGTGTATGATATTTCTGTCATGATGTGGTGAACAAATTTATACTTATATATTTATATTAAGTGTTTATCTGCTATAGGCTATTGAATCTCTTTGTGTCTTTCACATTTATAATTAAAAATTGTCATAGGCCTAATATAATTGTCAAAGACATTTATCATGTTAATATTAAATAAATATTAATTAATAAAACTTATTTCATTTTCAGGGATGAAAAGTTTTTTAAACAATTATTTGTTGTTTGCTTGTTTTTATTTTATTGTGAGCAGTTTAAATATGTTTTAAACCTACTAATTTAGAAATGTTTTTTAAATATCCTATTTGTTTTCATATAGAGAAATACATGTTTCACTTGTTAAAGGCTTTTTTTTTTAAAGTTTTATTTTTATTTGACATTAAATAGCCTACATTACATAATGTACGTTATTATTTGTAACAATTTGAACATGAAGGAAATAATACGGTCATATACAGTCAAATGGGAAACACTTTACATGTTACACATTTATTAATGTGTTTGAATTAATACAACGTGTATACAAAACGTGTATAGTTGTAGTATCATTGAAGTAAACAATTAACTTAAGTGTTTGTATCTATAAACATTAAATCTTCTCAAACTCTGTCCTCAGTATTATTTCCTCCACATTCCAAATAATACTTATCACATATAGTCAAATGGGAAACACTTTACAACACACATTAATATTTTTTTTTAATAAAAACGGCGTAAGTATAAACTACTGATACTGTTTGTATCATTCACTGACATTAAGCATAGGCTGTTTTAAATTTTTGATCTTTTTACATCACGATATCTTATGCATATTGTTGTTAAATATTGTAGACACTGATCCGATCAAAATCCATGTTAAAACAACTTATATTTAACAAAAGCAATATGACTGTTAAGCCCCGCCCCTCACTTCCTGTTCTGTGGCTGCGGTTCTGAAAGTGTGGTGCTGTGGGTCTGCAGCTGGATACTATTGCTTTGTTCTTCTCTTGGATTTAGCAGGAATGGGCTCTTGGCAGATGATCCTGGATTTGAACACCTCCACCATCACAAGATTGTTTGTCCCTTTTACCTCGTGGCCATAGTTGGACTTGTCGACGTTTGACTGTCTTCTTTATTTTTTATTTCATTATATTTTCCCCTAGTAGCCTACCTTGTAATAAATTCATATTTTGCAACTGTAAAAATATTGATGATCGCTAAAACTGTAACAAATAGTATTAATGAGAAACTAATTAAAAGAACATGAGGCTTAAATTATGTACGTGTGCTGTCAGTGTCTGAAAGAAACAGTTCGGTTCGAACTCAGAATAAATGAGCAAAAACTGTACCTTTACAACAGCTTGTCACTGGGGCAGTACCCTTAAAGACATCTTTGTACCTTATTTACCCCTGAAATGTGCATATTAGTACCTTAGAGTAGCAATACATACCTTAAGGTACTAATACGAACCTTTTATGATATTTTAAGCCTTTATTGTCTGGCTTTGTTTCATGACTGCATTACCACTTCGGGTGTGTATTATTTTTCTAATAATTTATTTCAAGACATTTGTCACACTGTGAATTATTTCCAAGATGAAACTGTAATATTTCACAGTGAATTACATTATTATCCCTTCACAAGATTTAGCTGTGATATTTTACAATACCGTATTAAGAATTTTATTGTGAAAATAATGCAGGCGGGGCAATTACAGGAAGTGAAGTTAATAAACGTATTTTCGTAATCTTCCAATTAATACCAAGGTATAAAACCAGCATCTTACCTCTTCCT
This sequence comes from Megalobrama amblycephala, assembly GCF_018812025.1. Lineage (NCBI taxonomy): Eukaryota > Metazoa > Chordata > Actinopteri > Cypriniformes > Xenocyprididae > Megalobrama > Megalobrama amblycephala. The sequence continues at coordinate 23,600,213 of NC_063057.1, read as the reverse complement.
GTTGTTAGTTCTTTTGGCATCCCTGCTCCTCCCCTTCTCCTCCTTTATGTACAGTTTTGTCTGTTATAGGGGGGCAATCGGAGCTTGAGTAGGATATCCTCTCTGAGCCCCTCTATAGCAGACAGCACGCTGTGTGATCTGAGCTCTCTCGTCTCTTCTGTGGTCTCATCTGACGGATTCAGCGGCAGCAAGTGTTGAAATGTCAAATTTTATCAATTAAATGACTGTTTGTTGTTGTTGTTTTTATATGATAGTGCATGTAATTTAAAAGTATTAACCAAATAGCGTTAGTTGCAGGTTCTTTCACGTAAGTTTGAGCGCATTAATTTTTTAAACAAGAAATGAACAGAAGTTGGTTAGTGTTAAAGGATTAGCGATTTTCTAGGCCGATATTTCTAGGAACTATACTCTCATTCTGGCTTGGGTGCAGCAGGTGCAATGATATTACGCAGTTACTCTTACAAATGTCTCCACGGTAACATCAGTATCCGTGCTGCCCCAGACTCCTGAGCGGCAGCATCTCTGTGCTACACATGCACTGAACAGCATATGATCTCACACAGTCTCTTTGAAGGTCTGGTGTACAGAGACATGTTCATTCCTGGGTGAATGTCACATGGTAAGTTTGATCTGAATGTGTGTGTGTGCTCAGATCATCTGTGATGGGTACAGGAATGAGGGAGATATAAAGGACAACTCATGCGGACAGTGTCACTTCCAGGTGGCGGGGAACGGTGGGCGCACGCTGCCGGACCTGCTGCCCTTTGACCCCAGCGACTGCCCTGAGCGGCTCCTGAGGTCGCCGAAGATGGTGAGTTCAGCGCACATTGAGCTCTGGCAAAATTATTTAAATTTGTATGCTTTATGACGCTTTTCATAAACCAGCCTCAGAAATTCAAGTGACATTTAAATACACTCTTTTGCGTTCATTTGTTTCTTTTGATAAGATTGAGATCAGCACATTGAACGAGTTAACTCTTAACAAAACAGCATCATGATTGCAACAATCTCCAAATCAGTGGAGTTTAATGCTGCAGAGATTAAGGAGTACAAGCAAAAATATGTCATCTTGGAAAAGCAAACAGCAGTTCTTGTGAAATCCAACGAGGAGTTAAAGTTGAAGACGGCAGAACTCAAACGATATAAACAGAGATGGAATCTTCAGATTAAAGGGATGAAAGAGCATGCTGACGAGGATGCACGGAAAGAAGTTATTGAACTTTTGAGTAGCATAGCTCCACATCTGGCAAAAAGCTGGAAGATGTTGTCGACTCTGTTCACAGGATTGGAAAAAAGGAGAGTGGAAGACACCGTCAAATGATTGTTCAGTTTGCCATGCGTCAATACAGGGACGAATTCTGGAAGATTACAAAGAACTCCCAGCTGTGCACTGAACATGGAATCAGGTTCGCGGAGGATCTGTCAGCCGAGGACCAAAGTGCTCATGCAGCTCTTTGGCCACTTATCCAGGAAGCCAGAAGCGCCGGTAAGAAGGCATATTATGCATAACCTGATATTACTGAGTTCAACATGTTCCTGGGTCAACACTTTTGTTGATCCTGGAGCAACATTCAAATCAACCAATCAGATTTGAAGGACAAGTTTACAGATTATGTCAAATTTAGGCTTAAAGGTGCCCTAGAATCAAAAATTGAATTTACCTCGACATAGTTGAATAACAAGAGTTCAGTACATGGAAAAGACATACATTGAGTTTCAAACTCCATTGCTTCCTCCTTCTTATATAAATCTCATTTGTTTAAAAGACCTCCGGAAAACAGGCGAATCTCAACATAACACCGACTGTTACGTAACAGTCGGGATCATTAATATGTATGACCCCAATATTTGCATATGCCAGCCCATGTTCAAGGCATTACACAAGGGCAGCCAGTATTAACATCTGGATCTGTGCACAGCTGAATCATCAGACTAGGTAAGCAAGCAAGAACAATAGTGAAAAATGGCAGATGGAGCAATAATAACTGACATGATCCACGATATCATGATATTTTTAGTGATATTTGTAAATTGTCTTTCTAAATGTTTCGTTAGCATGTTGCTAATGTACTGTTAAATGTGGTTAAAGTTACCATCGATTCTTACTGTATTCACGGAGACAAGAGCCGTTGCTATTTTCATTTTTAAACACTTGCAGTCTGTATAATTCATAAACACAACTTCATTCTTTGTAAATCTCTCCAACAGTGTAGCATTAGCCCGTTAGCCACAGAGCATATAGCCTCAAACTCATTCAGAATCAAATGTAAACATCCAAATAAATACCATACTCACAGGAATCGATGCATGCTTGCAGCATGAATGATGAACATCTTGTAAAGATCCATTTGAGGGTTATATTAGCTGTGTGAACTTTGTTTATGCACTGTATAACTGCACTTTTTAGTTGAGAGCTCGGGAGGGCAGGGAGCGCGAGATTTAAAGGGGCCGCGCAGCCTAAATCAGTGCATAGTTAATGATGCCCCAAAACAGTTAAAAAAAAAAATAAAATAAAAAATCTATGGGGTATTTTGAGCTGAAACTTCACAGACACATTCAGGGGACACCTTAGACTTATATTACATCTTTTGAAAAGACGTTCTACGGCACCTTTAAAATCATGAATTGATGCTTCTACATCAGTGTTATTCATCTATTATTTCCCTCTGATTTTTGGGATAACTTATGGGTAGGGTTAGGTTTAGGGGTAGGAATAGGGTTAAGACTAAATTTTCAGACTAGAATGTCGTTCCAGGATCAACAAAATATGTTGACCCAGGAACGCATCTAACTCAGCAATATCAGGACATGCGGCATATTATTGTGGTCCTTTGGGGTACATCGACCGCCGTCTAATCTCAATTACAAATCAGAACATGGGCTGAAATCTTCAATGAAACAATGAAGAGGCTGTGACTTGAGAGAACTAAATATGAAACTCATCTGCCAGAGTATCAGTTCATATTATATTTTGATTTCCATTAAATCCTAATATCCAGCATTATTCTATCCCCTAAAGGGATTGTTTATTGTTTTTTTAATACGGTAATTCTTGTTCTGTTTAAATTTAACAGTTGCATTTCTTTTCTTTCACTAAATTTTAAGGGTCTAAGAGACAGTATAAAGTCAAGTCAAGTCAAGTCACCTTTATTTATATAGCACTTTTTACAATGCAGATTGTGACAAAGCAGCTTTACATTGATAACTGGTACATAATTTGGCTGCACAGCAGCTCTTCAAGAATAGTGTCAATGCAGGCAGATCAGAAGCACTGTTGAATAAATGTCAAGAATACTATTGAATATCAAATGTCAAGTCAAATGTCAAGTGTCCCCAACTAAGCAAGCCAAAGGCGACAGCGGCAAGGAACCCAAACTCCATCAGGTGACATCAGGTGGCAAACAAGTGGCAAATAGGTGTTAAAATGGAGAAAAAAAAAAACCTTGGGAGAAACCAGGCTTAGTCGGGGGGCCAGTTCTCCTCTGGCGAACAGTGCTTTGTTACAATCAGGTTGTTATCATAAGTCTGATAGGATCGAAACAATCAAAGTATTTATTTCAGTTCCATCCAGTTGAGGATCCTATTCATCACGCCGGTATGGACGGTTTGTTGAGGAACTGTGGCACTGGCTGTCATGTCGATGATGTCTTCACAATGGATGATCTAGTTGACTCGATCTCTGCTGATACTTCAGGGCTGCGTTGTGGTCGTGTCCAGTGGAGGATTGTATTCATCACGCCGGTATGGACGGTCTGTTGAGGAACTGTGGCACTGGCTGTCATGTCGATGATGTCTTCACAATGGATGATCTAGTTGACTCGATCTCTGCTGATACTTCAGGGCTGCGTTGTGGTCGTGTCCAGTTGAGGATCGTATTCATCACGCCGGTATGGACGGTTTGTTGAGGAACTGTGGCACTGGCTGTCTTGTTGATGATGTCTTCACAATGGATGATCTAGTTGACTCGATCTCTGCTGATACTTCAGGGCTGCGTTGTTGTCGTGTCATGGCACCGGTCCTTGGTCTCAGCTGGATACGGCCCAGATCCGGTTGACTACGGTAAACCTCGGGATAAACAGAAAGACTAATATTAGCGTAGATGCCATTCTTTTTCTGATGTAACGAGTACATCTGGTGTTATAGGAAGTGTTCCCGGTTCCGGCTGACCTAATTTATGCAGCCTAATAATCCTTTAACGGATTTGAAAATATAAATTGATAATGTGTTATGTGTATGCCAGGTTAAAGAGATGTGTTTTTAGTCTAGATTTAAACCGACAGAGTGTGTCTGCTTCCCAAACAATGCTAGGAAGATTGTTCCAGAGTTTAGGTGCCAAATAGGAGAAGGATCTACCGCCTGCAGTTGATTTTGATATTCTAGGTATTATCAGCTGGCCTGAATTCTGAGATCGCAATAAACGTGAAGGACTATAATGTATTAAGAGCTCACTTAGGTACTGGGGAGCTAAACCATTTAGTGCAGTGTTTCTCAACTCCAGTCCTCGGGACCCACTGCTCTGCACATTTTGTATGTATCCCTTATTTAACACACCTAATTTAGATCATCAGCTCGTTAGGAGAGACTGCATGAACTGAACTGAGTGTGTCAGATAAGAGAGACATTCAAAATGTGCAGAGCAGTGGGTCCCGAGGACTGGAGTTGAGAACCACTGATTTAGTGCTTTGTAAGTAATTAGCAAGATTTTAAAATCTACACAATGTTTAACAGGAAACCAATGCAGTGATAACAGAACTGGGCTAATATGGTCATACTTCCTAGTTCTAGTAAGAACTCTAGCTGCTGCATTTTGTACGAGCTGTAGTTTATTTATTAAGCGAGCAGAACAACCACCCAGTAGAGCGTTACAGTAGTCTAGCCTCGAGGTCATGAACGCATGAACTAACTCTTCTGCATTTTTCATTGAGAGCATATGTCGTAGTATAGATATATTTTTCAGATGGAAGAATGCAGTTTTACAGATGCTAGTAACATGGCCTTCAAATGAAAGATTGGTATCAAAGAGCACACCCAGGTTCCTAGCTGACGACGAAGACTTAACAGAGCAGCCATCAAGTGTTAGACAGTATTAGTATTCTAGATTATTGCGTGAAGAAGTTTTCGGTCCAAAAATTAGAATCTCTGTTTTTCCTGAATTTAGTAGTAGGAAATTACTGGTCATCCAGTTTTTTATATCAGCTATACATTCTGTTAATTTAGCGAATTAGTGATTTTCGTCAGGGCGCGAAGAAATATAGAGCTGAGTATCATCAGCGTAACAATGAAAACTAACGCCATGCTTCCTAATGATATCTCCCAAGGGTAGCATGTACAGAGTAAAAAGCAACGGTCCTAGTACTGAGCCTTGCGGTACTCCATATTTAACTTGTGATTGATATGACATCTCATCGTTTACAACTACAAACTGATAACGGTCAGATAAGTATGATTTGAACCATGCCAATGCAATTCCACTAATACCAACATAATTTTCGAGTCTATGTAGAAGAATATTGTGATCAATAGTGTCAAATGCAGCACTAAGATCCAGTAACACTAATAGAGAGATACAACCATGATCTGATGATAAGAGCAAATCATTAGTAACTCTAATGAGAGCAGTCTCAGTACTATGGTATGGTCTAGTTGTGTTTTTTTAATAAGAGGTTTAATAACAGCCAGCTTAAAGGTTTTTGGTACATATCCTAGTGATAAAGATGAATTAACAATATTAAGAAGAGGATCTATGACCTCTGGAAGCATCTCTTTCAATAGCTTAGTCGGTATAGGGTCTAACATACATGTGGATGATTTTGATGATTTAACATGTTTAGACAATTCTTCCTCTCCTAAAGCAGTAAATGAATTGAATTTTTCTTAAGGGACACTACAATGCACTGTCTGACACAAGACTGTAGTAGACGGTCGCATGGTTATACTTTTTTCTCTAATATTATCAATCTTGCAAGTAAAGAAGTTCATAAAGTCATTACTACTGTGCTCTTTGGAAACATCAGAAGTTGAAGCTTTATTTCTTGTTAATTTAGCCACTGTATCAAATAAACACAACCCTAGGTATTTATTTTCTTCTAAAAGTTTTGAAAAATAGGCAGATCTAGCAGTTTTTAAGGCCTTTCTGTACTCAGTCATTTTCTCTCTCCATGAAATGCGAAATACTTCTAGTTTTGTTTTCTTCCAGCTGCGCTCCATTTTTCTAGCTGCTGTTTTTAGGGCCCGAGTGTGCTCATTGTACCATGGTGTTGGATTAATTTCCTTAATCTTTTTTAAACGCAAAGGAGCAACTGAGTCTAATGTGCTGGAAAAGAGAGAGTCAGTAGTTTCTGTTGCAATATCGAGGTCTTCTAAGCTGTCTGGTATGCTAAGGCGATGAAACTGATCAGGAAGATTATTTATAAAGCAATCTTTAGTGGTAGAAGTGATGGTTCTACCATATTTATGGCAGGGAGGCAGTTTAGCCTCTTTGACTAAATGTAGTATACACGAGACTAGGTAATGATCTGAGATGTCGTCACTCCTCTGCAGAATTTCAACGGCATCAATATTGATTCCATGTGACAATATTAGATCTAAAGTTAATCTGCAGCTAGTACTAATTCTGATAGAAAATCGGCAATCTCTTTGATAAAGTCTGTATTGTGCCCTGGTGGCCTGTATACAGTAGCCAACACAAATGTCAACTTACATAATGTTACGTAAAGCACCATCACTTCAAAGGAATTATATTTGAAAGACTTTTGGCTGATACTGTAAATATTACTATAAATTACAGCAACACCTCCCCCTTTTCCTTTCTGTCGAGGATTGTGTCGATAATCATAACCTTGAGGACTAGACTCATTTAAAGTAGTGTAATCGTCCGGTTTTAGCCAGGTTTCTGTCAAACACAGCATATCTAGATTATTGTCTGTGATAATATCGTTTACAATAAGTGCTTTTGAAGAAAGTGATCTAATATTTAACAACTCAAGCTTTATCATTTGTTTATCATTATTATTTCTATTTTTTATTTGTTGAACATCAATTAAATTTTTACCATTAAATGGGTTTGGAAGTTTTTTGTTTTTATTAATTCGGGGTACAGACACAGTCTCTATTTGATAATATCTAGGTGCAAGTGTTTCTATGTGTTGGGAATTATCTGACTTCTGTAACGTGAGGCAGCTAGCAGACAGTTGGTTTAGCCAGTCTGTCTGCTTCCTGTCCTGGGCCCCAGTTTGTCATGTTTTAGTTCTGAGACTATGTGCCATATTACTAGAGAGAAGAGCAGCACCATCCCGGAACGGATGAATACCATCTCTTTTCAACAGGTCAGGTCTGCCCCAAAAGCTTTTCCAATTGTCTATGAAACCTATATTATTCTGCGGACACCACTTAGACAGCCAGCCATTGAGTGATGATAATCTGCTAACTATCTCATCACTCCTACGAACAGGAAGAGGGCCAGAACAAATTACTTCTCCTGATATTGTACTTGCGAGTTCACACACCTCTTTAATGTTAATTTTAGTGATCTCCGATTGGCGAAGTCGAACATCATTTGTGCCGACGTGAATAATAATTTTAGAGTATTTACGATTAGCATTAGCCAGCACTTTTAAATTTGCTTTGATGTCAGGTGCTCTGGCTCCCGGCAAACATGTGACTATGGTGGCTGGTGTCTCTATTTTCACGTTCCGTGTAATAGAATCGGCAATAACTAGGGCACTTTCAACAGGATTCTCAGTGGGTGCGTCACTGAGTGGGGAGAACCTGTTTGATGTTCTTAATGGAACGGAAGAGTGGTGTTTTCCACGGCTAGGCTGCCTCACCGTTACCCAAGTGCCCTGCTGCGCGGGCTCTACAGCCGGAACCGAACAATGTACAGAGTTCACTAAGCTAGTCACATCCAAAACAGTATCTGAAGCCCCTGCATTCTTACTATCCTCGATTAAAGTTTGGATGCGTGTCTCTAATTCTGAGATTCTCTCTGTCAGCCTGACTATTTCCCTACATTTATGACATGTAAATCCCTCGTCGCTGACAGAGAGAGCTACACTGAACATGTGACAAACTGAACACGAGATAACAGTGGGAAAGGATGACATGACTCACCGTGTTTGTAGACTGATCTGAGTTGGACGTAGGAATGTAGGAAAGCTACATTTTTGTTTTGTAAGGAAAAACAAACTCATTCAAGTGGCAGTGACTGTACTTTTTGGTCTAATCAGTGGGGTGAACCAATTTTACAAACCCGATTCCAAAAAAGTTGGGACACTGTACAAATTGTGAATAAAAAAGGAATGCAATAATTTACAAATCTCATAAACTTACATTTTATTCACAATAGAATATAGATAACATATCAAATGTTGAAAGTGAGACATTTTGAAATGACATGCCAATCATTTTGGATTTCATGAGAGCTACATATTCCAAAAAAGTTGGGACAGGTAGCAGTAAGAGGCCGGAATAGTTAAATGTACATATAAGGAACAGCTGGAGGACAAATTTGCAATTGGCAACATGACTGGGTATAAAAAGAGCCTCTCAGATTGGCAGTGTCTCTTAGAAGTCAAGATGGGCAGAGGATCACCAATTCCCCCAATGCTGTGGTGAAAAATAGTGGAGCAATATCAGAAAGGAGTTTCTCAGAGAAAAACTGCAGAGAGTTTGAAGTTATCATCATCTACAGTGCATAATATCATCCAAAGATTCATAGAATCTGGAACAATCTCTGTGCGTAAGGGTCAAGGCCAGAAAACCATACTGGATGCCCGTGATCTTCGGGCCCTTAGACGGCACTGCATCACATACAGGAATGCTACTGTAATGGAAATCACAACATGGGCTCAGGAATACTTCCAGAAAACATTGTCGGTGAACACAATCCACCATGCCATTCACCGTTGCCGGCTAAAACAATAGGTCAAAAAAGAAGCCATATCTAAACATGATCCAGAAGTGCAGGCGTTTTCTCTGGGCCAAGGCTCATTTAAAATGGACTGTGGCAAAGTGGAAAACTGTTATGTGGTCAGACGAATCAAAATTTGAAGTTCTTTTTGGGAAACTTGGACGCCATGTAATCCAGACTAAAGTGGACAAGGACAACCCAAGTTGTTATCAGCGCTCAGTTCAGAAGCCTGTATATCTGATGGTATGGGGTTGCATGAGTGCGTGTGGCATGGGCAGCTTACACATCTGGAAAGGCACCATCAATGCTGAAAAGTATATCCAAGTTCTAGAACAAAATATGCTCCCATCCAGACATCGTCTCTTTCAGGGAAGACCTTGCATTTTCCAACATGATAATGCCAGACCACATACTGCATCAATTACAACATCATGGCTGCGTAGAAGAAGGATCCGGGTACTGAAATGGCCAGCCTGCAGTCCAGATCTGTCACCCATTGAAAACATTTGGCGCATCATAAAGAGGAAGATGTGACAAAGAAGAACTAAGACAGTTGAGCAACTAAAAGCCTGTATTAGACAAGAATGGGACAACATTCCTATTCCTAAACTTGAGCAACTTGTCTCCTCAGTCCCCAGACGTTTGCAGATTGTTATAAAAAGAAGAGGGGATGCCACACACTGGTAAACATGGCCTTGTTCCAACTTTTTTGAGATGTGTTGATGCCATGAAATTTAAAATCAACTTATTTTTCCCTTAAAATGATAAATTTTCTCAATTTAAACATTTGATATGTCATCTACAGGTGCTGGTCATATAATTAGAATATTGTGAAAAAGTTCATTTTTTTATTGTAAATTATTTTTAAAAATGAAACTTTCATATATTCTAGATTCCCTACATGTAAAGTAAGACATTTCAAAAGTTTTTTTTTTTTTAAATTTTGATGATTAGAGTGTACAGCTCATGAAAGTCCAAAATCCAGTATCTCAAAATATTAGAATATTTCCTAAGATCAATCAAAAAATGGATTTTCAAAACAGAAAAGTTCAAGTTCTTTGAAGTATGTTCATTTGTGCACTCAATATTTGGTCGGCAGCACATATTACAGCAAATGACTTGCTCTAGCACAAATTACTGCATCAGTGAAATGTGGCATGGAAGTGATCAGCCTGTGGCACTGCTGAGGCACTATTGAGCCTTCAGATCCTCTGTACATTGTTGGATCGACTGTTTCTCATCTTTCTCTTGAAAATATCCCATAGATTCAGGGGAAAGGCATGTTGGCTGGCCAATAAAGCACAGTAATATCATGGTCAGCAAACCACTTGGAAGTGGTTTTTGCACTGTGGGCAGGTGCTAAAGTCCTGCTGGAAAAGGAAATCAGCATCTCCATAAAGCTTGTCAGCAGATGGAAGCATAAAGTGCTCCAAAATCTCCTGGAAGATGGCTGCATTGACTTTGCACTTGATAAAACACAATGGACCAACACCAGCAGACGTCACGCCCCCCAAATCATTACTAACTTCAGAAACTTCCCACTAGACTTCAAGCAGCTTGGATTCTGTGCCTCTCCAGTCTTCCTTCAGACTCTGGGACCATGATTTCAACATGAAATGCAAAATTTACTTTTATCTGAAAAGAGGACTTTCGACCACTGTTCACTGTCCAGTTCTTTTTCTCCTTAGCCCAGGTAAGATGCTTCTGACGTTGTTTCTGTTTCAGAAGTGACTTGGTAGTCCTTTTCCTGAAGATGTCCGAGTGTGGTGACTCTTGATGCGCTGACTCTGGCTTCATTCTACTCATTGTGAAGCTCTCCCAAGTGTTTGAATCGGCTTTACTTGACAGTATTCTCAAGCTTGTGGTCATCCCTGTTGCTTGTGCACCTTTGCCTACCCAATTTCTTCCTTCTAGTCAACTTTGCATTTAATATGCTTTGATACATCACTTTGTAAACAGACACCACATTCAGTAATGACCATCTGTGACTTACGCTCTTTGTGGAGGGTGTCAATGATTGTCTCCTGGACCATTGTCAAGTCAGCAGTCTTCCCCATTAGTGTGGTTTCAAAGAACAAGAGATACCCGAAATTTATACTGTAGGGATGGTAATTTAATGAAACTCAAATGTAAATATTCTAATATTTTGAGATACTGGATTTTGGACTTTCATGAGCTGTACGCTCTAATCATCAAAATTTAAAAAAAAAAAAAAAAAACTTTTGAAATATTCAATTCAATTCAATTCAATTCAATGAACTTTATTGTCCCCAATGGGGAAATTTGTCTTGGACTCCAGTGCCCATATACACATACATTGAACAAAGACATAATACGGAATACAAAATACAGAGAGAGAGAGAGAGAGAGAGAAAGAAAAACAAACAAAAAAAAAAAAACATACTACTTATTTAAAAGTCTAATTGACGTTGGTACAAAAGATTTCTTAAAACGATTATATTTGCACATGGGCATCCTGTATCTTTTGCCAGAAGGCAGCTACTCATATTCTGAATTTAAATTATGCGAAGAGTCAGATACAATCTTGGTAGCTACACTGATGACCGACTGCTCATATGAATACTCCAATGAATGGTATTCCCTTTTTCCCATGATTCTCATTGCCATCTTTACCAGACGAGCAAGTTTAGCTTTGGACTGAACTGTGATATTGCCAAACCACACAGTGTATCCATAGTGTATTTGGATTTGCACTTTCAATTACAGCCTGGTAAAAGATGTACATTATTTTCTGTTCTACCCCATACAATCTTAATCTGCGTAAGAAAAGTAACCTCTGTTGCACACGACAACATACACTATCCACATGAAAACCCCAGTTAAGCAAGTTATCCATGTAAACACCCAGATATTTGTAAGAACAAACCTGTCTAATTGGTATGTCATGAATAGATATTGGTGAGTGGTTCCCTATTGACCTCGGGTCAAAAATCATTTCCTCTGTTTTTTTAACATTTATGACAAGATGATTCATGTCACACCAATTCACAAAATGTTTTACCTCTGAATGATACACAGTAAGATCAGTATCATTATACAAGAGGCTAAGCAAAGCTGTATCATCAGAGTATTTAATTATGAGATTACTAGGATCAGAACTTGTACATTCATTTGTATAGAGTGTGAAGAGAATCGGGGAACTAACGCAGCCCTGTGGCACACCTATACTTATCCTTCTAACATTTGATACAGTATGGTTGACCTTTACCTGCTGTGTTTGATTAGTTAAGAACGAATAATACCATTTAATTAAAAAAGGGTTCACACCCCACTGCTTCAGTTTTTTGATTAGACCATTGGGCTTAATTGTGTTAAAAGCGGAGCTAAAATCAACAAATAACAACCGTGCATATGCTTTTGGATTCTCCAGATGTTTCGCTATAGCATTAGTAATAATATTAATAGCATCCTCTGTACCACGACCTTGTTTATAGGCAAACTGAAATGGGTCTAAAACTGATTTAACCTCTGTCTTTAACAAGGACACCATATATCTCTCAAAGCACTTCATGACACATGATGTCAAGGCTATAGGCCTATAATCATTATTTTCCATTGGACTCGACTTTTTTGGTATCGGAACGACAACAGATTTTTTCCAAATATCAGGGACCTTATGACAATCCACAGATCGTTGGAAAATAGGACACCATACATGACTAAGCTCCTCCGCACATGATTTTAAAAGTATGGCTGAAATGCCATCTGGTCCAGTTGACTTTCTTATATTAATCTGATTAAAAAGTGAGCACACCTTTTGAGGGTCAATTATCACTCTGAAGGAAGTATCTACGTTTACAACAGTATCTAAAAAATGTGTACCTTCCTGGGTATAAGCCCGTGTATCAAACCTAAGATAAAACTCATTTAACTCATTTGCCTTTTCAAAGTCATTATTAGTAATGAGGTGCTTACGTCCAGTATTCATATTTGTCATTGCTTTAATTGTGTCCCACATTTTTTTTGATGGTATGGAATTAAAACTCTGCTCCAAAGTGTCCTTGTGTCTTTTTCTAGCAACTCTGAGCATGCCAGTGAGTTCTTTTTGTACCACTCGCAGACCGACCTGGTCTTTCTCCTTAAAAGCTAGTTTCTTTCGATTAATGCATTCTTTAATTTCTTTAGTAATGTATGGCTTGTTATTTAGAAAAACAGTTACACACTTCTTTTCCAAAACGTTATCGGCACAAAACTTAATATACTCAGTCAATGTATCAGTGTCCTCATCAATATCCCCATTCTGTAAAATGTCCCAGTCTGTACACAAGAAACATCCCTTAAGTGTCTCTATGCTATTCTCTGACCACACAGATACAGTCTTTACCTCAGGTTTCTTACTTTTAAAAACAGTTCTATAGGTTGGGATCAGGTGAATCATGTTGTGATCAGAAGTAGATAGCGGGGGCTTTGATTTTGCAATGTAAGCATTTTTGACATTACCATAACATTTATCCAGAATTTTCTTATCCCGAGTCTCACATCTGACATATTGATCATAGCCAGGAAGCATTAATTCTAGCTTACACTGATTAAAATCACCCATAATAAAAACAGGTGCGCATGGTGTTCTTTGTAGCTGGTTCTGAACAGGGGCGTCGGACTGGGGGGGTAAAGGGTACCGAGTACCCAGGGCCCGAGGCAGGGGGGGGGCCCCTTAGAAGTCAGTTTTCTATACATACATATACATGCACTAACATTTGTATAGCATTTATGTACAAATAAAAAAAGTTCCTGTGCAAAGTAAACTTGTAGTTAGGCAATGGTTTGGTATAAAAAAAAAGTCATTTTCATGCTGTGCAGGGCCCCACCACCCCTCTCGAATCAATGTAAATGGTACGACCCGCAGGTCAGGTGCTGCTGCGGACCTGCGGTGAATCAGTTAATGAGACAGGAGCTGGAGTTAGCCGTGATATGAACTAGGAAGACAGGGAAAGAGTCATGTCTTTCCTTAAGAAAGGAAAATCAGGGGCTCAAAAATGAAAAGAAAAGAAGATTAAAGAGAGAAAGGCAAATGAGGGCAAGCAGTTGCTCACTCAGTTTTTTGAAAAGAAAGGTGAGCTCCAAATGCATCATCGAGCATTGACATTGTTTTAACATAAATATCTACTCCAGGTAGAATAGCACACATTTATGTTCGTACTCTATTTGAATAATATACCAATACTTTATAGTATCACACCCTACATAGCGAGCAAACAATATTTCTGGGTAAATAACAGGGAGTGAGAAGCAGACGGAGGCGGAGCTGGGAGCTCAACACACTGCCACTCCAGGCAGCTTGTCTCCTCTTCTGCTGCAGTTCTCCCCAGAGTCAGAAGTTTACATGAAAACACTGTATATTTCCCTCCATTGTCAAAATCTAACACCCGCGAAAACACAGATCGTTAGCGCCTATTTTACTGCATTGTTATGCAAATTAGCTCGCGCACGCTCTTACATTAAGTACAGGATTGTTCTCAGTTTAATGCACATCTTAATGATTGAAAATGACTTATTTTAAAACGTAATTCAAAGACTGAATGTCTAGTTTGGCGGTTAGTGTACCCTGTGATCTATAGTCTGCATTTATTTTAAACAGACAAATAATCAGCAATTAACTTGTACTTAGCTTATACTTTAAAAAAGGTATTGTGACAATAAAGGATATTTTAGCAACCATTTGAAGCCATATATTTCAGTTTCAGACCCTGCAGCAGCAGGCTCCTCATTATGGCCAGGTGAAAGCAGTGACAGTGAGGTGGATGTGACAGTGAGACAAGGTGAGCTTTTAGCGGAATTGCCTGTTTTAACACTTAGTAATTAGTAATTAAATGTTAAGAGGAAATAAGCAAAATGGGTACATTGTTATTGTACACATTTAAACTTTAAAGGGATAGTTCACCCAAAAATGAAAATTCTGTCATCATTTACTCTCCCTCAAGTTTTTCGAAACCTGTATGATTTCCTTTCTTCTGCTAAACACAAAAGAAGATATTTTAAAGAAGGTTGGTAATTAAACAGTTGCTGGTCCCCATTGACTTCCATAGTATTTTTTTTTTCCTACTATGGAAGTCAATGGGGTCCATCAGTCGTTTGGTTACCAACTTTCTTCAAAATATCTTTTGTACACTCCCAGTGACTGTTGCTCGAGGGGAACGTGCTTTCAGTAAACTTAAACTTGTAAAGAACTATTTAAGATCAACAATGCCCCAGGATAGACTGAACAGCCTTGCCATACTCTCTGTAGAAAGTCAGTTGGCCAAAAAACTGGACTTTAAAGACCTGATCAGCAAATTTGCGCATGCACAGACCCGTCAATGGGCATTTAGTAAAAACTGACATTATTTAGTTTGTGTTTATTAATGTTCAGACCAAAGTTTTTTCTCATTTGGTATGGTCATTGTTCATAACTGCTTTACAGTATATTTGATTTACCTGCTAGACCTTTGGTCATCTCAGTAAGTAGTAGTACTTTTGACAATAAAACAAAAATATATTAATCAGAGTGTGGCTTATTTTGTTTACATTTTAAGTGTTTTTATGATAAAAATGCAATACCCCACCCATTGGTATCACTATGGTATTTGGTACGGGGGCCCAGCAAGATGGTTTGTACCCAGGGCCCAAATTTGGTTCTACGCCCCTGGTTCTGAATACAGTCAGCAATTTGCGCCGCTGATTTTGCAGCATTTCCATCAGGAGGGATGTATGCCACACAAAAAATAATGTTCCCAAATTCTCTGGGTAAGTACACAGGTCTCAATGACAGACAGAGTAGTTCCAAATCGGGGTTACAAACCCTCTCCCGCACCGTATATTGAGTACACCAGTCATTCCTGATATAAACAGCAATACCTCCTCCTCTGCACTTCCCAGCCGACTCCGTCCTATCCGAGCGAACGAGGGAAAACCCATCCAGTTCAAATAAGGGGTCAGGGATGTCTTGATTTAGCCATGTCTCCGTTAGCGCCACAATGCCAGCTTCACGGTACTCGTAGCACACCTTGGCGTTAATGCGAAGCTCATCCATTTTCCTTCTCAGGGAACGCACATTCCCCATAACAACCGAAGGAAGCGGAGGCCTGCTGCCTCTCCTCCTGACGCGTTGTCGTATTCCTCCTCTTCTACCCCTCTTTCGTGAACGCTTCCGACGAAATAACTGCTCTTCCACTGCCACGGTAAAGTCTACCGCTGAGGTAATCCCTTTTGAGCGAAGAGACAACAATGCGTCTCTTGTGTAGATAAGCGGCAGCAAACTTCCATCCTTCACACTCTTCGGCGTGGCGCAACATCTTTCACCAAGTCCAATTATAATCAACCCCAAAAGAAAAAGGGCAACAGCTTTTGTCATCCAGGCCATCATAATGCCTACAACGCCTAATATAAAAACAATTTAAAAGGAACCATTTACAAACACTTTACAAACTTAAAAACAAAACGAACAAACACACAATCAGTGTAGTGTAACAGCAGCACCTGAGTCCGGGTCGCCAGCTGAGCAGCGCCACCGGAAGTTGAAGCTTCCCTACATGTAAAGTAAATATTTTACTTTACATGTAGGGAATCTAGAATATATGAAAGTTTCATTTTTAAAAATAATTTACAATAAAAAAATGAACTTTTTCACGATATTCTAATTATATGACCAGCACCTGTATGTTGTATTCTGAATAAAATTTTGAAAATTTAAATTCCACATCATTGCATTCTGTTTTTATTCACAATTTGTACAGTGTCCCAACTTTTTTGGAATCGGGTTTGTATAGGGGTGTCGCAATATACTAGTATTGAAGATAACCGTGATATACAAAGCATGAAATATCGATATTGTGTTAATTTAAGGTGTGACAATATACCGGTATTGGTGATAACCACAATATTTAAAATATTGAAGAAGAAGATGCAGGAGGGAGAGTGAGAGCATGCAGTTAAAGATACACGATACAACGAGTTTTTGTCATATCATATTAGAAGATGTAATTATATTACAATATCACACGAGCAAGAGTGCCGTTTCCCCCAAATCAGCACAAATGCAATGTTCCTTCAACTTATTACAGTTTTTCTCAATTGTTTACACACAAATATTGGTACTTGAGACATGTGTATGTATGTATGTATATATATATGTATGTATGTGTATATATATATATATATATATATATATATGTATACTGTATGTATATGTATGTATATATATATATATATATATATACTACAAATATTTTACAACACACTTATGTATGTACTGTCTGTAGTAAGTGTAACACTGAACCAAATAAAGACCAAAGTCATTATGATGAATGGATAAGTGTTTTCCATTCATCATAGTGTTTTACATAGAGCACATCAGTGTTCAACTGGTTCTTATAAATGTCTATTCATATGATGGTTTGTGTGTGTCATTTGAAAACAAAATACCATTTTGAGAAGAAAGAACATTGTTTTGAATGTAAAGTTTCATTTTGCAGGAGAATTGAGGGGTTTTGCCCATTGTGTGTGTTTTTTGATTTGTGTGTAGAGTTCTGAGAGTATGAGGCATGCTTTCAGAAAATGTGTGTAAACAATCAAGAAAAACTGTAAATGAACATCGTTACATTTTAGACACAGTATTGTTAATATTGTTTTTTTTTTTTTGATTGTTTGTTTTCCTTTATTTCGCCAACGAAAATTTCAGAATTATGAACAGCAGAACAGAGCCCCCGTGCAACAGAAATGATTTTGTTATAATGACTGAATCCGTATGAACGAATTAATCCAAGCTTCGTTCCTGAACAAATCGGTTGACTCACTTACTCATTAAGACAGTGACTTGCTGCCACCTACTGTAAATGCTGTGTAAATATATTAATGCCACTCCTCATTCTGTCACCTCTGTATTGCAAAGATGGATTTTGTTGATAATGATTTCATTTGATTGATAACAGCCATAATGTATAGGCTATTATGCTAGTATTAATTTTTATTTCTTCAGGTCTTAAAAGCCTTAAATCTGACTTTTAAAAATGTGCAGCAACCCTGAAAGAGTTGTTTCTAGTGGCATATTATATTGAGTTTATCTACTGAATTTGCCGTTTCAAAAATATTATTGCTCTAGAAACAGAATAGCCCATTATTTAATAGGTAGAATTTTAAATTGTGTATAATTTTTATAGTCTATTTAAAATACATGAATGATGACGCAGTCGTCTGGGCGGAAGTTTGATACCACGACTCCGCCTCCGGGCTCCACTGACGATTCCTTCTGCTCATGCCCAGGCTCCAAACTTTTATTTTTTTTTGACGTATTGCGTAACGTGTCAGCGCCCATTCGTCGGCCCATTTTGGCTTCAGTTCATTACTATGGAAGGAAGCGCCGTTGCATCGTCCATCTTTTTTTACAGTTTATGCTCGACACAAGCAGCTGCTTCCCTCTCCTCATCCACATCGTCTTCCACAGGTGGTACAAGGTAAGTATTATGTTCCTTTTTTGACAAATTTTTCAGTTCCCTTGATTCCTCCCTCCTGTGTATTTGATTGTATTCTTCCCTTACAGGTACTCGCTCAGGTAGATGGCTATTCCCCGTTTCCGTCCAGCTGACTGGGATTCTCACCCAGTATCCTCCTCCGCTACTTTCTTCATCTGAGTCTGTCGTGTCACTGTCCCTGATGCTTCATTGTTGGGTCTCTGACTTCTTGTCTTTCTCTGTTTTCCAGGTCATCATGGGAGCTGCCACAGGTAAGTTATTGACCAGCAGTAGTATGTTCCGGTGCAGCGTCCTGGTATTATTACGGTCTCCATTCTCAGGATAAACTACATAGACTGGGTTATCAGAGACTTGAACCTTCACCATGTAGACCACTTTTTCCCAGTAGGATCGTAACTTCCCTGGACCCCCTCGTTCTCCAAGGTTTCTGACAAGTACTCTGTCTCCCGCTTTCAGTACCACTCCTCTGGCTTTTCGATCGTATTGAGCCTTCCCTCTCGCACTTGATTGACGACTGTTTCCTTCAGCGATCTTGTATGCCTCTGCCATATGTGCCACGCACTGATTAGCATACCACTTTGGTGTAACTCCATCCGTTGGCTCCACCAGGCCAAAGGTCAGGTCAACTGTAAGTTGAGGATGCCGCCCGTACAACAGGTAAAAGGGAGAATACCCAGTAGACTCGTGCCGTGTGCAGTTGTAGGCATGTACGATTTGAAGTAAGTGCTCTTTCCACCTTTCTTTTTCTTTGTCTGCCAGTGTCTTCAACATCTGTAATAGAGTCCGATTGAACCTCTCCACTGGGGTCCCATAGGGGGTTGTATGGTGATGTCGAGAGTGGCCGATTCCAGCAAACTTTTGGAGAGTGCGAAAAAGTTTGTTCTCAAACTCACGGCCCTGGTCATGATTTAACTTGGCCGGATATCCAAAGCACGGAATGTAATCTTGGGACAAGCGTTCAGCTGCAGTCCGCCCTGACTTGTTCTTGGTTGGGTAAGCTTGGGTGAACCTTGTGAAATGGTCCATGATGACCAGGATATATTCACAGATCGGCTCAAGGTGCAGGTAGTCAATGCAGACCAGTTCCATAGGTGAGTGTGTTGTGATGCTATCCATGGGTGCTCGAACATGTACAGTTGGTTTCTTTTGTTTTATACACGAGCACTTTCTGGTCACATATTCTTTCTTTTCAACTTTCATGTATGTAGTAGAACCGTTCACCCACCAGGCTCAGCACTCGCTCTGTACCCACGTGTCCCATTTTGTCATGGAGGTGCTCGAGTGCCAGCTTTTTGTACTTGCTCGGCAAGACCAGCTGTTTTCTCTCCCTCGTTCTTCGATATAAGAGTCCTCCCTCAAGATGTATCTTGTTCCACTCATACATCAGCTTTCTGCTGGTTCCTGTCAAACCTACCTTCAACTTGTCTGTGAGAGTGACACCATCCTCCTTCCATTGTCTCACTTGAGAGATTACAGAATCTTCTTTCTGGGCTTGAATCAGTTCATCTGGTCCTATTGTCGTCAACCAGATGGTAGGTTGATGTGGTTTATCCTCCCCAGTAGACATATACAGAGCAGCGTCCTAGGCCACGTCCTTCATCTTTGATGCATGACTGCCCTCCCATGCTACTTGTATTGCCCCCGCGGGTAGCTCTTCTGTGCACTCTATTGCATATACTTCAATGTCCAGAGGAAAATGAGACAAGGTATCTGTGTCGATGTTGACTTTCCCTGGTCGGTACTTTACATCGAACAGGAAGTTCGGATATGCCAGTATAGGTGGGCTTGCTAACATACCAATTAATTCTTCCAGGATCTGTTGGTGGTCTTCTTGTCCATTCTACTGGAGTTCTGGAGGGAACTTGTGGGCCTTTAGCTTTCTTCTTGCTGTGAGTATCCCGTGTTGTCCCAGGCTTGGCCTGCAGCAGCTCGTACAAGGGTTTTGCTACCCTGGAGAAGTCTTGAATGAAGGCACGGTAGTAGCTGAGGAACCCGAGCAGCCTCCTTACATCACCCACTGTCTGAGGAGTCCTGGTCGTTAAGGATCTGACAGCCTCCAGGTCATTAGGATCTATCCGAACTCCTTTGGTTGACACCCGCCATCCGATGTACCTGACTTCACTCCGGAACAGTTCACACTTTTCAGGTTTCAGCTTTACAACACTCTATGGAGAGTATCCGTAGTAAGGACCTCGCATAGCATAAGATGTCATCTAGATATGGGATACAGCACTCATCCCTGAGCGAATCAAGCATTCCTTCCATACTGCGCTAGAAGGCATCAGGCGCATTGGACAATCCAAAGGGGATCCGGACCCACTCATACAGCCCCCAGGGTGTTATGAATGGTGTCATGTGTCTGGATCCTTCTGCTATGTACCCCTGGTGGTACGCTTTGCCTTGGTCGAAAATGCTGAACCAAGAGTAACCCCCAAGAGTGTCAAATAGATCCTGATTCCTAGGCAATGGATGACGGTCAGGGATGGTTTTCCTGTTCAGGAGACGGTAATCAACACAAAGCCTCAGCTTGCCATCTTTCTTGTGGACACAGACAACTGGAGCAGAGTGTGGTGACTTTGATTTAATGATCCATCCTTTTGCTAGAAGTTCTTGTATGTAGCTTTTCACCTCGTTAAACAAGGGTTTTGGGACTGAGGAATATGTCCTCTGAACTGGGATGTCATCCTTAAGTGTGATTGGCATCTGCAAGCTGGGAATGCATCCAATGTCATTGACATCTCTGCTAAAAGCACCAGACTCCTCATACAACATTCTTTGAACTACCTCTCGTTGGCCTTCTTCCAGATGGTCCAGGTTGACAGGTGGGTGCCTCATCTTTTCGAGTGGTTGCAGTTTGGATCGTTGCTGTCTGCCTCGGCTCACTTGTTTTTCCAGTCTCCACTAATATCCTTTCAATCTGTTGTAAAGTTCCAATCACTGTGCCACGGGGCAGGGTCACATCAACCACTGTGTTATTTCCAATGGGTATGGAAACACAAGGGTCACTTTGGGGTTGTATTTCTAAGAGTCCCTCTCCAAAGTCCAACAATCTTAAACTATCACTATTTTCATGAGGCTCAAACAGGACCACAGAGTCAGACTGTGCCATCTTTAAAGGGATTCTGCACTTCACCCAAGCCACCTGTCCTGCCCAGATAACTACCACTCTCTGACCAACCTTCAAGTGCCCATCTCCATCATCATCTTCAGCAGCTTGGATCACCTTGCCTAAGTTTGTGCCTTTTCACGAGGGATATCAATAGCTCCAGCCAGTAGTGAGGTAAGTGTTGGCATTAGTTGCTCAGACTGCCCCTGAATTAGTTCTTCAATTAAGTTGAAACCCAGTAGTGGTCTCCCAATGGGCATTTTACTCACCAGAAATGGGCCATTAATAGATAAACTTGGGTCCTCATTTCCTAGCAGGTTGACTGTGATGACTGTCCAACCGTCAAATGGGATAACGTCTCCTTTTACAGCTGGCAGAGCATTGGCAGCCCTCTTCAGTTCATGTTGGCATGGAATGTTGTATGTCGTCTACCATGCTGGTTAGAGCATCAATCCTGGCAGTAAGATGCTTAATCGGATCATCGGATCAACTTTTTGTGCAGCAGAACCTTTTGCAGCTTTCACATCGTTGTCTGTTTCACCGCTAACTTGGGCACTACTAGCCATCGATGGTTTCGCTCTGGTTGGTAGGCCCAGTTGCCGCAGCCTCTCCTTCTCATCACCTGTGATCTTCATAACGTGCCTGAGGATAGCATCGTCAGTTACATCACTATCGGCTAACAAGGGTTTCAGCTCACTATGAATATCTTTACAACGATGGCTTAGTCCCTGGTAGACAGTGTGTAAGAACACATCCTGTACAGTAGCTGCACTATACTTCCTGTCTGAGTCAGCTTGTTTTGCAGCAAAGGGTATTTTTTGTTTCAACCCCATGACTCTGTATAAGAACTGCTGAGAGGTTTCATGTTCACTCTGCTTGGTGCACATCAGTTCTTGGAACAGCTCTGTGCTATTTCGGTCCCCCAAGTGTGATTGTAAGAACCCTTTTAGCTCAGCTACAGTCATGTCATCTTTGTTCATCAGCATATCTTTAAAAATGTCTGGCTTGATAATTCGCAACACCTCTGACAACATCGGCATTGTTGAAGTTCTCTTTTAGGCTGCTGTCTATTTGCCTGCACACATTGTTGAACGTGATGTCTGACGAGTGATCTCCAATCTGGCCTCCATGTATCTTAAACTCATGTATCTTAATGAAACCCAACCACAGGGAATGCAAAGTCATTAGCTACACATTTGGGCTGCTCAGTCTGGTTCACATCTGCTGTAGTGGCGCCCCCTTGTGCTAAAGTTTGAGTCAAGTTAGTGTTCTGGGTCGGTGTCATGTACTGGTGGATTTTTCTGCCAATTTCTTCATACTCTGCTAGCATTTTATGTATTTCTGTGTTTGTTTCAGGTATGGCCCCCTTAAAGGGATAGTTCACCCAAAAATGAAAATTTGATGTTTATCTGCTTACCCCCAGGGCATCCAAGATGTAGGTGACTTTTTTTTCTTCAGTCGAACACAAATTATGATTTTTAACTGCAACCGCTGCCGTCTGTCAGTCAAATAATAGCAGTGATTGGGAATTTGAACAATAAGAGTCGAAAAAACTTCCATAGACAAATCCAAATTAAACCCTGCGGCTCGTGACGGCACATTGATGTCCTAAGACACGAAACGATCGGTTTGTGTGAGAAACCGAACAGTATTTATATAATTTTTTACCTCTAATACACCACTATGTCCAACTCCGTTCAGCTTCTGGCTAGTGAGGTCTGATCGCGCTCTGACAACGGAAGTGATGTCTCGCGCTCATTGAAGTATATGGGCGAGACATCACTTCCGTCACCAGAACGCGTTTTTTGACCTCACTAACAGGAAGCTGAACGAAGTTGGACATAGTGGTGTATTAGAGGTAAAAATTATATAAATAATGTTCGGTTTCTCGCACAAACCGATCGTTTCGTGTCTTAGGACATTAATGTGTCGTCACGAGCCGCAGGTTTTAATTTTGATTTGTCTAAGCAAGTTTTATTTACTGTTATAGTTGAAGTTCCCATCTACTGCTATTATTTGACTGACAGACGGCAGCGGTTGCAGTTAAAAATCATAATTTGCGTTCGACTGAAGAAAAAAAGTCACCTACATCTTGGATGCACTGGGGGTAAGCAGATAAACATCAAATTTTCATTTTTGGGTGAACTATCCCTTTAACATTCCCTGAGTCAGGTGCAACATGTTGTGGTGTCTGATAAGTGTCATGAGTGGTGGGTGATTGTAACACATGTGTAGGGTGAGTGTTTGTATCAACATCAGATGTAGTTGTGCAAATCTGTTTTGCTGATTTTACCATCTCTTGCAATGACAACAGTTCACTCATACTTTGGTCCTTAGTCTTTAGCAAAAGTTCACTGGACATGAATGCATTGATATGGTCAAAACAAACCCCACTGTCATCCAGATCCAGTTCACTGGCGCCATGTCTAGGTGTTGACCTGATAACCTTGGCAATGCGGAACAGTTCGTCAACAGGTAAGGAAATTAACTCTCTCTTGATGTCCCACACCAGCTGCTTCCTTGAAAGATCTGCCATTATGTCACCCTCTGTTGTCCCTTCTGTGATAGCCTCGACCTCAGGATAAATACAGCGCTCACAGATTGCCTGGCACACACCCTCTTGTCTCATTGCTCCGATCACATGGAGTGGATCCCGGATGAGCCCCCAAGAATCTGTTGTAGGCCCCGCCTCCGGAGACCCGTCAGACAGATTACTATACCTGTAAAAACAGGATAAAATGAAAAGATTGAGAGAGTCGTGTCTGCTCCTTCACAGCTCCTCTGTTGGTATGAGAAAGCATGCACAGTTCACCAGTCCATTCGCGACTCCCGGGCTAG
Organism: Megalobrama amblycephala; assembly: GCF_018812025.1. Classification (NCBI taxonomy): domain Eukaryota; kingdom Metazoa; phylum Chordata; class Actinopteri; order Cypriniformes; family Xenocyprididae; genus Megalobrama; species Megalobrama amblycephala. The sequence goes on along the minus strand of NC_063057.1, from coordinate 23,575,894 downwards.
AATATCAAAATAAGAGTCATTTTTTTTCTGTTCATATAAACAATATACATTTGTGTTTTTACACAAATAATGTAATCATTGAACTTATAAAATATACAGATTTCAGAGAAAAGGGAAAAAAAACCCACAATTTTATACATACTTTGTATCACAAATACTTATAAATACTTTATAAGGAGATAAGAGAAAAAGCCATCAAAACTTTTCTGAAGACAGTTCCCTTCAGAGACACATTCATATCAACATATCAATCCAATATTTATATTGTTCTTCCTATATTTGGCGTACAGTGAGATTGTGTATGTATAGTATTTTCTCTGTGGCACATCTGTTCTCCTCTTTTTGTGCGTTCGCCTGTGTTAACTTCCTGTTTACAGACATTATACTGTTCTCTTCATATGTTTTGCTTTCCAAGCATGAAATATAAATAAACAGCAAGCCAAACTCTGTTCAAGAGCCAGGATATGAGCGCCTTGCTCCTTTAATATTCCAATTTGTGGTTTACACAGGCAAACTCAATGGCCATTGAACTGAGTAAAACTGTAAATTAAATAAAAGAAATAAGGAAAAAAATACTACAATCAAAATGAATTTATGCTTATTAACAGTGCAATGAGTGAAATGTATATAGATACATCGCTAACTCAGGTTAGAAGCATTATCAATGCACCACGTTAGCACTGATCGCCAAAAACAAACTTTTTTGATTATATCACGTTAAACTCTTGCAACATATATTAAACAGATGGATGATTAAAATAAACTTACAGCCATTGCTTTCGACAGGGTTTAGAAGGATGATGGAATCAGATGCAACAAAAACATGTTAACAGTTTGCTGCGCCATAAGCTTGCTATTTCCTGTTACCCAATGTGCGGTGCTCGTGGAAACATATCAAAATAAAAGTCCTCACATAGGAACTTGCATAATAGTGACAGATAAAATGAAACTTATAAAGAATATTAAACAATCATGAAAATATAATGTTTATATATGCAAATGTCCATCACAAATTATGCACAGCCTCTAACAGAGGCAGCAGAGGCAGAACACACAAATTACATTTTAGGAAATTATTACAGCATCTTGTTTGCCAGCCCGGAATAAAGATAGACCAAAAAATATAAAAATACAATATTATGACAAAGGTGTTTGTGACACGAGACAAATGGTGATTTTGAGATGTGTTGAAAAAACTGTAAATATAAGTGTTCATCGTCTTTATGTGTTGAGCCTCTTATTTTGGATCATCTAGTCAAGTGTGACAGTCACTGATTCATCATGAGCTCAAAGCATTATGGGTATAATCTCTCTACAGTCTGATTCATCAACACAGTTTCACTGATGATCGAGAATAAACCCCAAACCCAGGATAGAGCGGTTGAGTGAATGTGGTCTGGACTGTGTGGATGAGGATCATTGTGTCTCCAGAGACGCTGTAGAAGGACAGAGTTCCTGCTCTGTGATCCACATACACTCCGATTCTACGGCTGATGGGCTTTACAGGGAGTTCAGTCCGTATGTCATTGTGTATGAATGAGTAACTGGAGGAAGAGCAGATCAAACTCCAGGACTGATCATTACATCCAAACACACACTCTTTACCCTTCCTGCTGATGCTCTTATATGACACTGATATACACACATTATTCCCCTTCCACTCAATCTCCCAGTAACAGCGTCCACTCATACTCTCTCTACACAACACCTGATGATAATAATCAAATCTATCTGGATGATCAGGATACGGCTGCACTGTGTCAGTGAATTTAATCATTCTGTTCTTCTCAGACAGACGGAGGAGTTTATTAACTGTGTTCAGATCCAGAGTGAACTGATGGGAATCTGATGGAGATAAAACACATCAGTGTATCATTTATTACAGAAACTTTCTATCTTCAGTTCAGATCTGACTAGTTAATCTAGGATTTTTCACAAATTTGTATTACAGAAGCAAATATTACAGTTTATTTCGATTGCTAAATCATGGATCTTTCTCATCTTATTTGCAAATGCTTAAACACAGCAAGCCAGAAATGAAGACCGAATGTTACAATCATTAAATATAGTATAAAACCTTTACTTCTGCAACAACAGCAGCTCAAAACTATTAAAAATATATATATAACAATTACTGAAACAATTGATGAGCATTTTTAATGATCAGATCACTGAAATCTTGAGAAAAATATTCTAGTCTCAGTTGGAGGCATAGTCAGAATAAGACTGAATTAGATATGATCAGTGTGAAATAATATCTGGGTAAGGGAGAGGAATAGATGAAGGAGGAGAAGAGAAGTTGGATCAAGGACAAGGGAGAAGAAGAGGAATGGGAGAGGAGGAAGAATGTGTGCTGGATTGAGCATCTCTATGGTTTTCCCCCTCACACATGTAGAACCTATGAAAGCTTATTTCTGCCATGAATAGAAAATAAAAAAGGTCTTTTTATCTCACAATTCTGACTTTTTTCTCTTTCAATTCCTATAATTTATATCTCACAATTATGAGGAAATAGTCAAAATTGTGAGATATAAACTTACAATTGTAAAATATATAATTTGTGAGAGTCACAATTACCTTTTAATGAATGAATGAATGAATGAGGCATTTATATAGCGCTTTCCTATGTACTACTGTACACCAAAAGTGCTTTACAATCATATTAGGGGTCTCTCCTCATCCACCACCAGTGTGCAGCATCCACTTGGATGATGCGACGGCAGCCACAGAACAACGGCGCCAGTGCGCTCACCACACACCAGCTGATATATACTTTTATACTTTTTATTCTGTGGCAAAAAAAAGCTTCAACAGTAACCAAAGGTCATGTATGTTGGATTTGTTGTTGATCATTTGCAGCAGCAGTTTCATGTTTTCATTACAGTAAAAGCTTCACTATCACTGTTCCATTTATGCAGAATACATGGTCTGTGTAGGGCACTAACTACCCAAGGGACACCATCCCACCCTCTATGGGCACATAGACAACACCACACACCCTGAGAAAGAAATTTCAACTGAAGTTCAGCATAGAGGACTCATGTGACCAGTGTCTGCCCTGATCAATTCTGTTTCTCTTTTCTTCTTCTTTTTCTACTGCACATTCTATAAAGTAAAGCCTCATTTACTTCTGTTGTCAAGAACTCACACACTCAACCAAAAGTGAAAGGAAAAGGAAACTGAATTTGTGTGTGTGTGTGTGTGTGTGTGTGTGTGTGTGTGTGTGTGTGAGAGAGAGAGAGAGAGAGAGAGAGAGAGAGAGAGTGAGTGTGTAGACGTACATCTTCGTGGCACTGCTGTAATCCTGATCTCTCCTCCATGATTCACACTGGAAAACACACACAGACACAATCAATCATAGACGTAATGGTTTTTATACTGTACAAACTGTATATTCTCTCCTCTTACACTAAATCTACCATCACAGGAAACTTTCTGCTGTTTTACATTTTCAAGAAACATGATTCTGTATGATTTATAAGCTGGTTTCCTCATGGAGACCATAAAATGTCCTTCAATGATTTCAGCTATTTCCATCTTTTTGGGCACATGTTGATCCACAGATACACAGCAGTGCAGTGACTGTAGGCGATTAATCTAATTATTGATTACAGTTTCTAATGACATCTGAAAGGAGTGATTGGTTGTCATTTTGTGTGTACATATGAGTTTTTACCAGCTTTTTCCACTTTTGATGTCTGTTAACAGCACAGCACAGTTAAAACACTGATTTACAGTTTTTGCTAACAAGCCACAATCCAAGGCAAGGCAATTTTATTTGTATAGGCACATTTCATTCACAATGGTAATTCAGAGTGCTTTACATAAAGAAGAAGAATAAAAATAGAACATAAGGAATATAAATAACAGTAAAAACAGAGAATTTTGCTATCTGGATGGAAGAGCTAGGAAGTTTCAGGGAGTTTTTTGTTGTTGCTGTTGTTGTCCGTCAGAGTGGATCTAAGCGGATCTAACTGGATCTTCTCACACGACAGGACCGCTGTCTAGCTCTACCTGTTAAGGCACTTCAAACTAATAAACAAAGTTTCAATCTCCCCTTTTGCCAAGACACCTCAAACTGCACCACACAGCCCTAATCCCCCTTCCGGAGATATCTTATCTATGCAACGCAGTTCAAATTTCCCCCTTTGGAAAGTGTCCTGACTGTAATCCAGAGATATCTTAACCATGCACCACAGCTCAAATTTCCCCATGGTTTGTCCCCTTATCCAAATGTACCACATTTTATTTAAAAAAATTATTAAAAATACCAAATATTTAAAATGCATTAAAAGTCAGAATAACAAGATGATACATAAAAGATATAAAATACATTAAAAATGAAAAGGAATTAAAAGAATAAAAAGATAATACGTATAAAATAAAGTGCAAACAGTTCGGACATAGCACAGTGCTCAATCAGAAAATGCATAGATAAAAAGATAAGTTTTGAGTCTGGATTTGAATGTGGCTACTGTTGGAGCACACCTGATCTCTTCTGGAAGCTGGTTCCAGCTGCGGCTGGCATAACAGCTAAAAGCAGACTCTCCTTGCTTTGAGTGAACCCTTGGTATTTCTAAATGACTTCATCCTGATGATCTGAGTGATCTGTTAGGTTTATATTCTATGAGCATATCTGCAATGTATTGAGGTCCTAGGCGTTTGAGTGATTTATAAACAAGTAACAGTACTTTAAAATCAATTCTAAATGCAACTGGAAGCCAGTGCAAGGACCTGAGGACTGGTGTGATGTGTTCATGTTTTCTGGTTCTGCTCAGAATCCTGGCAGCAGAGTTCTGTACGAGCTGCAGCTGTCTTATGGTCTTTTTGGGAAGACCAGTGAGGAGCCCATTACAATAATCCACCCGGCTGGTGATGAAAGCATGAACAAGTTTCTCTAAGTCTTGACTGGAGACAAAGCATCTAATTCTTGCAATATTTTTGAGATGATAATATGCTGATTTAGTTACTGTCTTTACATGGCTACTGAAACTCAGGTCTGACTCCAAAATCACACCAAGATTCCTGACTTGATTTTTAGTTGTTTGACCCCTAGAGTGAAGGTACGTGTTCACTTTGAGAACTTCATCTTTGTTTCCAAACGCAATGATTTCAGTTGTGTTTTTTTTTTAACTGAAGGAAGTTTAGACACATCCAATTTTTAATTTCATCAATGCACTGGCACAGGGAGTCAATGGGGCTGTAGTCGTTAGGTGATAGGGCTAGGTAAATCTGGGTGTCATCTGTGATATGCAATTTGGTTCTTTCTCATTATTTGGCTCAGTGGCAGCATATATAGGTTGAACAGGAGGGGTGCAAGTATTGAACCTTGAGGGACTCCACATGTCATGGATGTCCACTCAGACTTATGGTCACCGATACTCACATAATAACCTCTCCCTTCTAAGTATGACCTGAACCATTTAAGGACCATCCCAGAAAGCCCAACCCAGTTTTCCAGCCTGTCAAGAAGAATGTTGTGATCGACAGTGTCAAATGCAGCACTGAGGTCGAGTAGAACCAGCACTGATAATTTACCTGTATCTGTGTTTAGGCGAATATCATTTATTATCTTTATGAGTGCTGTCTCTTTGCTGTGATGCGGTCGGAAACCAGATTGAAAGTTGTCAAAATATCCATTCAAGCTTAAGAACTTGTTCAGCTGATTGAAAACAACTTTTTCAATGATCTTGCCTATGAAAGGAAGATTTGAGATTGGCCTGTAGTTGCTCAATATGGTGTTATCCAGATTGCTCTTTTTCAGGAGGGGCTTGACAACTGCAGTTTTCACTGTCAAAATGTATTTTTATAATATTTATCATATGTGGAGAGCGTAGGACCATAAAAAATGTTTATCCAATCATTATATTCAGTCCAAATGAAATAATAAGATGTCCTAATTAATTACATGATGTGGCGATTAATTAATCGAATGAATCATAAATTTACCATACATAAAATTTATCGAAATTATCCCCCAAAAGATCATTTAAAGTCATTTTTATGTGAAGAATCAAATAGACATTAAAAAAGTTGATAAGGAAATATTTTATTTGATTTAACAGAATTTATTACACAAAGATTTGGACCATGAGGTTGAGTAAATGATGAATCTTGGGATGAACTATAGTCTCTTTTTTACCAATATGTAAATATGAAATTGAAAGTAAACAAATGGTCTACTGATGTTTACGAAAAATTTTCTTAGGCCCTGTCCACACGGTGATGTGTTTCTGTGTATACACACACATTTTGTATCGGATAGGCATTTTGTCCACACAGATCCAGTGTTTTCGGAAGGTGAAACCGCTATTTTTTGAAACCGGGTCCCAGAGTGGAAAGATCTGAAAATGGCGTCTTTGCGTTATCGTATGTACAGCCTATCCATATACGATGACCCCACGTGTCGACCCCAGTCAGACGCCGCTAACAGCAACAACAGCAACAATAGCAGACTCTAGATGCTTGTGTTCATGCTGCAGAAGCTACTGAGCCAAAATAAAGCATTATTTCTAAGCTTTACTATAGTTTATATATAGTGCACAAGGTTTATGCGCATGTTCCAAGTCTTATTTGCTGTTTTAAGTGTATCTCTGTGGCAGAATTACAGCGCCACATACTGGTCTGACATGTATACTACATAGACTTTTTGAGTCATTTCAATGGTTTTATGTGGACGTGGATATTTCTTGAGACAAGGAAAAAAAAGATCGGATAGGGTAAGCTCTGGCTTCGTGTGGACGTAGCCTTAAGGCTTGTACACACCAGGACAAATTATCACACGCATTTATTGCCAGCCTTTTTCTCAATATTTTTACATAGAGACTGTGTCTGTACCCCAGATTAGTAAAAACAAAAAACTTCCAAACCCATTTAACGGTAAAAATTTAATTGATGTTCAACAAATAAAAAAATACAGATAAAAATGATAAACAAATGATAAAGTTTGGGTTGTTAAATATTAGATCCCTTTCTTCAAAAGCACTTATTGTAAATTATATTATCACAGATAATAATCTAGATGTGCTGTGTTTGACAGAAACTTGGCTATAACCGGACAATTATATTACTTTGAATGAGTCTAGGCATCAAGGTTACGATTATCGCCAAAATCCTCGTCAGAATGGCAAAGGGGGAGGTGTTGCTGCAATTTATAGTAATATTTACAGTATTAATCAAAGTCTTCCAAATATAATTCCTTCAAAGTGATGGTACTTTATGTAACATTATGTAAGTTGACATTTGTGTTGGCTACTGTATACAAGCCACCAGGACACCATACAGACTTTATCAAAGAATTTGCTGATTTTCTATCGGAGTTAGTACTAGCTGCAGATAAAGTCCTTGTTGTTGGTGATTTTAATATCCATGTAGATAATAAAAAAGACTCATTGGGATTGGCATTTACAGACATTCTAAACTCTATTGGTGTTAGACAACACATGTCAGGACCCACTCATTGTCGTAATCATACTTTAGATATAATATTGTCACATGGAATCGATATGGATGCTGTTGAAATTCTGCAACAGAGTGACGACATCTCAGATCATTATCTAGTCTCGTGTATACTACATTCAGTCAAAGCGGCTAAACTGCCTCCCTACCATAAATATGGTAGAACCATCACTTCTACCACTAAAGATTGCTTTATAAATAATCTTCCTGATCAGTTTCATCGCCTTAGCATACCAGACAGCTTAGAAGACCTCGATGTTGCAACAGAAACTATCCAGCACACTAGACTCAGTTGCTCCTTTGCACTTAAAAAGGATTAAGGAAATTAATCCAACGCCATGGTACAATGAGCACACTAGGGCCCTAAAGGTAGCAGCCAGAAAAATGGAGCGCAGCTGGAAGAAAACAAAACTAGAAGTATTTTGCATTTCGTGGAGAGAGAGAATGACTGAGTACAGAAAGGCCTTAAAAACGTCTCGGTTATGTATATAACCTTAGTTCCCTGATAGGGAACGAGACGCTGCGTAAAAACGCTATGGGAACGCCTCCGCGTGATGTCTCTGAAGCACGTGTGCAATCTGTCCAGTCAGGAGACGGAACGTCATAGGCGGGGTGACGTCACAGACCAGGAACCATAAAGCCAGCCCGAAAACACTATCATTCAGCTTCTCAAAGTCTGAAGCAAGTCACTCTCGGGCATGCAGGGAGTATGGCAGAGTTACGCAGCGTCTCGTTCCCTATCAGGAAACTAAGGTTATATACATAACCGAGACGTTCCCTTTCAAGGGAACTCGCGCTGCGTAAAAACGCTATGGGAACGCCATACCAACGTCGCCATAGTAACAAGTGCCCGATCGTGTGTAGCCGAAGCACACAACTCACAGTAACACCTGTGCCCCTGGAGCGGAGCCGAGATCTAGCTCGTAGAATCTCACAAATGTGTGCGGTGAGGACCAGCCTGCCGCATCACAGATATCAGATAGGGAGACCCCCGAAATAAATGCCTTGGAGGCAGCCATACTCCTTGTAGAGTGCGCTCGGACAGCCAATGGTGAAGGCTGACCAACCGCCTCATAAGCAAGTGAGATGGCCTCAACCACCCACTTGCTCATTCTCTGCTTGGATGCCGGTAGACCTTTTCTTGGTGCACCGAAACAAACGAACAGTTGTTCATCTTTTCTCCAGTTGGCAGCTCTATGAACATAAGCATCCAACGCCCGTACTGGACATAGCAGATTAAGCTTTTCCTGGTCCGATGACGTAAATGGAGGAGGACAGAAGGCCTGCAGCATGATAGGTCTCGCAGTATTAGTGAGGACCTTAGGGATGTATCCCGGTCTGGGATGAAGAAATGCCTTTACGTTGCCAGGCGCAAATTCCAGACACGATGGAGCAACCGACAGAGCTTGAACGTCTCCAATTCTCTTGAGAGACGAAATGGTGATGAGAAACACTGTCTTAAGTGTCAGAAATTTTTCAGCAACCTCTTCGATGGGTTCGAAGGGTGCCATAGATAGGCCCTGAAGCACAGTAGCCAGATCCCATGTCGGTACTCTCATGTGTACTGCAGGTCTTATCCTCAAGGTGCCACGGAGGAAACGTGTGATATGCGGGTGTCTCCCCAAAGAGACTCCACTGAAAGGAGCGTGGTAAGCAGCTAAGGCCGCCACGTACACCTTCAGTGTGGAGGGGGATAGCCCTGTGGAGAACCTCTCCTGTAGGAAGTCCAGCACCGCACTAACCGGGCAGTTAACTGGATCCCACTGATGATTCTCACACCAAGAAGTGAATAATCTCCACTTCAAAGCATAGAGTTTCCTCGTGGAGGGAGCTCTGGATTGGAGTATGGTCTCAACAACCTCAGTTGAGAGACCGGAATCTATGAGACGTGCCCCCTCAGAGGCCACGCCCACAAGTTCCACAACTCTGGTTGGGGGTGCAGTATTAGACCGCCCGCTTGTGAGAGAAGGTCCTCCCTGAGCGGTATCTCCATTGGAGATCTGTCCAGGAGAGATACCAGGTCTGAGAACCATACTCGGGCCGGCCAGAACGGGGCTACCAATAATAGCTGAGCCCCTTCCCGGCGAACTCTCTCCAGAACTCCCGGTAGCAGAACGATCGGGAGAAATGCGTAAAGCGGTAGCCTCGGCCACAGCTGTACCATAGCATCCAGCCCAAGAGGTGCTGGGTTGGTCATGGAGAACCACAGTGGACAGTGAGTCGTCTCTCGAGACGCAAACAGATCCACTTGGGCTTCGCCGTAGTTCTCCCAAAGGAGCTTCACCACCTCGGGATGAAGTCTCCATTCCCCGGGCCTCGGCCCCTGCCTCGACAGGATGTCTGCTCCCACATTCAGGTACCCTGGGATGTAAACTGCTCTGAGGGATAGCAGTTTCCCTTGGGCCCACAGGAGGATCTGATTCACCAGCTTGTAAAGCGGGCGTGATCTCAGACCCCCCTGGTGATTGATGTATGAGACTACTGATGTATTGTCTGTTCTGACTAACACATGTTTGTCTCTGAGGTCTGGGAGGAAGTATCTCAGTGCTAGAAATACCGCCATCATTTCTAGACAATTTATGTGCCAAGAGAGATGATGGTCCTGCCATAGACCCCGTGTCGAGCGACCACTCATGAACGCCCCCCAGCCCGTGAGGGATGCATCTGTCGTTAGCGTGACGCGACGACTGAGAGCTCCCAACACGGGTCCCTGGGACAGGAACCAAGGTTGTGTCCATACGTCCAGAGCACGTAAGCATCGCCGCGTGACTCTGATCGTACGAAACGGATTCCCCCTCGGTGAGAACCCCTTGGTTTTGAGCCACCACTGCAGCGGTCTCATGTACAGCAGGCCACAAGGTATAACGTTGGACACTGCTGCCATCAGACCCAACAGTCTCTGGAACTGTTTCACAGTGAGTGACTGGCCTTGCCTTATGTCCGAGACGGTATTGAGGATTGATGTTATTCGAGCCGGAGATAAACGGGCTCTCATAATCACCGAATCCCATACCACGCCCAGATAAGTGGTTCTCTGTGCAGGAGAAAGCACACTTTTCTTTGCGTTTAGTCTCAACCCCAACTTTTCCATGTGAGCGAGAACAACACCTCGATGTTGGACCGCTATCTCTTGTGATTGGGCGAGGATCAACCAATCGTCTATGTAGTTCAGTATGCGGATGCCCTGCATGCGCAAGGGCGCCAGCGCCGCATCTACACATTTGGTAAAAGTTCGGGGCGACAGGGCTAGGCCGAAGGGGAGAACCCGATATTGGTATGCTTCGCCCCAGAAAGCAAACCTCAGGAATTCTCTGTGATGTGGGTGAACTGATATGTGGAAATACGCGTCCTTCAGATCTACTGTCACAAACCAGTCCTCGGATCTGATCTGTGACACGACATGCTTTATAGTCAGCATTTTGAACTTGAGCCTTGCTACTGTTCGATTTAATTGTCGTAGATCTAGAATGGGGCGTAATCCTCCGTCTTTCTTTGGAACAATGAAGTACCGGCTGTAAAAGCCTGACTCTCTGCTGGGAGGAGGAACCCTCTCTATAGCCTCCTTTCGCAAGAGAGTCTGTACTTCTTGTGCCAGCACCAGAGCCTGCTCGGGATCCACCACCGTGGGCAGAATCCCACTGAATCGGGGTGGGCGTGATTTGAACTGAATCGCATACCCCTTTTCTATAGTTCGCAGGACCCACTGGGATACTTTTGACAGATTTTTCCACTCTGACAAAAAATCCACTAGGGGTACCAGTCTCTCGAGACTGGCCTCTGGTGTGACAGCAGCAGCAGTCACCACAGCGCCCTGTAGTGGCGGACCGGCAGGGAAGCACTGGTGTGGCTGTTGAAGCGCGCCACCCTCGGGTGACACGCAGGGAACTACTGCGCCCCGGCATGGTGGCGGGATTGGCAGAGCGCCCTCCTGAGGACGCCGAAGACTCACAGGCACCGTATGATGAGGTGAACACTGTTTGTCTCCGACGGGGGCAGGCCTCAGGATCCTGACAGATCTGACGTCAGGATTTCTTTGACGAAGCCCTCTTAGCAGTAATAACGGCCCTCAGATCCATCTTACCCTTCGAGGACCTCGCCTGTGAGTGTTGGCCCGTTTCCCAACTCCTCGGAGGGGGAGCACGGGTGGCAACACTCACTTTTTGGTGTTGTCTGTGTGAGGAGCTCGTACTCGGCCTCTGCTGCTCTCGCCCAACAGCAGCAGGAGTTTGGGCCCGTCGAGGGAGAAACTACTGCAAGGCTGCAGACTGTTTCTTAGCCTCTAGGAACCTGTCGGTGATGGTTGTAATAGCATCACCAAACAGGTTGGAAGGATTCAGTGGGGCATCCAGAAGGAATGACTTGTCCTTGTCCTTAATCTCGGTGAGATTAAGCCACAAGTGCCGCTCCGTAGCCACCATGGCTGCCATGGAACGACCAACAGACTTGGCCGTTTCCTTGGTGGCACGGAGAGCGAGATCGGCAGTCAAACGCAACTCTTGGATGAGGTCAGCCCCCACTTCCTCACTTTCCCCCAAATCCTTTAGCAGGTCAGCCTGGTATGCTTGCATGATAGCCATCGTGTGCAAGCATGCCGCAGCCTGACCCGCAGCCGAGTATGCTTTGCCCACTAGCGCTGAAGTGGTCTTGAGCGGCTTAGTGGGCAGCGTAGGGGCTTTCAGGGATGATGCCGCGAGCGGAGAGAGATGGCTCGCAAGCGTCTCTTCCGCCCTTGGCATCGCCCCATACCCGTGTTTCCTCATCCCCGCAACATTGCTGTATACGGAGGTTTGTGGCGTGAAAACACGGGTGGATACCGGTCTTTTCCACGACCTCGACACCTCAAAGAACGGTAATGCCCGACGTGGAGGCTGAGCAGACCTGGATGGCAAGAAGCGTTCGTCGAGCTTGCTTCTCACCGTCTGCTCATGCTTCTCGGCTGGCCAGTCAATGCTCAATTTAGCGACAGCACGAGAAAGCACCTCCATAAGCTCCTCGCTGGCAGGAGTCTGAAGTGGCGGATCTTCAGACTCCCCCGTGGCCACACTAACCACGTCTAATTCCTCAGAACTAGACGCCATTAATGTGACTGTGTCATCTGGAGCAGAAGAAACCGCAAAGCGTGCTTCCTGCCTCCGAATAGACACACTGCCGGATGTACCGGGTGAGGGCAGAGATAAGGCATGGCCCGTCTCTAACCCCTCCGATACATCCATTTGCGAACCCCAGGACATAAGGCGCCGCCCTGCCTCAACAGAAGCGGGACCCGAGCCCTGGGGAGCGCGAACCGAGCCACTCTCCTCGAAGAGGGCTCGTCGGGAGCGCAGCGTCCTCAGCGGGAGCTTAAGACAATGCTCACAAGCAGTTCCCTCGAGAGCTGCTTGGGCATGCTGCACTCCCATACAAACAACGCACAGTTCATGCGAGTCCCCGTCCGGGATGAATCGCGGACAAGGGTGCACGCATTTCCTGAACAATTGTTCGCTCGCCATTTCAAAATGCAGACAGTAGACAACAATAGACAGGGTACAGACCACACGATGAGTGCTTGCTGAATGATAGTGTTTTCGGGCTGGCTTTATGGTTCCTGGTCGGTGACGTCACCCCTCCTATGACGTTCCGTCTCCTGACTGGACAGATTGCAGACGTGCTTCAGACGACATCACGCGGAGGCGTTCCCATAGCGTTTTTACGCAGCGCGAGTTCCCTTGAAAGGGAACTGCTAGATCTGCCTATTTTTCAAAACTTTTAGAAGAAAATAAACACAACCCTAGGTATTTATTTGATACAGTGGCTAAATTAACAAGAAATAAAGCTTCAACTTTTGATGTTTCCAAAGAGCACAGCAGTAATGACTTTATGAACTTCTTTACTTGCAAGATTGATAATATTAGAGAGAAAATTATAACCATGCAACCGTCTACTGCAGTATCGTGTCAGACAATGAATTGTAGTGTCCCTGAGGAAAAATTCAATTCATTCACTGCTTTAGGAGAGGAAGAATTGTCTAAACTTGTTAAATCATCAAAATCAACATGTATGTTAGACCCTATACCGACTAAGCTATTGAAAGAGATGCTTCCAGAGGTCATAGATCCTCTTCTTAATATCGTTAATTCATCTTTATCACAGGATACGTACCAAAAACTTTTAAGCTAGCTATTATTAAACCTCTTATTAAAAAACCACAACTTGATCCTAGAGAATTAGTCAATTACAGGCCGATCTCAAATCTTACTTTTCTGTCAAAAATACTAGAAAAGGCAGTTTCATCCCAACTATGTTTCTTTTTAGAAAGAAATAGTATCTGTGAGGATTTCCAGTCAGGATTTAGACCGTACCATAGTACTGAGACTGCTCTCATTAGAGTTACTAATGATTTGCTCTTATCATCAGATCGTGGTTGTATTTCTCTATTAGTGTTACTGGATCTTAGTGCTGCTTTTGACACTATTGATCACAATATTCTTTTAAATAGACTCGAAAACTATGTTGGCATTAGTGGAATTACACTGTCATGGTTCAAATCATACTTATCTGACCATTATCAGTTTGTAGTAGTAAACGATGAGATGTCATATCAATCACAAGTTAAATATGGAGTACCGCAAGGCTTAGTACTAGGACCGTTGCTTTTCACTCTGTATATGCTACCCTTGGGAGATATCATTAGGAAGCATGGTGTTAGTTTTCACTGTAACACTGATGATACTCAGCTCTATATTTCTTCGTGCCCTGACGAAACTTACCAATTCACAAAATTAATGGAATGCATAGCTGATATAAAAAATTGGATGACCAGTAATTTCCTACTACTAAATTCAGAAAAAATAGAGATTCAAATTTTTGGATAAAAAACTTCTTCATGTAATAACCTAGAATACTGTCTAACACTTGATGGCTGCTCTGTTACGTCTTCGTCGTCAGTTAGGAACCTGGGTGTGCTCTTTGATACCAATCTTTCATTTGAAGGCCATGTTACTAGCATCTGTAAAACTGCATTTTTCCATCTTAAAAATATATCTAAGCTACGACATATGCTCTCAATGAAAAATGCAGAACAGTTAGTTCATGCGTTCATGACCTCAAGGCTAGATTAGTGTAACGCTCTACTGGGTGGTTGTTCCTCCCGCTTAATAAATAAACTACAGCAAAAATGCAGAAGCTAGAGTTCTTACTAGAACCAGGAAGTATGACCATATTAGCCCAGTTCTGTCATCACTGCATTGGCTTCCTGTTAAACATCGTATAGATTTTAAAATCTTGCTAATTATGTACAAAGCACTAAATTGTTTAGCTCCCCAGTATCTGAGCGAGCTCTTAATACATTATAGTCCTTCACGTCTATTGCGATCTCAGAATTTAGGCCAGCTGATAATACCTAGAATATCAAAATCAAGATCCTTCTCCTATTTGGCACCTAATTTCTGGAACAATCTTCCTAGCATTGTTCAGGAAGCAGACACACTCTGTCAGTTTAAATCAAGACTAAAAGCACATCTCTTTAACCTGGCATACACATAACACATTATCAATTTATATTTTCAAATCTGTTAAAGGATTATTAGGCTGCATAAATTAGGTCAGCCGCAACCGGGAACACTTCCTATAACACCAGATGTACAGTGGGTACGGAAAGTATTCAGACCCCCTTAAATTTTTCACTCTTTGTTATATTGCAGCCATTTAATAAAATCATTTAAATTCATTTTATTCCTCATTAATGTACACACAGCACCCCATATTGACAGAAAAACACAGAATTGTTGACATTTTTGCAGATTTATTAAAAAAGAAAAACTGAAATATCACATGGTCCTAAGTATTCAGACCCTTTGCTGTGACACTCATATATTTAACTCAGGTGCTGTCCATTTCTTCTGATCATCCTTGAGATGGTTCTACACCTTCATTTGAGTCCAGCTGTGTTTGATTATACTGATTAGACTTGGTTAGGAAAGCCACACACCTGTCTATATAAGACCTTACAGCTCACAGTGCATGTCAGAGCAAATGAGAATCATGAGGTCAAAGGAACTGCCTGAAGAGCTCAGAGACAGAATTGTGGCAAGGCACAGATCTGGCCAAGGTTACAAATAAATTTCTGCTGCACTTCCTAAGTTCCTAAGAGCACAGTGGCCTCCATAATCCTTAAATGGAAGACGTTTGGGATGACCAGAACCCTTCCTAGAGCTGGCCGTCCAGCCAAACTGAGCTATCAGGGGAGAAGAGCCTTGGTGAGAGAGGTAAAGAAGAACCCAAAGATCACTGTGGCTGAGCTCCAGAGATGCAGTCGGTAGATGGAAGAAAGTTGTAGAAAGTCAACCATCACTGCAGCCCTCCACCAGTCGGGGCTTTATGGCAGAGTGGCCCGACGGAAGCCTCTCCTCAGTGCAAGACACATGAAAGCCCGCATGGTCTCCAAGATGGTGAGAAATAAGATTCTCTGGTCTGATGAGACCAAGATAGAACTTTTTGGCCTTAATTCTAAGTGGTATGTGTGGAAAAACCAGGCACTGCTCATCACCTGTCCAATACAGTCCTAGCAGTGAAGCATGGTGGTGGTGGCAGCATCATGCTGTGGGGGTGTTTTTCAGCTGCAGGGACAGGACGACTGGTTGCAATCGAGGGAAAGATGAATGCGGCCAAGTACAGGGATATCCTGGACGAAAACCTTCTCCAGAGTGCTCAGGACCTCAGACTGGGCCGAAGGTTTACCTTCCAACAAGACAATGACACTAAGCACACAGCTAAAATAATGAAGGAGTGGCTTCACAACAACTCCGTGACTGTTCTTGAATGGCCCAGCCAGAGCCCTGACTTAAACCCAATTGAGCATCTCTGGAGAGACCTAAAAATGGCTGTCCACCAACGTTTACCATTCAACCTGACAGTACTGGAGAGGATCTGCCAGGAGGAATGGCAGAGGATCCCCAAATCCAGGTGTGAAAAACTTGTTGCATCTTTCCCAAAAAGACTCATGGCTGTATTAGATCAAAATGGTGCTTCTACTAAATACTAAGCAAAGGGTCTGAATACTTAGGACCATGTGATATTTCAGTTTTTCTTTTTTAATAAATCTGCAAAAATGTCAACAATTCTGTGTTTTTCTGTCAATATGGGGTGCTGTGTGTACATTAATGAGGAAAAAAATGAACTTAAATGATTTTAGCAAATGGCTGCAATATAACAAAGAGTGAAACATTTAAGGGGGTCTGAATACTTTCCGTACCCACTGTATGCGTTATATCAGAAGAAGAATGGCATCTATGCTAATATTATTCTTTCTGTTTATAGAAATGTAATCCTATCAGAATATGTCTGAGATCCATTCCATCATTTTGGCAAGCCCCGGATATGACATACAGGAAAAAAATAGTAGGCTAAATCATCTGCACGATTTACTATTTAGTTCCCTCAATTTATAAATTATGCTCATGATTTATAAATCAGGGGAACAAATTAGTAAGTTGTATGCACAATTTAATTTTTTTTGTTTCCATGTCATGTACAGGACTACGTATTTTTGCTATCCAACGAAACAATAACATGAAATCAATAAGAAGATCCCGATCACAGAAAATAATAGCAGAGTTAGGTAAGAATCTAAATGTATTTTGTATTTTCTCGATTGCTAACACATTGTAAGTGATTCAGTTGGCCCAGTTTCCCTAAACCATTCGTTCAGTTCTCAAAACAAAGACACATTTCTCAAAACATTTAACAATGACAACATCAGGAAGCAAAACTTATGGCACACCAGTCAAATTATTTTTTTTCCAAAAGTTCATTGCTGTATTTTACTGTATCTGCATCTGTAAATGTATTTTTGAATAGTGTAGTAGACATTGAGCTGCAAAATAATTCCTGAATCCCATTCAGCCATATCACCCTGTAACCCAAGACTGGTTGCCCACTGAAGCTAAGCAGGGCTGAGCCTGGTTAGTACCTGAATGGGAGACCTTCTGGGAAAACTAGGTTGCTGCTGGGGGTGCTCACCTTGTGGTCTGTGTGGGTCCTAACACCCCAGTATAGTGATAGCGACACTATACGGACAAAAAAAGCACCGTCCTTTGGATGAGACATTAAACAGAGGTCCTGACTCTCTGTGGCTGTTAAAAATCCCAGGATGTCCTTCTAAAAGAGTAGGGGTGTAACCCTGACATCCTGGCCAAATTTGCCCATTGGCCTCTGTCCATCATGAGAAGATTTTGACTAGAACATTTTATTTTGACCTGGAAGTTCAAGGTTTGTGTAAGTTGGTATATTTTGAGATTGTGTGTATGGTTGTGAGAAATGTTGAATTGTTTCATGAATTGTGTGTTAGCAAACAAGAAAAACAATAACTAGACTAAAAAAAAATTGGAAAGACAGATCTATACTGTGTTACGTCCCCAGCTAGTCTAGGGTTTAAGGAACAGGTAACAGAATAAATATGGTGTGATGTGTGGAGGCAGCAAGGTGCAATTCCCAACCCCAGGGCTTTAACACAGACCAAAGGTAACTCAATATCAAAAACAAGTTATTTTATTGTACAAATGTAGGAGGATTCCAAGGCTTCAAGAGGGGACAAGGCCAAAATAACAAACATAAACCCTCTAACTATTTAGGAAGAAACTAACTAAGCTACAAAAGAAAAGAAACAAAAATACAATAATAAACTAACTCCCTAACTAACTTAAACAAGAGAAAACGAGATATAAAGAAAATGGCACCCACATCTCTACTAACCCTTCCTCAAATAAACAACAAGATAAACTTAGTAGGTAAAAAAAAAACAATAACAAAAGTATATACAAAAGGAGATAACTTACAAAACATAAGGGTTTTCTGGTAGCACAAAGTACAACAAAAAGTGTCAACACAATGACACTAAAGAAAAGAATCAATCAACCAACAAGGTATAAATCAAAAACAACTAATAAGGCTTTCTGGGTTGGGAAAAGAAGCCTCATGATGCAAAATGTAGATCTTAACTGGCTGAGTTAGATGTTGATTTACACTAAACAGTAGAAAATCTGTCCATTCTCTACAGCTGTAAATGTCATTGGCTGTTAAAGTCTTGTGTAACACACACATAATCAAAGTCTTTCATAATGTCCTCAATTACATATAGCTTAGATCAGATGCACACTATATGCATTAGTGAGTGTGTTGGTGCTTATGGGGTGTTGCTCTAGGATGGGTGAGAGTATACTCACTAAAAAAACTATACTACACCACTGTTAATATATAAATAGAAACATTTATTTATACAGTTATATTAAGGGTCTACTTTTAAATTATCTAATTCAAAGCGAAAACAAATATTCTCTGTTATGTGATGTGTAAGAGATGTACAGTCATTCATGTGTAAGCTCATTACTGCTAATGCAAACACGCCTATGGACAGCATGCGCCATTCATACAGTAATGATCTGAGGTGATCCATGCAAACAGAGCCACCGCCCACATCAACTAGGTCAAATGCATCAAGTTTGATTTGATTCTTTTACTTAACCATTTTAAGATGTGGTAAGGAATAATCAAGGAAGAATTTACCTCAAAAGAAGAGCGTGACTGTGATTTCTGATTGAGTGACTTGATCCAGGATTGTGAAGGCTAAGTTCTTCACCATATATATAAAAAAAGTGAAAAAAAAAGTGAAAGTGATGTGACTCACCATTCTTGGCTACAGGTCATATCATTTTCACTTTTCACCATTGGTGACCCATACTCAGAATAGTGCTCTGCATTTCACCCATCCAGGTATCACACACACACCCAGAACATTTTTGCTGCAGCACCCAATTGGCTGTAATAAATGCTTCAGATTTAATGTCATAGCTTTTTTATCTTCTTTTTATTCAGCTACAGCAATAGCTTTATTATGGACTTCCTGGTATATAATAGGCTAAGTCATATTACTTCTGTGAGGCATATTTGCACTTTCTGCGTGAGAGCGCCCTCTGGCTTCCAGTATGAATGAAACCTATATTACATATGTTTATAATGCTCAATAATGCTCACACAACCCTGTTTTTTTTCCTCTTCTGAAGTGTTCCTTTCTAATTATTTATAGTTACAGGCTGTCTGTATTTTGCCCATAAAATAAAAAAAATCTATAGAGTAAAATTATTATTCATATTTTAATTACTATATTATATTTATCCTTAATTATTGTATTTTTATTTTTAATAATGAAAAAATGTTGTTCTATATTTTTTTATTTAGCAGGACATAAGTTACAGAGATGATTTTCGAAGGATGCCATACACACTGTGTTGTCTGTGCTCCTTCAGTCATCAATGGTGTGATGAAGTGTGTTGGCTTGCTCTGGATGTGTGGCCGTTGGCTGAGGTAGTTGGGTGATGGTGACACGTGGCTGGCTACAATGGCTGTTTCTGTGGTCAAGGTTGGTTAGCAGGGATCTGGATGAGGTCTTCAGGTCTCATGCCTAGTCATAGGAAGTCTGAGCTTTCCCCCTCATCTCCCTGGCTGAGTCTATCCTGGAGGAATTTCTTTAGAATCCCCAAGATCTCTGCTGACGTAGCCACATTGTCCTGCTCTGGTGAAAGTTCGGACTTGGAGCATGTTGTGCACCCTCTATAGTCAGCTCTGAACAATGGTCAGAGACAGGGTAGATGGTTGGGTGTTTTACCATCTTTTCCGAAGCAACTTTTTGCTTGACATAGGCTTTATTGACTAAGACCCGCAGAGGTTGAGTGGACATACTGCACAGGCAGGCCAGGACTCCAAAGGAAGGAACAGAGATTCTGGAGGAACAGAGTTCTGAAATTGAAATCCTCCTCCATTCCTGGCTCATCTGTGCTCCAAAGTAGGTCCGTCGAAGTCTGTTGTAGTAGGCCTGTGGTGTTTCCTGTCGGCCTTGTCTGAGTTCCACGGTGGTGATCAGTCCTTGTTCTGACTCTGGGTCAGAGAACTTTCTAATCAGGGTCTGTTGTAACAGCTGGTAATCCGATCTGGCAGTTTCTGACTGCCAATCAAGGAAGCTTTGCGCTTCATGGCTGGAGGTGATTCTGAGCAAGTACAGTCTGTCTCGTGTGGTTATATTGGCCATAGTCTGTAAGTGAAAGTTGATGTTTTGCAGGTAGGCGTGCATGTCATGTCCTCCTGCATGGTCTTGGGTGAACGTAGGGATGTTTCTGGCCAGCTTGTCAAGGTCTCTGGGAGACACGCTGTGACTTGTGGCAGGAGTCCTCTGGAAGGGCTCCCACCCACTTGTTGCTGATGCCAGTCCTTGGATTTAAGGGGCCAAGCCCAAACCCTGAAATACAACCCCACACTATAACCCCCCCTCCACCAAACTTTACACTTGGCACAATGCAGTCAGGAAAATACCGTTCTCCTGGCAACTGCCAAACCCAGACTCGTCAATCGGATTGCCAGACAGAGAAGTGTGATTTGTCACTCCAGAGAACACGTCTCCACTGCTCTAGAGTCCAGTGGTGGCGTGCTTTACACCACTGCATCAGATGCTTTGCATTGCACTTGGTGATGTAAGACTTGGATGCAGCTGAACGGCCATGGAAACCTATTCCATGAAGCTCTCTACACACTGTTCTTGAGCTAATCTGAAGGCCACACAAAGATTGGAGGTCTGTAGCTATTGACTGCGCTGACCCCGCTCTGTGATTTTATGTGGGCTACCACTTTGTAATGGTGCCCATTAGCTGTGGCTGATTCTTGCATATGATTGAATACATGAATGATTTTTTTTGTTTTTCATTATTTTTAGTTTTATTTTCATGTATTTTGTATGCAACTTCGATCGAACATCTTAGGAGGTCTTCACGGCGAGAAGCACACCAATTGACAAACAGGTTCCACGTCAAGTTATAAGCACGTCTCGTAGACGGTGCATGTGCCAAAGTGATGGTACCTTGGGGGGTAAGTCACCTAGAACCTCTGTGTCCCTTCCAGGGACCAGACATGGAGTTTCCAGAGATCTGGACCCGGGTGCCAGTGGGTGCCCCGTCTCTGAGAAAGAAGGTCCTTCCTCAGAAGAATGCACCAGGGAGGGGCTGTCACAAGCTAGCATGAGTTCTGGGAACCAGGTCTGTGCAAGTAGGCTCACTGGGGGAAACACATATTTGCGAAGGCCCCAGGGCCAGCTGTGTGCCTGTGCATCTGTACCGAGTGTTCCCTTGGACAGGGAGTAAAACAGCTGGCAGTGAGAGAGGTTTCTGGCAAGGCAAACACCTGAGCCTCTCCGAACTTCCTCCGTGAGGCATGCTTTCTGTTTGACCGAAACCAACTCCATACCAACTCCTGGAAATTATCCAGCTGTGTGTTACAATAGGACCAGTCGGGAGACAGAAGATAGGTTAACAGGTTGTTTATTGAACACAAGCAGAGTATCTGGATGACAACAGGTGAGTAAACAGATGCAAGTTAGTGACTGATGAATGATATGGAGAATGACACAGTCCTTTTGTGGAGTAGATGACTTCAGACAACACTTCACACCAGATCGAAGACAAGGAGCAGAGCTTGGGTACATGGAGTACAGGTAAGTAGCAAGAAGAGTCCTTGAGGTAAGCATTCAGGTAAGTCCTTTGATGCAAACGAGACCGGACAATGTGACTGTGTGTGAGTGTGTCTTAAGTAGTGCTGGTAATGAGTGTGCTGATGAGGTGCACTGTGATTAGAGGGTGCTGGAGCCTGGCGTGACTGTAACACTGTGTCTGGGTTCTTTAATTTGCATTGTAACACTGTCACATAAAATATATGTTTTACCGCTCTATTTATTACAGTGATTTTATGTATGATAGAGTTTTAATTGGTTTACATGTTTTTTATAGTCCATTTTATTCCTCTTACTTATTTTAACGTGTGTATGTCTTTAAATGTGTATGGGTCTGCCTGTCATGTGACTGATCACATGACAGGAACCAGGAAGTAAGCCAGTATAAAGGAGGAAGCATGGCAAACAATCAGCCCCTCATTACAAACGTGATCACGTGTAGCTGGACTGTGGAGTTACATTTTATGGACTCACCTTTCCAGCAAATCACATCACTCTGCATTGGATTATCACTTCTGTGGACTTTGTATATACACTGGTGGACACTTTCACATTGGGACTTACATCACGCTAGGATTCTTATGGACTGTTTTAGGGTATGGACTCCACACTTTTAACAGCCTAAGTTATTCTAGTTTTATTGTGTTGTTTTAAGTTCCATGTGAATATTGTAAATACACCTTATTTATCCATTTCTGTTGTCTGTCTCATCTTTTTAAACACTCCAAACCTCTCACACAGCATAATCTGTCCCTATTTTAATCAATGAAAAATCAACCGATAGGGCCGATCGTTACAGCGTGTCATCAGTAGATCATTGTCAGACACAGACAGGCACAAGAGGGTGAATGTAAAATAGGTAGTTTACTTAGTGACAGAGGTACGAACACAGGAATCACACTGGTAAGATGTTTGCAGATATGAGCACATAGTACAGTCACTTAGCTGAATAGTAACACAGTCCTTTCTCCATTGTACTTGGATCGACGAGGGAAGACAAAACCAGACACAGGAGGAGATATTGAGACATTGGAGGAAAGGTAAGGAGGTAAGTACGATAAAGACCAGACACTAAGGTGTGCAAAGTGAGTGTTCTTATAGTGCTGGTGTGATGAGGTGCAGGTGCTGCTGATCAGTACTTGGGTGATTGGGAACGAGTGGGCTAAGCGTGAAGAGCCTGTGATGATGTGCATTGTATGTTGGTGGTGGGAACTGACTCTGCTTAGTAAATCTGGTCCTAATTCTTTTGTAACATTTAACCTGAGAATTTCTTAAAATATTATGATTACACATGCACACATGGCTGTAACCAGATCAGATAAAGGACCTGTGCCTAGACACGACCACAACGCATTCCTGAAATGTCAGCTAGATTGTCAAATGTCAACTATCTCCTGTGATGGCCTCATCAACATGACAGCCAGTGGCACAGATCCTCAACAAAACCGTTCCCGTACCAGCGTGATGAATTTGATCTTCAACCAGATGGAACTGGATTAAATATTTTGACTGTTACAATCCCAATATGATTTATGAACCCTAACGCTGCCTGAATCATAATCATGCACTGTTCTTGTTGGAGTTTGGGTTTCTTTCTGCTGTTTCCTCTGGCTTGCTTAGTTGGGGACACTTAATATTCAACAATGTTTTTGATCTGCCTGCATTGACACCATTGTTTACAAACTGAACTGAGGTGGACGATGATATAACTGTTTTCTCCAGAGCTGCTGTATAGTTAATAATAGATTAATAATTAATGATTTTTACAACTGAATGAATCAATACTGAATTTTCTTAAGCTGGACAATGACACCATTTTCTTCCAGAGCTGCTGTGCAGCCAACAGTAATTAAAGCTGCTTTGACACAATCTGCATTGTAAAAATAACTATGTAAATAAAGGTGACAACCAAACCACATACCTGGATATGTATTCATGCACCTATGGTGAACAGATTAACCCTGTAAAGTCCATGTACACCTGTGTTGTGTACAACCAAGATGAAAGTTGACATTGTGTTACAATGTAATAACAAATAAGCCTCCTTTGTGTGAAGCTGATCAGACCCCGTGTAAAAAGAGCATACTTTCCACAGATAATAAAATGTAGTTTTGTGGGAAAATCATTGAAATAGTTTGATATTTTTTATCTTATGGTTTGTTATATTAATTTGGTTTGGTCAGTGTTTTATGGGTTTTTGTTTGTTTGTTTTTTGGGGCTTTTTTCCCCTTTTTTGCTGTTTTAAGCTCGAAGGAGAAGGCTGAAATAACTGAAATCATTTGACGATGTGATATGGAACTGTAATGTGGTCAAGACATGACTGGAACTACTTTAACAGTGGGTTTACTGAAAAAAATTACACCTTATAAAGTTTATCAAAATGAAGCATTTAGTATTATAACTAGAGTTATAACTTTTTATAACTTTTGGTAATCTACAAGAAATAAAGTCAAACTGGTTTGTAATAAGCAAAGTCAGTAATGCTGTTTTTGGAGTTATTTAATCAAAACACTTTCTGCTTCACATACTTGAGTTTGTCCAATGTGCAGTTTGGATCCTCCAGTTTTTCATTAAGCAGCTTGACTCCTAAATCTCCTGGGTAATTGTAGCTCAGATCCAGCTCCCTTAGATGTGAGGGGTTTGAACTCAGAGCTGAAGACACATAACCACAGCCTTCCTCTGTCACCATACAGCCAGACAACCTATAAACACACAGAAACAGTCCACATTACTAGGGATGGGTATCGAGAACTGTTATTTTTTTGGGCCGGTACGTAATCAAGTCGATACTGGAGTTCAATAAGCTTCAGGACAAATGATACTGTTTTCGATACTTGCGTTGTTGTATCTCCGTATATTTCGGTGTTAATGGCAAGTTGCTGCTTGTCATTTATTGACAAAGGAGGCAACACTGGTAATATAATGAATCATTTACAAACAAAACATGCCATCTACCTCAAGCTATACGCTGTATTTACTATGTCTCCATTGTCTCCTAGCTCCAACTTTCCTGCCTCAGGCAAAGGTAACATTCATTATAAAATAAGTCTTTTGTTAGTACTAGTTAGGGTTGTGAATCAAATACTTGAGGTCAGGAATTGGATATTTGTTATGAAATACAATTTCTGTACCTGAACACCTGAACATCTTAAACAATGTTTATTTAAATCATATCTTGTATTTAAATCATAGTTGTATTTATTTGTTGCGATTGCTAATTTTTCATTTGTCTTTTTTTAATTACTGAGTGTTTTACTTGTCTATAATAATGACTGAAATATACATTAGGCTAGTTGTTTTTGCTATGGTATTATTAAACTATAGGCAAAGGTTCTTTTGTATAAGTGTTCTTTAGTCTATTGATTTTTGTTCACGACTTGCTCCCTGAGAGAATATGTTGATTTTCTTAAATAAAAATAGCTACATGCCAGAATTCTCTATTACGATCTGTTGTGCTCCTATGCACATGCTTCAAATACGTTGTGCTGTGGTATGCTGAGAAAATCTGTCTTTTTGAAGGGCATAAAAAATATGTGCCTTTTTCTATTTGCTTAGAGGCATTTGTAAACTGCAGTACTAAAGTTCAGCATTAATAAAATAACTTGAAATTTTCAACATCTTTTTACATTATGTCTTTTCTAACAGTATTAACAATATCGATAAGTACCGGTATCAAGAAGCAGTATCATTATCGATAAAATTCAATAATTTCCAGTGACTAATTACACTGCAAAAAATGCTTTTCTGACTTAGTTTTTTGTTTCCAGTCCGAATAATTCTTAAATCAAGAAGCATTTTCTAGATAAGTAAAAATTATTGTCTTGTTTTCAGAAAAAAATAAATCAAAATTAAGAGAGATTTTCCTTTAAAAAAGTAAAATAATCTGCCAGTGGGGTAAGCAAAATAATCTTATTTTAAACTGAAAACATTTACTTGTCTAGATTTTTTTGATATGTGGACTGGAAACAAGACAAAAACTAAAAGCATTTTTTGTTGTGTAAAAAAAAATGTTTTAAATTTAAAGTATATAACTTATGTAATTCATGTAATTTGTAATTGAATATGAAGAGACAAGAAATATCAGCATATTAGGCATACAAATAAGAGTGAATGTGCATATTTTAAAATAAAATATTATTTGCAAAGAGTTTAAATGCATTTTAATTCTTTTTGCTAATATATTTTTAATTTCCCTCAAATACCTTTAAATACTTTATTAAAGTACTTTAAAATTAAAAATAACTGAACCTTTTATTTTAGCCGAAAACGGCAGGGAGCTAATGACAATAAAACCAAACTTACCTACAGGAGTTCATGTGCAGCACTATTTACTACAAGTTGCTACAAGAGACTCAAATTAAGCTTGCGGACGGCCACTGCCCTGCAGAGTGTAGCTCCACCCTAATTCAGGATTTCTAGTCTTAGGCAGGTGTTTTGGAGCAGAGCTAAACTCTGCAGGACAGTGGCCCTCCACAGTGAATTAAGCCACTCTGAAACACTGAAAACAGGATCATGAGCTGCTCATGTGTTAATGAATACTGTGCTTTGTTTCACTCTGAAACATGGAGCATGTCAAAATGTATATTTATAACACAACCTTTAAAATTCATGCTTAGCTATAGCCCATTGTCTCAAACATGTATAACTAGAATTCATTAAACAAAATGTTAGTAATTTTTTTTTCTGACTATTTGGCATGCGATGTTAATTTTGAAAGCTGAGATATTAATGGTGTCCCATACACAGCCACTAGATGGTGCTAATAGCTTGTTCAGTGCTATCAGAAGCAAACCATGCATAAAATATATGTATTTGTAAAAGCAACATTTTGTCGTTGTAGTGCTTAAGGATATTTTGCAATTTTAATCTTTATACAGTCCACCACAACAATATTTTTCTCAGACTCATGCGGTCCACGTGGGTCAAACTTCTCAACTAAAAAATATGGACAATATCTGTACAAATATGGAAAGAACTCACATTCCAATAAATGTTGTTTTGTCTCTTGCTCTGGAATTCTATTGAGAGCAGATGCCACATTCTGTGACAAAATAATTTATTGTCATAGTATTTTGCTAATTATTTTAAAACCATTTACCTCAGTATCTCCAGCTGACAGTTTGGACTCTTCAGTCCATCAGAAAGAAGCTTCACTCCTGAATCATGCAGGTCATTGTTACTCAGGTCCAGCTCTCTCAGGAAAGAGATTGAGGATTGTAGAACTGAAGACAAACTCTTACAACAATGAAAAGTTAGATTACAGCACTGGAGCCTGTGTAGAGAAAAAACAACAGTAATGCAATAGTAATGCTTATTAGGTGGGGGTTTTATTCTGGAGCACAGATAATTTTGAAAAACCTTTGAAGTGATGTACACAGAGTCTTTTTATAAAATAATTAATTTTTTTTGGATAAAATGAAGAATAATTAAATGGGTAAATGGATTTGCCTGATGCCTGACCCAGCTTCCCTGATGATCGAGATAAACTGGCATAAAACTTCTCGTTTTAGCTATCCTAATTCTAATTTCATGTTAAAATGCAGTTTCATAAAATGGTTAGTTCCAGTTCTTGATTCTGATTTATCAATAGCTGTGTTTTATTCACAATAAAACACGACTATGACTGTTTCACCCAGCGGTTCAGTGTATCACTGTACATCAACCTTAGCAACCACTCTTAGCAACGTAAACATATGTTTGTTCTCAATTGATATTGTTCATTCACCCGTGCCCTGCTGACACTAACCCTGCATCCCAATGTCCATACTATCCATCCTAAATAGTATGTGAGATTAAAATAAGTGTGTCCCAAAGCATAGTATGTTGAAAAGAGTATGCCAAAAGTCCCCAGATATGGTCTACTATTTCCGGTAGATTTTTGAAGTGTGGATCCGTGCACACTATAAAGGCTAATATTGCCCACAACCCATTGTGCTTTGGATGAGGATTCATTTTAGAACTACAAACAAGTAAAAAGTGTTAAAAAACCCTACAAAACATGGCAGATATGCGCGACTGATGATGAGAGGTTTGAGTGACTAATAATCAATTTAACCTGATAGAAAATATTTATTTAATATATTTCATCTGCAATACCAATGTGGACTTTTATAAAGATCCGATTGGCCATTAACTTTTAAATGCATCATTATGCATATGAAGAGATTTCTCCACATGAAAGACCCACGACTGCAGATCAATGTGCTACTGCATTTCTCTCTGATATGGTAGGAAATTATCTAAATGAAATGTGATGAAGGATGTAAGATGATGACTGACAGGCCAGTTTACGGAGACAGGATGCGACAGAGAGCAAAGACGCAATTGTATGACATGATAGTATGTCCAAAAGCTTGTCTACTGTTTTGCCACACACTCAAAAGTATGTACTTTTTGTACACAAAAAGAATACATTATTTTTGGGAATAGTAGAAGTAGGCGAATTGGGATGCAGCACAACAGCGCTAGTCAAAGCATTAGTCATTTGTGTCTCGTTCCGTGTTCACAACAAGTTTCAATATAAAAGTCTTTGCGAATGAGTGACTTGCTCATAAAGATGGCTGCTGCCATCTAATCATGTAATAAATTTAACTTCTGTTGCTGTTCACAGTACAACGCACCTTGAGTGTTATAAATTCACTTTAAACCACTGCCTCTTGCTGCTTATTGCTTTATTATGGTTCAGTGTCATGCCTAGTCAACTGTTAATTTACATACAGAAGGTTCAATTAAATCTTGAAATATTGTATGATGTATGTACAATAAAGTTGTTTAAAATTATAAAAATTAAAAATAAATCTGTTATTTGAATTTTAGTTTCATTTCATTTTAATTTTGTTAAAAATATCATAAAGCATATTGTTTCTTGAACCCAATATCGCAATATGTATCGAATCGTGAGTTGAGTGTATCATTACATCCTTAATTTAATATTATCACATACATTGATGCATTTGCATTTCTTCATTTTCAACAGTCTTGGCCATTAAATTACATGTGTAAGATTAAACCCCAATTAAAATGACTAACAGTGTATGTAAATGATTGTAAAGAAGACTCTTACAGTGCTCTTCTGGTGTTTTTGATCACTGGCAGCAGTCTCATCAGTGCTTCATCAGATCTTCTGTATTTCTGCAGTTCAAACTTCTCTTGAGTCTCTTCTGACATGAGGAGCACAAACACCAGACCAGACCACTGAGCAGAGGAGAGATTCTGTGCTGAAAGATTTCCTGATATCAGATTCTTCTGGATTTCCTCCACAAAGTCATCTTTCATTTCACTCAGACAGTAGAAGAGATTGATGGTCCTCTCTACTGATTTCTCCATCTGTATCTTCTTTTTGATATAGTCAACAGTGTCTTTAATGTTCTCTGTTTTCAGTTTCAGTTTTGGCAGTAGTTCATTCAGGTCACTCTGATTGGACTCCAGTGAAAGACCTAGGAGGAATCGGAGGAAAAGATCCAGGTGTCCGTTCTTGCTTTCTAAAGCCTTGTTGACTGCAGCCTTATGAAGTTTAAACAGTGGCTTTTTGGAGAGTTTCCACGTTAGTTTTTCTGTCCATGATTGAAGAAATGGGTTTTCATTCTTGTCTCTGTTAATCAAAAACACATAAAGAGCAGCAAGGAACTCCTGGATGCTGAGATGTACGAAGCTGTAAACATTTCTTGCTGAAACAGCTTTTTCCTCCTGAAACATTCGAGTACATAACCCAGAGTAGACAGACCCTTCACTGACATCTAGTCCACATTCCTCAAGATCTTCTTTGTAGAAAATCAGGTTTCCTTTCTCCAGCTGTTGAAAGGCTAATTTCCCAAGCTTCAGAATAATCTCATCAAAAGACATTGCATTGACTTTGGGTTCAGGGTCATCACAGTATTTTTCTTTCATTTGTTGCTGCTGAGAAATTAAGAAGCTTGTGTACATTCCTGTGAGAGTTGTGGGTGTTTTGTCATTGCTCTCTTGAGCCAGTAAAGGCTGAAGAACAGTGACAGAGATCCAGCAGAAGACAGGGATATGGCACATGATGTACAGGCTCCTGGATTTCTTGATGTGACGGATGATGTTTTCAGAAACCTCAGAACTGCTGTTTTTGATGAAGTATTGCTCTTTCTGCTCATTGTTAAATCCTCGCACTTCAGTCATTTGATCAATGTAGTTTCGGGGTATCAGACTGGCTGCTGCTGGTCTGGATGTGATCCAGATGAGAGCAGAGGGAAGCAGGTCTGTCTTGATAAGGTTTGTTATTATCTTACTCACTGTTGTTATTTTGTGAACATTTGTAATTCTGTCACTCTCTTTAAAGTTCAAAGGTAAGCGACATTCATCCAGCCCATCAAAAATGAACAAGACCTTACCATCATCTTCAGGAAGAGAGGGCAGTTCTTTAGGATCATTAAAGAAGCGTTTGTTAAGCAGTCCCATGAGACTGCAGTTCTCTGTAATCAGGTTTAGCTGACGGAACGGCAGAGGAAAAATGAAGTTTATATCCTGATTTTCTTTTCCTTCAGCCCAATCAAGGATGAATTTATTGACAGACACAGTTTTTCCTACTCCTGCGATCCCCAACGTCATCACCTTTTTGTTTTGTTGATCCTCATGGACTTTAAAAACATTACTGCACTGGATTGGTGTGTCCCTGGCATCACATTGTTTTTGATTAAAATTGATCTGTATCACCTCGTGGTTATTTTCTCTTCCCCCAGTCTCATTCTCCACTACATATAAATCAGTGTAAATATCGTTCAGGTTTTTCTTATGACCCGTCTGTGAATTACCAATGAATATCCGCTTGTAGTCCTGTTTTAACTTGTTCTTCAGTCTGCGGATGATCTCTGTGTAATCATGAAGAATAGCTCGTCTGTCGTCTGTAGTTAAGCCTTTAAAAATGAGGGGAAAAGAAAGCAAAGACTAAGTGATCATGTTTTTCATAAATTCTTAATAAAAACCTATATGTAATGTGTAACCCAGTCTGCAGTTCCCATTACAAACATAACTACAGCACATGTGATGATAACTGCACTTCTCCTATATTTAAATTGATAACACTTGCACTGCAATTGTGTTTACATGCACATCTTACACTGATCGTGCTGAAGTTGACAACATTCATGGTGAAGGAAAAACCTTAATGAATGCTGACTTGAATGCAGTTGATTTCAGTTTTAAAATTTCTTAATAACTTACTTTTTTTCTAATTCTTTTCAGAACATTTATTGGATTGGCACCATCAACTTCAGGTCAACTTCAGGTCATTCTGACGGACATTATAAAAAAGCTTTTTGATTAAACATTGACATCTAGCACACCAACCTAGACATGAGACTGTATTAGGTTTAGGTTAGGGTTACTGAAATAAGCATTTGCATGTAGAAGTTGCTTGCAGAAGTTTTAATTAAGGGTTTTAATTAAGACCATTGTAAATAATGTAACCATTAGTAAAATCAGACACTGTTCTATTTAATGTACTTGTATAAGATTTGCTGCTGATCTTCTTGGCCCTGTTATTGTTGCTTGTTGTTATATTTTCTTGTTTCCATGTACAGGCAGTGATTGTTATTTACTCCATATCTCTTCTGAATGATCTCCAACAGCAGCACATCTTTATATCGCCTGTCAATTACATTACAGTCACAATAAATTAAACATTACCTTGCTTGTGTTTGTTCTCCAGATGCTCAGCCAGATTATTCTGGTTCATCTTCCTCAGGATCTCCACAGTGATCTTCACAGCTTCTTCTGGTCCAAAACACTCCACCATCTTATCCACAGTTTTTAACCTATCTGTATTCTCCATGTCAGACTTTGATATACCCTCATGATCATTCCTTAAGTGCCACCGAAACGTCTTTAGTTCAACTTCTTCCAGTTCATCCAGTGATTTCTTGAGTAGCTCTTTAACAGATGGCATCGCCCTTCACTGATTAATAGCTGCAGGAGAAAAAGAGAAGATCTGATGTAGTTTAACTCCTATTATTTGGACCTAAGCACTCAAATGTAATTTGGATTATGAAATGAAGCTTTGATCGGATCAGGACTCTCAGTCGACTCATCCAAACTCATTTGTTATAGTCCTATAATGCTCCTTTTTACAAGATAGTACAATAACACAAGATAATATGAGTCTCATAGAATGTCATAGAATGTAGATCAAATATTATGCAATTCTGTAAAGGCCCATTTTGAGTGGAAGCAAAAATATGTTTTTGTGTATATCTTTTAAATACAAATGAGCTGCTGCTCCCTACCCCGTTTTCCAGAGGTGGGCAGAGCCTTTGCAGCTCATGCCTTAAATACCCTGCCAGCAATAAATAAAACATCTATTTGGTTTTGATTTCATCTCTGTCATGGTCACAATGAAATGTTTGTTCTTTGCCTTAGTTTAAAAAGCCTTCTAATATATGGTGCAAACACTCAAAGTTAACAAAAACACAACTGGTTGTCTCTGAACATAATCAGCTGGAAATGAAATCACATATTAGATCTGTATAGTGTCAAAGAGGGGACATGTTCGGCTCACTTATTTTTTTGTGGCCATGACATATTAACTCATGGGAAAATGATAATAAGTTGTGTGTTAAGTTAACAACATCCCCACGTGATGTGAAGTTGTAGCCTCAAAATTCTATGTTTAAGGAGCAATATGTTTTTCTTGTGGCAATGAGTTAAATGTAAGTATTTTAAATTTGTAAGTATTTAGTTCCCTCACAGCTGCTCGTCACAGGCAGCACTCAAATGAAGTTTGGTATTAATGTTAAAAGAATATGCCATGTACATTTGTATCCATCCCATCCAAGAGTCTTTTAAATCCATTCATTCTTTTACATTTAATATGTTTATGTTATTATTATTGGTTACATTTTTTATTTCATGTTTTACAGCAGAAACTGATAAGCACCCTTGTTGTTTGTGTACTTGTTGTTGTTTGTACAGTGTAGAGGTCTTCACGGGTCCAAAAATTCATACCCGAACCCAAAGAGACCCGTAAATGTGCTACACCGAACCGACCCGGGCCTAACTATTATTCTGAAAGTTGGACCCGAACCCGTGCAGAACCGAGAAATGCCATAAATGTACTACCCGGAACCAACGCGGACCCGTCTATTATTTGAAAGCTGGACTCGAACCTGACCGGGAAGACCCGTCTGGACCTGATCGACACATAGGTCTATTCCACAGCAAATTGCTATTAATAACTCAATAAACAAGTTGCGAAAATAAAACGTTTTTTCCTTACCTAATGTTAGTAGGCTAGCCTTCTCCCTTGTACCTGACTGTGATGCACTTGCCAAGAAAGTTCATCCATTATTCCTCTCTTGCCGATTTAAATGCTTAATCCACTTATTATACCAGCTTTAATAGTCCACTTTTTGTTGTATCTCGAGACTCAAGTCCACTCATATAATAAAATAACTTTGACTGTTTGCCCTTTTGTATAATAACGATTGCTTGTTCAGTGACATGGCCGCTGACGTTAGCATTCCTTATTTGCGGTAATTTCTGTGCTTTCTGAGCTGAGTCTGACCAAAACTTTAGATATATCAAGACGGTTCATTCATAATATTATTATAAAAATAGGACATAAGCTTTTAAGCGTCATTGAAAACATTCATGTCATAGTTCATCTCAGATTTTGTAGATGATTTGAAATGTTATTTAAATGTGAGTGTGCAAGGCTGCATGTAGTTTTTGAGATTTTAAGTTTGTTTGCATTACTGTTGCACACAATAGGAATAGGAAAACTATGATCACCATTCGTTTGCTTTAACTCCGCCCGCTCTGCTTCTGATGGCTGGGGTCGCTCGTGTTTTTGTTTTTTTCACCTTATTTCCCGGCTTATACTTTGCAAGTTACAAAACACACATGAACGATCGTGACATGAGGAACTCAAATAAAATCATCAGTATGACTTCAGCACAGCTTTAAAGTACAAAGTTACCAATGACACATCATAACGCACACACACACACACACACACACACACACACACACACACACACACAACTAAAGAAAGATGAAACACTCACCTCAGATAATATTTGTAGATCTTCTTTTCTTAGAATTTCTTTGACTTCCTTAAAGGAAGTAAAACTGTCTTTTCAAGAAAAGACTCCGAATGAGAGTCAGATGTCAGCACACACACATTCAGTTCTCTGTCACTGTATATATTTGCCTGAATATTTTTAAATACTACATACATTTGCTATTTGATGCTCCCAATCAGCGACACGTTTTCAAACACGACAGCATTTTCCTCCTGCTGGATTCACAGATTTACTGCTGTAATCCACTGAAGCTTTAGGGCTGGATCGGTTAGTTCCCACAGCATTATCAGATCGCTGAAAGAGCGAGTGACGCGTACAGTGAGCAAGAATATCACTCTTTATTCATGCTATTCATGCTCATGTCTTGTGTCCGTTACTCAATACTTGCACAGCAAAAAGTTTCTGCTACTAAAGCCAGACGTTTGCAACCAGAAGTAAGAGGTTCAGTCTGTTGCTTGTGTCAGCGGCAGTGAGACAAATAATGACGAGAGAGAGTGATCGAACGAATAAGAAAGAGCAGAGGATCTCCAGATCTAAAAACAAGCGAAGAAGATCTGCATAAACCAGAAGAAGCAGATATAAGTTCTTTACACACATGTAAAAAAATGTGTTCATCAGACATTCAACAGTATATAAATTAAAACAATGTTTCTTTTCCTCAAATTCACCCCCTCATTCAAGCCCTCGGTTCAGCCGTGCTCACAGTATCAGCATCAGAGCACACGTACATCTGCAAGATGTCTGTTAAAGATCACTTCATCTGGAAAGAATCTGCTGTTCACAAACATCTGATGGACGTCTTTAAGATGTCAGTTTTACATACATTATTAATCATAAACATCTATTTGACATCTGACAGGAAACGTCCTACAGACGTATTGCAGATGAGCAAACACTCTAAAATACATCTTCCAGATGTAAACACACACATCAGAGAGACGTCTTGGAGATGTACGTGTGCTGTCAGTGGAGCTTCCAGAAAGAAACTTTGGTTCAAACTCAGAAAAAATTAATAAAAACCGTACCTTTAGGGGTACAACAGCTTGTCACTGGGGCAATACCCTTAAAAAGACATCTATGTACCTTATTTACCCCTGAAATGTGCATATTAGTACCTTAGAGTATAGCAATACATACCTTAAGGTACTAATACAAACCTTTTATTATATTTTAAGCCTGTCGTGGCCTCATTAACACTTCGGGTGTGTATTATTTTTCTAATAATTAATTTCAAGACATTTGTCACACTGTTAATTATTTCCAGGATTTCACAAGATGTAACTGTAATATTTCACAGTAAATTATCATTATTATGTACATTTTTGTGTGCGCTGTGTGATCTGAGCTCTCTCGTCTCCTCCATGGTCTCATCCAACGGATTCAGCGGTAAGTGTTGAAATGTCAAATTTTGTCAATTAAATGACTGTTTGTTTGTTTTTTGATAGGATAGTGCATGTCATTTAAAAGTTTTGACCAAATAGCATAAGTTGGAGGTTCTGTTGTCATGTTGTCAGTGGTTAAGGTACTCACATAGGTTTGAGCATACAAATATTTTAAACAAGAAATGAACAGACATTGGTTAGTGTTAATTGTACTGTATTAAGTTATTATCTAACTGTGAGACATTAGCTACACTTTTCTGTGATGACCAATAAATGGGGAATAAAGTTGTAAGGTAAGCTGTGGCATTATAAGCTTTATTATCAACCAGAGGAATTAAAGTGTCGTGAATTAGGGCAAAGGTAGAGTAAATTCATCTCAATATTTAACAACGTTAGCTGGGCTTCATAATTTTCCCCCCGTGCTTTGTGAGATATGGAGCAGCCATCAACTAAAAAAACGTGTACTGCATAATTACAAAGAATTTACACCGTAACCTTGATAATTATAGTGTACCTATAAAGTAAGTACGTGTAAGTATAGGGGAAAAATATGTAAAATATTGTGAATAAAGGGGTAACAACCAGGAAAAAACAAATTAATTATACTTTAAGTATTTTAGAACTAAGGGGTACTTATACTGTTATGATAGACAACAATCTTACGTTTGGGAGCAATTTAGTGAGAAAGTGCACTGATTAAGTTGTTTCAAGGCAAGTAGAAAGAACTAATTCAATCTTTTTTAATACATGGGGAAATATGCTTTTGTTTCATGTAGTTACAGGGTAAGTATGACATTGCGGGCCATAAATTAATGTGGTGCTTGTTACACTCTTCGTTCATGTAGTTACAGGGTAAGTAATTAAAAAAAAAAAAAAACGCAAACTATCTGTTGTCACTCGAAAAACCTTTATTTGAAAAACAACTTATTTCAAAACAGATACAGTTACAGCACTTCTTATTAATTTCTCTTGCTTGGCTTCCTCCTCCTCTTGTTCCTCTTCTTCTTTCTTTTTAATTTCACAACAATCACATCTTACCCAACCCTATGATCACAAACTCAAATAAAAGGACATTTTCAACTACAGTTAAAATGGTGATTAAATAATACAATTAGAATATATACATTAAAAAAGAAGAAGAAAGGAATAAATTAAAATAATACAAATAATAATACCTCCCCTCAATCTACCTCCAGGGTATGTATATCATTAAAGTATGCAATAAATTGTTGCCATTTTTCAAAAAAGGATTCCCCCCTGCCTCTAATATTATAGTTTACTTTTTCAAGTTAAAAAAAGATTAAATCTTTAAGCCACACTGATATATAAGGAGGTTGTGGAGAGGTCCAAGCTAACAATGGGCAAGCACTGATGCAAATGCTACAACACTACCTTGGGAGGTCTCTCTGTCATACCTGGACACTCCGGGCTGGGATGAAGTGTTTTCTCTGGAGCGGACAGAGAGATGGCTGCTGGAGGTGTTGAATGTCCTGGGGAGTCGGAGATAATGGTGTCGTCGTTCTCGACGACTCCCACAGTGAGAGAGGATCCGCACACCCACAAGGCATAGTCGACGAAGTTGAGGAAAGGAAGGTGATCCTCCTTCAACAGCAGCATCTGGACCAGAATGTCGTCCATCCTGCTCCAGAAATGCTGTTTCAACGAAACAGTATCCAGTATAGTTATGTTTGGACAGTATCCATTTCAGTTTTTCTGTCCATGATTGAAGAAATGGGTTTTCTTTCTTGTCTTTGCTAATCAAAAACACATAGAGAGCAGCAAGAAACTCCTGGATACTGAGATGTACAAAGCTGTAAATGTGTCTTGCTGAAACAGCCTTTTCCTCCTGAAAGATCTGAGTGCATAACCCAGAGTAGACAGACCCTTCACTGACATCTAGTCCACATTTCTCAAGATCTTCTTTGTAGAAAATCAGGTTTCCTTCCTCCAGCTGTTGAAAGGCCAGTTTCCCAAGCTTCAGAATAATCTGATCAAAAGACATTGCATTGACTTTGGGTTCAGGGTCATCACAGTATTTTTCTTTCATTTGTTGCTGCTGAGACATTAAAAAGCTTGTATACATTCCTGTGAGAGTTGTGGGTGTTTTATCATTGCTCTCTTGAGCCAGTAGAGGCTTAAGAACAGTGAGAGAGATCCAGCAGAAGACAGGGATGTGGCACATGATGTACAGACTCCTGGATTTCCTTATATGACGGATGATGTTTTCAGAAACCTCAGTACTGCTGTTCTTTTTGAAGAATTGCTCTTTCTGCTCATCGTTAAATCCTCGAACTTCAGTCACCTGATCAATGTAGTTTCGGGGTATCAGACTGGATGCTGCTGGTCTGGATGTGATCCAGATGAGAGCAGAGGGAACCAGGTGTTTCTTGATAAGGCTTGTAACAATCTTATTCACTGTTGTTTTTTCATGAACATTTGTAAATCTGCCTGCCTCTTTAAACCTCAAAGGGAAGCGGCATTCATCCAGCCCATCAAAAATGAACAAGACTTTACCATCATCTTCAGGAAGAGAGGGCAGTTCTTTAGGATCACTAAAGAAATATTCATGAATCAGTCCCATGAGACTGCAGTTCTCTGTAATCAGGTTTAGCTGGCGGAATGGCAAAGGAAAAATGAAGGTTATATCCTGATTTTCTGTTCCTTCAGCCCAATCAAGGATGAATTTATTGACAGAGACAGTTTTTCCAACCCCTGCGATCCCCATTGTCAGTACCTTTTTGTTTTTATTGTCTTTAAAAATATTATTGCATTGGATTGGTGTGTCCTTGGCATCATATTGTTTGTGATACAATTCGATCTGTCTCACCTCATGGTCATTTACTCTTCCTCCAGTCTCATTCTCCACCACATATAAATCAGTGTAAATATCGTTCAGGTTTTTCTGATGACCTGTCTGTGAATTACCAACCAATATCTGCTCATAGTCCTGTTTTAATTTGTTCTTCAGTCTGCGGCTGGTCTCTGTGTAATCATGAAGAGTAGCTTGTCTGTCATCTGCAGATGAGCCTTTAAAAAAAGAGGAAAACAAGTCGTCATGATTTTCATAAATTCTTAATGAAACATATATGTAATTTGTAACCTGGTCTGCAGTTCCAATTACAAACATAACTACAGAACATGTGATAAAAACTGCACATCTGCTGTATTCAATATATGCTTGCACTGCAATTGTGTTTAAATGCACATCTTACACTGATTATGCTTAAACTAGGAACATATATGGTTATGGAAACACCTTGATTAATGCTGATAGTGCAGTAATGTCACTGTAAACCATGTAACCATTAGTAAAATCAGACACTGTTCTATTTAATGTACTTGTATAAGATCTGCTGCTGATCGTCTTGGACCTGTAATTGTTGCTTGATGTTATATTTTCTTATTTCCATGTACAGGCAGTGATTGTTATTTACCCCATATCTCTTCTGAATGATCTCCAACAGCAGCACGTCTTTATATCGCCTGTCAATTACATTAGTCACAACAAATTAAACATTACCTTTCTTGTGTTTGTTCTCCAGCTGCTTAGCCAGATCATTCTGGTTCATCTTCTTCAAGATCTCCACAGTGATCTTCACAGCTTCTTCTGGTCCAAAACACTCCACCATCTTATCCACAGTTTTTAACCTATCTGCATTCTCCATGTCAGACTTTGATATACTCTCATGATCATTCCTTAAGTGCCACTGAAACTTCTTCAGTTCAGCTTTCTCCAGTTCATTCAGTGATTTCTCAAGCAGCTCTTTAACTGATGCCATCGTCCTTCACCGATTAATAGCTGCAGTACAAAAAGAACAGATCTGAAGTAGTTTAATGCCTAACATGTGGTCCTAAGCACTTAAATGTAATTTGGATTATGAAATGAAGCTGTGATCGGACCAGTACTCAGTGAACTCATTCAAACACATCTGTTTAAATCCTAAAATTATCCTTTGTACAAGATAATATAATTCAAGATTATATGAGTCTCAGGTCTCCCATAGAATGTGTCTGTGAAGTTTCAGCTCAAAACACCCCACAAATCAATTACGCTATTCTGTAAATGCCGCTTTTTGAGTGGAAGCAAAAACATGATGTTTTTCTGTGACTCCTTAACTCCCTGAGGTCCGAAAACACGCCGGTGCGTTTTGCAGGATTTTTTTCAGATTGCAGCAAAACAGATTTAAAATACTCTGTCATTTCTTGTCATAGAGACACAAGTAATATATCAATTGAAACTATAGAATGTCTTCTTTTATTTGTATACACTCAGAGTAAAAACACAATGCTGTGCTTTTTGTAAAATAAAGAAAACTAACATGATGCGTGATCTCTCGTCTCCCTCTGAACAAAGTCCAATCTGATAGTTCTCAGAAAATGAACTATAACTTATGAATACTTATGACAAAAAAAAATGACACTTATGTCTAAAGAAACGTTGAAATGTCAGGTTTTAAATCGTGTAAGTCAAATCGAAAACAAACATTCTGTGTTTATGTAATCTGTATGAAAAGAGAGCCATGTCAGAAGTCCATGATTCAGCTCATTATCCGCTAATGCGGCCACGCCCACGGAGCCAGCGCTATTCAGACGCTAATTCAGAGGCAATACATGTATACATCGTCTCAATCGTGTATTTATTGTCTTGAAAACTGTTTATTTGGATGTTAAAGCCATGGTTAGCGATCTCTAGAAGACATGCCGTTAGTTCCTAGTTCCTTTTCTTCTTTATATGAATTTGTGGCCTAAAGGTGTACAGAGAGCCCTCCGGCTGCAAGTATGAATTGAAAACAGTATCCAGCACTCATAGTGATGACAATAAATATTACTTCTCAGTATAGAAAATTGACATAAATATATAAAAACCATCATATTTCTCCAAATGTGCATGCTTTTAAGCTAAAAGCCTATATGAAATGCCATAGAGGTAACATAATTGTTCAGACACTTTGCATCACAGAAATACATTATATTTTAAAGAATATAATAGAATACCATTATTTTAAATTGTAATAATATTTCACAGTATTGCTGTTTATGATGAGCTGAGACATTATTACAGATGGTTTTTTTCACAGCCTACCTGACTGAAAGGCCTCATTAATATGCAAGTCATTTCAGGTCATTATTATGTGATTCTTTTGTCTTCTCAGGTGTAAATGGCCCATTATTCATGATGATTCACGCCTCCACGCATACTGTGTTTCTTGACAAAAAGTGTCTTACAAAAACTAAATCAATATATTGTTTTATATGAAGGAGTAGGCAGCATAATTTTTACATAATTCTGAAGCAAAAACTCTAGTCTACAACCTCCAATACCCAGAAGTCTTGTGAACACAGATTTAATATACTTTTTTTGGCCTTATTTCAGTGACTTAAGTTTTTTGTTTTTTCAAT
This sequence comes from Megalobrama amblycephala, assembly GCF_018812025.1. Lineage (NCBI taxonomy): Eukaryota > Metazoa > Chordata > Actinopteri > Cypriniformes > Xenocyprididae > Megalobrama > Megalobrama amblycephala. The sequence goes on along the minus strand of NC_063057.1, from coordinate 23,535,089 downwards.
AACCACGCATAAACATTATTCCTTCAAAAATACAAACATGTACATACATGTTCCTCACATATTATTGTAGCCTATTTTGTGCTGAATACAGTGTAATGACACTTTTGTCATTTATATGTTTATGAACAACTGAAAAAAGCACAAATGTCAGGGCATGTCAAAACTTCTCCAAGCCCCAAATCAGCCTCAGACTCCAGAGGGTTAAAGGATTAGTTCACTTTCAAATGAAAATGATCCCAAGCTTTACTCACCCTCAAGCCATCATATGTGTATATTATTTTTTCTTTCTGATTAACACAATTGGAAAAATAATATATATTAAAAATATTTCTCTGTGTTCATCAGAATGAAGAAAGTCATATACACCTAGGATGGCTTGAGGGTGAGTAAAGCTTGGGATAATTTTCATTTGAAAGTGAAGAAATCCTTTAAGGATTAGTTCACAAAAGTGGTCAGAGCCTTTACAGCTTGTGCCTCAGATACTCTGCTAGCAATAAATAAAACATCTGTTTTTTTTTGTTTTTTTAATCATTTCTGTCCTGGTCATAATACATAGTTTATTTTTTGCATTGAAGCTGCTGATATATGGTTTTCTGAGCAAGAGCAAAAATAGAAAGTTCACAAAAACACAATTGGTCTCTGAACATACAACAACACACTAGTAATGCAACTCAGCCAGGTCCTGTAATCCTTGGGCAGGAATTATTTAAATGAGGATGCAATTAGGTTTAAGGCATAAATTTAATAACAAAATAAACATAAAAACAAAACCAAAGTAAAGCGGCTGCCCCTCTGGTCTCTCTTTTCACTCCTATATTTATCCTTCTAGAGCTCCTGCGTGGAGATCAGTGTGACATACAGGTGACGCTTATTAACACACATGCTAGTGTTCATTAACTTGCGCTTGTGCTCAACAGAGCAATGTCTCAGCCAGCCCTGCATAAAGGGTTAGTTCACCCTAAATTGACATTTCTGTCAGTAATTACTCACCCTCATGTCGTTCCACACCCGTAAGACCTTTGTTCATCTTCAGAACACAAATTAAGATATTTTTGATGAAATCCAAGAGGAATATGACTTGTCCATAGACAGCAATATAATCACCACTTTTAAGGTCAAGAAAGGTACAAAAAAAAGTGGCTGCAGTGGTTTAACCTTAATTTTATGAAGTGACAAGAATTTTTTTGCGCAAAAAAAAAGAAAAAAAAGAAAATCCTCTTCCCTGTCAGTCTGTTGTACAGTTGGTGCAGTGAATGTATTGCAGAGCTTCCATGTTTATGTCCCAGTACCGAATCAATACTAACCTTTTAACATAGAGGAATATTGTAACATGTTTGAGAAAACTCAAGAATATAATGGAGGTGTTTCAGGGAGTTCAGAATCAGAAACAGTGTGCACTGATAAAGAGAAGTGCTTTGTAACTTTGCAGAGCTTTTTCATGCTCAGACAGCAACATTACACAGTAAATGATGTTTTAACAAAATCAAAGAGCATTCAGTTAATCAACTCAACCAATGACAAGAGTTAAAAATATAGCAGACTTACCTCCGTTCATCTGAGAGTTTATCAACATGCCTCCTCCATCCCATCTCCTCACTTCTAGTTCTATCTATTTTTAACAGACATAGGCCAGTAAGAGCTGTGTGTGTAAACCTCACACCCCTGAACTCAAGAGGTGCTCTAGCGACTGACACTATAGACTGCAGTCTTTAGTCTCCTTGTTAGAGCGTCGCCTCTCATGCTGGTGGACCCGGGTTTGAGTCCCGCTTAGAGCAGCAGTTTGAACAGGAGGGGTTACATATGCACGTATCCACACATGCACAGGTCAAGAGGAGCTATGTTTGCAAGCACACATATATATGTGGACATGAACATGATGAACATTTCCTCTTCAAAAAATGGAAAAGAAATATAGTTAGGGCAATGTGTGACGCTGTTCAGTCGATTTGGTATGTGGAAATATGGTGAAGGAATGGATTCTGGAATCCACTGCTGCTTCAATATATATCTTTTAAGTTATTAATTAACATATATCGTTCTGTTAAATTATTTGAATGTCTTCTTCAACATATGTTAAAGGTGCCCTCGAATGAAAAATTGAATTTATCTTGGCATAGTTGAATAACAAGAGTTCAGTACATGGAAATGACATACAGTGAGTCTCAAACTCCATTGTTTCCTCCTTCTTATATAAATCTCATTTGTTTAAAAGACCTCCAAAGAACAGGCGAATCTCAACATAACACCGACTGTTACGTAACAGTCAGGGTGTACGCCCCCAATATTTGCATATGCCAGCCCACGTTTCCAACATTATAAAAGGCATTAGACAAGGGCAGCCAGTATTAACGTCTGGATGTGCACAACCAAATCATCAGACTAGGTAAGCAAGCAAGAACAATAGCGAAAAATGGCAGATGGAGCAATAATAACTGACATGATCCATGATAACATGATATTTTTAGTGATATTTGTAAATTGTCTTTCTAAATATTTCGTTAGCATGTTGCTAATGTACTGTTAAATGTGGTTAAAGTTACCATCGTTTCTTACTGTATTCATGGAAACAAGAGCCGTCGTTATTTTCATTTTTAAAAACTTGCAGTCTGTATAATGCATAAACTTCATTCTTTATAAATCTCTCCAACAGTGTAGCATTAGCCGTTAGCCACGGAGCACTATCAAACTCATTCAAAATCAGAAGTAAACAATATAACAGTATACAATACTCACATAATCCGATGCATGCATGACGAACACTTTGTAAAGATCCATTTTGAGGGTTATATTAGCTGTGTAAACTTTGTTAAGGCACTGTTTAAGGCAAGCGCGAGCTCTGTGGGCGGAGTCCACAGGATTTAAAGGGGCCGCAGCATAAAATCGGCGCGTTTATAATGATGCCCCAAAATAGGCAGTTAAAAAAATTAATAAAAAAAAAAATCTATGGGGTATTTTGAGCTGAAACTTCACAGACACATTCAGAGGACACCTTAGACTTATATTACATCTTTTAAAAACATAATCTAGGGCACCTTTAAAGCATTTATTTTCCTTTTCAAACACTAGAAAATAAGTTTGAATATTGTCTGTACCTCTCACTGAGAGAAAAGTACATGTTATCAGTATGTTTTGGGAAAGTTTCCTGCTGAGAGCAGAGCTCAGATCAACTTCAGCCTTGAAGAAGTAGTGAATCATGTGTATCTGTGTATGTGCGCTAAGTGTTCTGTGCAGGTCCCTTTGTACTGGACAACTGGCACTCTGCTGAAGACCAGCAGACACCATGTCATGACCCCAAAAGGACATCCAGTACCTAAATCCAGAGTCCCCTCATCAGCATCGTGACGAATGGAGATATGCTTCTGACTATCTGTCCATGTGTGGAAGATTACCAAATTTGTCTATTTTCCTTAGCCAATCAGAATCATTCAACCTGAAGTAATGACATAGTTAGTTGACTCTGTTAGAGTATAACTGTTGTGGAAATGTGAATGTATGCAGAGCGGCCTACGAATTCCTTGTGAGACCTGAAGCTGGCTTCTGCTGATGAAAATGCAAACTATTCTTCATTAGATTTTTCTTCAGTTTATTAATTTTTTAAACTTTGACTCCGTGCCTTTTATTCAACATATCTGGTTTCAAGGGTCCTAAACTGTTTATCCCCAACAATGGATTAAACAGCAAATATGGATAAACCTGCAAAAAAGAATAGACTCGGTCACGGGCATACGCTAGAGTCTAGGCAACACGAATAACAAACTCTAAATGAAAAAATAATCATTCTTTGGGACAAATCCTTGTTTGATTTGCTATTTTGAGAAAATAGAAAATCCTTGTTTGATTTGCGAACTACAGAATCCTCTGCCGTCAGGTTGCTCCCACTTTGAGCGGCAAATCCCAAGTCAAATTTCAAGGCAAATCCCTTTCACTGTCAGCGTTTTGATTTCAACAAATCAGTTTTGGCCACGCAAGAACACATGATCGACCTGAGGGAATAATATGCTGATGTGATTTACTGCTCAAGAAACATTTCTGATTATTATCAATGTTGTGTGGGATTACAAATTTAATAATCTGTTTAAGATCTGTTGATCCTACATACTGACATCACCTCACATGAATTACTAAGGTGAAGTATATTGTATTTAGCATGTTAAGGTAAAGATAATGACATTCTAAGGAGATCAAGGCAGGCAGCTCAGGGGTGTGTGACATAAACCTTTTGCAATTCCTTACCATTTGGCATGACAAGCTCAAGATACAGCGGTGCTTTTGTCTCTATGATAATGTAAAGGTATGGGCGATACTGTCAGACTGATTGGGTTAGCACCTATGCATTTGAAAGCTTTGATCTTCCTACTGGAAGTCAAACTATGTGTGAATGTTTACATAGTCTTAGTTCTCGTGGCCAGCTACTGTTTATACTATTTGGGGTACTATTATCTACCCAGTCGGGGGGTAATTTCCTGTATTGTCTTTAGATGCTTTTGTTTTAGTGGTCACATCTAAGGCTGTGTGTAAGGGCAACACCTTTAAGGACTGCCCACTGAATGCCTATAAAACATCATGTATACACTGCCTAAGTTAGATTTTGGATGACCAAAGCGACGCACAGCGTGTTTCTCAATAAAGAGTAATTTCTGCTTAAAGATATCCCAAAGTCTCCTGGTCTATGCTTCTGAGATTTCCAACAGTTGAAAACATTTTTTTTTTTTTCAGGATTCTTTGAATAAAAGTTGTTTTTGTTTTTTTTTTTTGATTTTTTGAAAGTTAAAAAAACATATATCTGAAAAAGAAAGTTTGTGTTACATTATAAATATGTGACCAGTCACGGAAAGTAGGGACACAAGTCGGTTTTGGGGCATTTTGAGTTATTCACAGATTCTGAAAGTGCAGTCTCCAAGCTTTCCAACGATGTGTGACACATGGAAATCTGATAATATTTGGAGAAGTTGTGGCCATTTGAAGGTAGGCAATCAAGAAAGCTCAAGAGGGAGAAAAACCCCTTTAAAGTTTGTGCAGTTCTCACCTGTTCTCACCTGCTGGGAGTGACAATAGGGCTCATTTACATCTCATTTAGATAAGCCATACCCCCTGTAAAGCTGCATGGACCGCATACTATTAATAATAAAGGTTAATGTGCATTGTAAATGTCAGTAATTTTTTTTTTTTTTACTTTTATAAAAATGATTTAGAGGCTGAAATATGTGACTTTTTTGTCAAAACTCTATTTGAACTTGTGCATTGTAGATAACATGTTGCAAGACACTCCTTTAAAATCTGCCCATCATTTTTAATGTTATTATTTTAATGTTTATGTAAAGAAAAAGTACATATTGATGCTAATTTTATTTTTTATTTGCTGGTTTTCCACATAAAACTTGGTGAATTGACTTTTTGAACAGGATTCTGTGATAACCGTGATCATTTTGGTCACTAATCATGAAATGAAATGTTCTCACCTGAGAAGCCTGTTAAAGAAGAATAGGCAATCCAGGAAATAACTGGACTAACAGAGGCCAGAGATCGCTAACTATGGCTATTCAAAACACTTTTCAAGACAATAAATACACGATTGAGGCGATGAATGCATGTATTGACTGAATTTGCGTCTGAATAGCGCTCCCTCCGTGGGCGTGGCCGCATTAGCGGATAATGAGCTGAATCACGGACTTCTGACATGGCTCTCTTTTCATACAGATTACATAAACACAGAAGGTTTGTTTTCGATTTGACTTACACATTTTAAAACTTGACATTTCAACGTTTTTTCAGACATAAGTTTAATTTTTCTGTGATTAGTATTCACTAAGTTACAGTTCATTTTCTGAGAACTATCAGATTGGACTTCGTTCAGAGGGAGATGAGAGATCACGCATCATGTTAGTTTTCTTTATTTTTCAAAAAGCACAACATTTTGTTTTTACTCTGAGTGTATACAAATAAAAGAAGACATTCTATAGTTTCAATTGATATATATTACTTATGTCTCTATGACAAAATATGATGGAGTATTTTAAGTCTGTTTTGCTGCAATGTGAAAAAAAACCTGCAAAACGCGCCGGCGCGTTACCCGACTCCAGAGAGGTAATGTCTTATTATGCCGCTTTCATCGTCGCTCAGATCGTCTTCAGAATCAGTGAACGCTTGTTCCTAAGCATCCGGCTTGTCGAAGAAGTACTTCAAAACATTTTCAGTGTAACGGCCACGGTTCTTCATTGAATTTTGATATCAGCTAGAGCCGGCCAGAGCGCTGCATAATAAGTAGCCACACTTCCCAGTATGGAAATACACACAGACAATGACACGCCCCTACTGCGTGCTAGAATCTCCGAAAAACAAGCCGATTTCAACCTCAAAATGTACGCTTTTAAATATACCAATACTGCTATCTCAAACACGGAAAGGCTTCTTCATGATCTTAACTAACAGATTCTGCAAAAAAACGAAAATCACCAATTTTGAAAAAAAATGCTTCTTTCTCATTTTGCTCGAGAGTTGTGCTGCCGACTTGTGTCCCTGGATTCCGTGACGGGTCACATATCTTCACTGTCACTTTTGATCAATTTAATATATCCTTGCTGAATAAAATTATTACTTTCTTTAATCCCACCTAACATTTTTTTTACTTACCCCAAACATTTGAACATCAAGCTTTTGTCTAATCTACAATGTTTCAAAAGCTTTCTATATCAGATAAATGCTGTTATTTTAAACAATGGTTTGTGTGTAACGTGACATTTTTTGAATGATTAAATTGTACATAAATAGGTTAAGCAAAACAAATGTGTCTGAGAAGCTTTTATACACATCCTTAACTGCAGACACTGAAATGACACAAACTGGCCCTCATTTATCAAACGGACATAGAAACCAGCGTACATCGAAAGAAAAATCAGCTTACGACAACGCTCATGTATGTTTCATTAAACTTTCATAAGCAGCCAATTCTGTCGCACGAATGAACGGCTGATGATAAATTTGGTGGCTGAAAACAATCGTCATTTAAATATCACGCCCCAAATTTTACAAGCCTCACCCTAGAGTTTACGACACAGAGAAACATAACCTGGCCATGGGAGGAAGTAATTGCATGAAAAAGAAATCTGTCTTACTCTAAATCCCCTATCAAACTCGTTATTGCAAACAATAAAATGAAATTAAATAAAAACTAAATACAAACATTACACGCATACAAATCAATAATTTGGTCTCACTCCACAGAAAATCTTTTAAATTTGTTTCATTCATAGCAGAACAAGAATGAAAAATAAGTAGCTATATACTGAAACACAAATTAGGCTATAGTGCCATTCATTATAAAGCAAAAATGAATTTATGTAAAGCAAAACTGAATTGGGCTCACATAGCCTACCTCTCTCATTCGGGAAGAATCCAAACGTTTCCATATTTGTGATTTAACATTTATTTCTTTCTGAACTATTTTTCATTATTTGAACTAAGGCTTTCTATTTCATTCGTGTTTCAATATCCACATAAAATGTGGCGGACCATTTAAACTGAGGAGTGTAACTTTCTCTGCATTTAGTTTGCTGATAAATGGCTGAAATGTAAAGTTAGCAACACTAGAACTGATATAGCGTCTGCGTGTGAGTGAGGCACCCGCGCAATCAAATGGATTTATTAAAATAAAGATAAATATTTTAATAAAAAAAGAAAACGAATACAACTTTTGATGTTGCACATCCAAAGTTGAAAAAAAAAAAAAAAAAAACATTTGTGGTATTTTAAGACACGCATCTATTCTAATTTAATTTTAATTTGACAGTTTAATCGTGTTGTTTAATGGTTAATGATCGGTTAGTGAGTGATTGTTGGTCAGGAAATAATCAAAATGTTCTCATAACAGTTCTCCACCAGATCTACTGCTGCACACCAGAATTTTATTTTTGGGGGGGCCATCTAAAAATGAGGGGGCCTATATAAATGTATATATATATATATATATATAAGTAAACTTTGTTTATGCTAGTTATGCCTGCTGTCATATTTTTATGCCAGTATTTGGCGACCAGCGACTGTTAAAATTTATTAATTTAAAGGGGTGGTTCAGTGTTTTTTTTCTAGGCTTGATTGTGTTTTGGGGCACAGTTTAACATGTCTTAATGCTTCGTTTTTTTGAAAACGCTGTATTTTTCATATATTTTAGCTTTATTCTACACCTCTGTTTCCATTGTCATATGAACGGCTCGTTTGACTTCCTGCTTCTATGAATCCACTCCCTCCGAGATACGCAATGTGCTCAGATTGGTTAGCAGGTTGGCAGCTGGCCCAGTGTATCATAATTCGCTGAAGCGTCCGGAAACGCCAAGCCCCTTACCATTCGTAGTTAGCGCTTAGGCGTAATGACATCTATATTGCTGTATCAAATTGAGCCGAATCAGACCCAGACGAAGAGGAAAAAGCAGAACCTCTGCAATCGTGGCTTTTAAAGGACGTTTATGAATGGTATTTCATTTAGTATTTGTGTCAAAGTGTTTAGATATGCTGTCACTGCTGTTTGTTAGCTTTCAATATACAGTTTTATCCTGATTAAAGCTTTACTGTAGCCGAATACATGACTGAGTAGTCGCATTTTTGTAAAGGTAGCGTTTAGTTTATAGCATGAACAACTGTTTGTCTATGAACAGAGAAGTTTGTTGGAGAAGTATGCTCTAGAATTTAGCTAACTGGCTAACGAAGCAAAAACGTTTTGGTCTTTGTTTTCATCCTTGACGCAACCAAAAATAGCAACAGAACTATACGTTTAAAAGACATGTACAAACAATAAAACGTACTTACAGTTTGGGGCCGATAAACAGCAGCTTCTGCTTTTAAAGTGGGAACTGCTTCATCTTTCAGTAAAAGCCTTTGTGTAAATCCAGCATTGAACTCGTGTAGATTCTGGAAGCTTCTTCAGCGCCGCATCCAGTGTAGAAAATATCACAGATTATAATGGCTTCTATTATCTTTTGATGCATTACGTCATTCTCGTCCGGTGTACACAACTCTTTGCATCCACATGCTGCACCACATGGCCTCACCCACTTTGTTGCGTGTTCCCGGGGGGGGGTGTTTTGCAGGGTTTATGAAGCTCGTTGTAGTCCAAACCTGTCGTTTTTGTAGGCATTAAACTGCCATAACTTTAAAAGACAATATCTCCGTTTGAATTGAACTTTCAGCGCTGTAACTTTGCAGATGTTGTTTATGCTCAAGCGGCAACATTACAAACTAACTAAAGTTAAAAAAGTAAAATCGTATTGAACCACCCCTTTAATTGTTTTTTTATGATGAATTCTTTAGTCTTATTTTAATTATTATTATTAGTTGAATCTATAACAGTTTAGACATTTATAAATTATTTTTGAACATTAACTGAAACTCAAGTAAATTTTGAATCGTGGAAAAACCGTGATCTCTATTCTAAAAAATATAGATTATCCAGAGTCATAAATTTCCTGAGCCATTTTGATTACTCTTTGATATGGTCCTATTTGATGATCAGTAGTTCACTAAATACAATCATTCAATAAGCATATATTTAGGCTACAATAATCACTTAACTTTAAAAATTCTGTGGTGCAGTACAAATATTTCAAGTGTCCCTTATTTTCCTATAAAGAACGTCTCGGTTACGTATGTAACCCTCGTTCCCTGAAGGAGGGAACGGAGACGTACGTCAGTAGTGACCGACGAATTGGGATATCGCTTAGAGAGCCCTATCATCTTCGTGTAAACTAAAACAAGCCAATGGAATTGGCGTGCGATATTTGCATAATGCGCACCGCCCCCGACAGGTGTATATAAATAGGAAGCGGATGCAATCGCACTCTGTTTTTCGCTGAGGAGACAACTGGTGTCCGCACTACAGCGAGGGTACAGAAACTGTGGCGACGGGACGTACGTCTCCGTTCCCTCCTTCAGGGAACGAGGGTTACATACGTAACCGAGACGTTCCCTTTCAGTCGGTCACGTTCGACGTACGTCAGTAGTGACCGACGAATTGGGATCCCAACTAAAGCGCCACAGTTACGAAACCCCTTCCAGTGCCCAGCGCAAGCTCAGCCGCCCATAGCACCGGCTGGCGGTGAAGGGGGCGAGCTTACACCGAGAGAGTCTACTGCTGTCTAACCACTACCCACTAGTAAACTAGACTACACTGGGGAAGCGAACCCGTAAGGGACGCTGCGGAGACCACTACCTACCCAATGGGGGAGGAGTTTACGTGGGAATACACATATGGACTGGCCCGGGGGGCAGTACGCATATGGAGTCCCTGGGATGGCTCCACCTGGTTAGGGGGAGACTCATCTGACAGGTGACAGCAGAGCTGGCTCTGCTAAGGGAAAGACACGGACTCGGCCCGTAGGGAGTTTTAAACCGTGGACAATTACACATATGGGACTGCTCACGTAGAGGGGTCACGACATATGGGCCCCAGCCAACAGACAGCATCAGCGACGGATGTAGGCCTGGCATCAGACACTCCGCAATGTCCGAGCCGAAGGGGGAGGCGGAGGAGCTCGACAGGGTTCGCCAAGCGGGGAACACGACTGGAGAGAAGTATGCACGTATCCGGCCAGTGGCGGGAATGGCATTGCAAGCCGACACTTAGAGTGGGTACAACACGTCTACCGACTAGTGGATGCGAGTACACGTGAAGATACCGGCTCTACACGTAGGCTATAAAACCTAGCGAACGTGTTGGGTGTCGCCCAGCCCGCAGCTCTACAAATATCTGTCAGCGAGGCGCCATGAGCCAGCGCCCAGGAAGAGGCCACCCCTCTGGTGGAGTGGGCTCTCAACCCGAGCGGGCAAGGCACGCCCTGGGATTCATACGCCAAGGCGATGGCATCCACTATCCAGTGGGCCATCCTCTGCTTGGAGACAGCCTTTCCCTTCTGCTGGCCTCCGTAACAGATGAAGAGCTGATCTGAGGTCCTGAAGCTTCGCGTTCTATCCACGTAAACGCGCAGAGCGCGGACGGGACAGAGCAAAGCTAGGGCTGGGTCTGCCTCCTCCGAGGGCAGCGCTTGCAGGTTCACTACCTGATCTCTGAAGGGAGTGGTAGGAACCTTGGGCACGTATCCAGGCCGGGGTCTCAGGATGACGTGAGAAACACCGGGCCCGAATTCTAGGCACGTTTCGTCGACCGAAAATGCATGCAGATCCCCTACCCTCTTCAGGGAAGCCAATGCAACCAGAAGAACCGTCTTAAGAGACAATAGTTTCAGGTCGACTGATTGCAAAGGTTCAAAGGGATGACCCCGGAGAGCTGTGAGAACCAGGGTCAAATCCCAAGAGGGTACGGAGGAAGGGCGAGGAGGATTTAATCTCCTCGCTCCCCTCAGGAATCTGACGATCAGATCGTGTTTCCCCAGGGACTTACCCTCAACTGCATGGTGATGTGCGGCAATAGCGGCAACATACACCTTGAGGGTGGAGGGAGACAGCCTTCGCTCCAACCCATCTTGCAGAAAGGAAAGCACGGATCCGACCGAACATGATCGGGGGTCCTCTCGGCGAGAGGCGCACCATTCGACGAACAGGTTCCACTTCAACGCATAGAGACTCCTAGTGGAAGGAGCTCTAGCGGAAGTGATGGTGTCTACGACCGCTTGCGGGAGATCACTCAGAACCTCCGCATCCCGTCCAGGGACCACTTCCATAGATCGGGACGCGGGTGCCACAGGGTGCCCCGTCTCTGAGTCAGGAGGTCCTTCCTCAGAGGAATCGGCCAGGGAGGGGCTGTCGCGAGGAGAATGAGGTCTGAGAACCAGGTCCGAGTGGGCCAATACGGAGCCACTAACAGAACCTGCTCCCCGTCCTCCCTGACCTTGCACAGGAGCTGTGCGAGAAGGCTCACTGGGGGAAACGCATATTTGCGCAGACCCAGGGGCCAGCTGTGTGCCAGGGCATCCGTGCCGAGCGTGCCGCCGGTCAGGGAATAAAACCACTGGCAGTGGGCAGTTTCCGGGGAGGCAAACAGGTCTACCTGGGCCTCGCCGAAATGCTGCCAAATCAGCTGGACCGCCTGAGGGTGGAGCCGCCACTCGCCCGCAAGTGGAGGCTGCCGTGACAGCTCGTCGGCTGCACGGTTGAGCACACCTGGGACATGAGTGGCCCGAAGGGACCTCAGATACTTCTGACTCCACAACAAGAGATGGCGGGCGAGTTGCGACATGCGACGGGAGCGTAGACCACCCTGATGGTTGATGTACGCAACGGCCGCAGTGCTGTCTGAGCGGACTAGAACGTGCTTGCCTGACAACAGCTTCTTGAAGCGGGCCAGCGCAAGACGAACCGCTAGCAACTCGAGGCAATTGATATGCCAATGCAGCTGAGGCCCCGTCCAAAGACCTGCCACTGCATGCCCGTTGTACGTGGCCCCCCATCCCGTGGCAGAGGCATCTGTGGAAACCACAGCGTGCCTGGACACTTGTTCGAGGGGTACTCCGGCCCGCAGGAACGAAGGGTCCGACCACCGGACAAGGGTGCGACGGCAGCTCGGTGTCACGGGGACACGGAGCGTGCCGCACTGCCACGCCCATCTCGGGACCCGGCCGCGGAGCCAGTGTTGAAGCGGTCTCATATGAAGCAATCCGAGCGGCGTGACCGCGGCTGCAGATGCCATATGCCCCAGGAGCCTCTGAAAATCTTTCAGTGGAACCGCTGTCCTGCGCTTGAGCGAACTCAGGCAGTTCAACACCGACTGGACACGCGCCTCGGTGAGACGCGCAGTCCGTGCAACCGAGTCTAGCTCGAGACCGAGATAAGAGATCCTCTGCCCGGGGGCGAGTTTGCTCTTGTCCCAGTTGACCCGAAGACCCAATCGGCTGAGGTGAGCTAAAACCATGTCCCTGTGTTCGCACAACTGCTCTCGCGAGCTGGCCAGGATCAGCCAGTCGTCGAGATAGTTGAGAATACGAACGCCCTGTTCCTTGAGGGGAACAATGGCCGCCTCCGCAACCTTCGTAAAGACGCGGGGTGACAGGGCCAGCCCGAAGGGTAGGACCTTGTACTGATATGCCCGACCCTCGAACGCAAACCGGAGGAAGGGTCTGTGTCGAGGTAGAATCGAGACATGAAAGTACGCGTCCTTCAGGTCTATTGCTGCAAACCAATCCCGGGGACGGACGCATTCGAAAATGCGTTTCTGCGTGAGCATCTTGAACGGCATCTTGTGAAGATACCGGTTCAGGACGCGCAGATCCAGGATTGGCCGTAGCCCACCGCCCTTTTTTGGTACAATGAAGTAGGGGCTGTAAAACCCCGACTTCATATCGGCTGGAGGGACCGGCTCGATTGCATCCTTCGCCAGGAGGACAGCAATCTCCGCCCGGAGAACAGGAGCACTGTCCAACGACACCTGAGTGAAGTGGACACCCCTGAAGACCGGGGGACGCCGGGCGAACTGAATCGCATAGCCGAGTCTGATAGTGCGAATGAGCCAGCGGGACGGGCTGGGAAGCGTGCTCCACGCCTCCAGACTCCGAACCAGCGGGACCAAAGGCACCACAGACGCACCGGGGGTGGGGCAGCAAGGCAGAGAGGGACCCGACTCGGGCGGCTTGGAAGCGGCCGCGAGTGGGGTCGGACTCCGCGAGGCAGCAGTGTGCATGGGAGACGGCGCACGGGACGCGGTCTGCGCCATCACACTGCCGCCTGCTGGCGAATGGGGAGGGTGCTGCCAGCGGCGAGGCGGGGCCTGGCACACTGGCAGACACACCTTGTTGTGACCTGGAGTTTGAGGAAACTGCTCTTTTTGTGGCAAAGTGGGTACCGCTGGACTCCGGAGAGCCAGCGGCGGTAGATAGACAGACGCCACAAAATCCCCCCGGCCCTCCTCCGGGGGTGGGAGAGCACATGGAATACTCTCCCGAAGGGCAGGAACCTTCCGCTCCAGGTCGCCCGTCTCAGGGCCGAGTTTTCCCCGACCGCTTGCCACCTGGCTTGGCAGAGACGGGCTGGGCACCACGTCCGCGACCGGCACCCTGCTGTTTGGCTGGTGTAGGCTGCTGCTTTGCCGACTTAGCAGGGGCGGAGGAAGGCGCAGGCGGGCGCCCTCGGCGACGGGCGGGCTGAGGCTGAGTCACGGGCGGCTGGTTGGAGGCAGCAGCGGACCGCCGTGACATGACATGTCTGATAGCCTCAGCCTGCTTCTGTGCAGCGGAGAACTGTTGGGCACAGCTCTCCACCGCGTCGCCAAAAAGGCCGACCGGAGACACGGGGGAATCCAGAAACCGATGTTTGTCGGTCTCCCTCATGTCTGCCAAGGTCAGCCAGAGGTGGCGTTGCTGGACTACCAGAGTAGACATCGCCTGGCCAACAGAACGCGCTGTCACCTTCGTTGCCCGGAGGGCAAGGTCAGTGGCAGCGCGCAGCTCCCCAAGCAGCTGTTGGTCAGGACCTTCCTGGGGCATCTGCGACAGCGCTTTTGCCTGATAGACCTGCAAAAGGGCCATCGCGTGCAGGGCAGAGGCAGCCTGCCCACAGGCACTGTAAGCTTTCTCAGTCAGACCGGCTGAGAATTCACAGGCCTGGGACGGGAGACGCGGCTCACCGCGCCCGCCAGCGGCCGTTGGACACAACTGCATCGCAACAGACCGCTCGACTGGCGGGAGCTTCGCGTATCCCCTGGCTTCCCCGCCGTCCAGGGAGGTGAAGGCGGACGAGGGACCAGGCCCTGTACGAGCCCCATCCGGAGCTTGCCAAGACCTGGTCACCTCATCGTGTACTTCCGGGAAGAAAGGCATTGGGGCGGGACGCTGGATTTGACCAGCGCGACCCCCCCCCAAGTACCAATCGTCCAACCGAGATGGGCCGGGACAGGGTGGAGGGTTCCACTCAAGCCCGACGCACAAGGCGGCCCGGGAGAGTACAGCCGTGAGCTCGGGATCCGATTCGGGCAACACTACCGTCCCGGGCGGCAGCGCGTCCGGATCTTCCCCCGAGGACTCAGGCTCACCTTCCGATGCAGCGGTCGACATCCGATCCGCCGCCAGCACACCAAAGGTAACGGCTGGACAGTCCGTAGAGGGCCCAGCGGAAACCAACGGTGGCACGATGGGTTGCGGTGCTGATGAGGCGGCAGGGGCCCGAGGAGCGTTTCCGCTCGGCGGGAAAGCCCTGACCGGAATCCTCAGGTCGCCCTCTCTATACAGCGTCGTACCGTCATTCCGGTTCCCGGGGCCGGAAAAAACGGTCGTACGCGGCATAGGAGAGGGGACCCCCGCTTCCTGAGACTTCAGGAAGGAGAGCCTCGACCTCAGCACCGCGATGGTCATGTTCCCGCAATGGGAACATGAACCATCCACAAAAGCTGCTTCAGCGTGCAGAATGCCCAAACACGAGATGCAACGATTGTGCCCATCAGCAGGGACCAGGGAACGACCGCATCCATTAACGCACAGACGAAATGACATACTGTCAGGGTTCGTCTGTAAAGCTCTTTTAGAAGGGGAAGTCAACTCACTCGTGCTGAAGCACCCAGGGAGCGACGCGATGTGTCAGGTACACCACTCCCTGACACACCGAGGAACCGGCCCAAATCGCTCACACACACACACTCTTTGTGTTGCTGTGAAAACAGCAGTTTTAGAGCTTATAGCTCAGCTCCTCGGACACTCGCGACCTCGCTGAACGTGCCCTCTTCACCAGCACTAAAAGCTCGCTGTGATCCTCTTCTGAGGCAATGTTTTAGAATAAATAACAAACGAAGAAAAGAGTCTTCTAAATAGGACACCAGTAAATGGCTCCGAAGCGAAAGACAGAGTGCGATTGCATCCGCTTCCTATTTATATACACCTGTCGGGGGCGGTGCGCATTATGCAAATATCGCACGCCAATTCCATTGGCTTGTTTTAGTTTACACGAAGATGATAGGGCTCTCTAAGCGATATCCCAATTCGTCGGTCACTACTGACGTACGTCGAACGTGACCGACTGAAAGGGAACCGCGTTTGTCCCTTATTTTCCTGTTCTGAAGTTTACAACATTTCCTTCATCTTGGATGGCCTGAGGGTAAATTAATAGCAAATTGTAATTTTTGTGTGAACTGTCCCTTTAAGATTGCTGAGTATCATTTATTAGGCATTGAGAAAGGTCACATGATCGAAAAGTTTGCTGTTTTTTTCATTAAAGTAGTGAATTTATCTTGCAATTGTCAGTTTTAGTTTACTTCAGATAAACTCTAATCTTCATAGGTTTTCAGCACGTGTAAAGGCACAGATCATGTGTTTTATTATGCATATTTTTCCAATCACATATTTCACAGATCAGCATTCAAAAGCAATCAAATTGTATGTATTTATGTTTTCTTTATTTTCGCAGTGGGATATTTGAGAGGTATTTCTATATTTCTACAACACGGTTGTGTTCAACACTTCCAGTTAATTTCAGTGCTGCTGGTTTCAATGAATGACTCTGTTATGAGTTCATCATATAGACAGAAGAAAGCAGTATTATATCAAAACTGTCTGCAAACGACAGGAAGATGATGAGCGATAGTTTCTCTCTCAAAGAGATCAGAGCGCATGATAAGAAATACTGTTTGAGGAATCACAGACTCACTAATAAACACAACAGAGAAAACAGGGATTTCACAGCATGTGACAACAATATCTGCCTTCTGTGATTCACTTACCAAGACACACTTGATCATCTGTTTGATCGTGACATGAGGAGCTCAAACAAAATCATCAGTATGACTTCAGCACGGCTTTAAAGTCTCAGAAGCACAAAGTTACCAATGACACATCATAACACATACACACACACACACACACACACGACTAAAGAAAGATGAAACACTCACCTCAGATAATATTTGTAGATCTTCTTTTCTCCTCCTCTGAACTGTTGTGTTGGACAAGAGTGCGGAAACTTCTTTCACTTCTACAAAACAAGTCAAACTGGTTTTCAGTAAGAGACGTAAGAAGAAAAAAAAAGATGTCAACATACACTCAGTCTCGTCACTATATATTATTAGAACACTATTTGAATCTTACAATCAGTGGCAAGTTTTCAAACCACAATGAGCATTTCCCAAATCGCTTTTTCTGATTTGCTCTAATCCATTTTTTTGCTTTATAACATTTGCATTACCAAAGTAGCACAGTTAGCAATATCAATCACCAACACAGTTTTTTATGAGTGTCAGTGACTTATTTTTCTTGTTTCTTGTTTTTTAGGTAACCGATCACGGATTCAGCAAACCTCGGGGTTAATTTTTGGCCTCAGGATAGAGAACATAACATTGCCATCTGGAATACTAGAATCCTTGGAGGAGTCGCACTCAGCTGTCAAGCATGCTTTAAATATTACAGATGATATCAGTCTTCAGTAAATGGATTCAGATTTTGAGAATTTTTTTACTCTTCACTCCTCAAATCAAATACAGCACAAATCCACTATAAAGGTTGTGACTGTCGCACCAATAGTTCTTTGTTTCCACCCAACAAAAGCTTTACTGACAGTGATATCACAGAGCAGTGCCAGTGCCTGAGGTCAACTACCTCCCATCTTACCCAGTGGGTGAAGATGAGAAGACTTTGGAAAAAGGGAGAGAAGAGCTGGTCTCAGCATTGAAAAAAAAAAGAACAATGAATATATGATAAAGGAAAAGATGAACAAAACATTTGCACATAGACGACATGAAATCATTAATCAATGTCCAAGTGTGAAAGACATAAAGGAATGATTTCAACCTTCTCAAGTGAGTTGCTAGTCATGTTTAGAGACATGATGTATCTAAAGTCTCTTCTGTAAACCGTTTCTTAAATTAATTTCTGTCATTCCATATTTCAGTTGACTGCAGAATTTCAGAGAATAACCACCGTGCAGCTGGCACCTAAATTTATGTCCTCATTGGATCTTCACATTCTTAAGCTGCTCACACTGTTTCGTGCCAAAGGAGGAGCACTTGGACAAAGACTGAAAACTGAGATGGAACTACTGAAGGTAAAGTTTATAGTGAAGCATGCAAGCCATTTGTTTACAATTTATTCTATGTAAGGCTGAGAGGAATCAGTTAAAGCAAGGGTCTCAAACTCAATTTGGCTGGGGGCCGTTTCTGTGATTGACACTGTGATGGCCCTCCTGATTCATAACGCTCCGACGCTTCCTGAAGCAGTGTTTTGAAATCGGCCATCACTAAATAAATCATTATTTTGTTTTTTTGCCGCACCAAAAATATTCTCGTGGCTTTATAATATTAATATTGAACCACTGTACTCACATGAACTGATTTAAATATGTTTTTAGTACATTAATGGATCTTGAGAGAGGAAATGTCATTGCTGGCTATGCAGGCCTCACTGAGCCATCGGATTTCAACTAAAATATCTTAATTTGTGTTCTGAAGATTAACGAAGGTCTTACGGGTGTGGAATGACATTCATTTTGTAGCCTAACAAAAATAACTTTAAACAAATAAAATGATAAAATTTCTCATATTATGGTCATATTGCCCACCTATACATACTAGCTGATATACCATGTAGTTTTGATAAGGGTGGTCAATCTGCATCTGAAAGATTGAAAACTTTTTAAATCTAGCTAAATCAAGTAAAATGACTCAAAATCAAGTAATTTTAGCGTGTCAAAGGCAACTTTAATAATATAAAATGTAATTTCCCAATCAGCAAAATTGTGGCCAGTGAAAGAGCTGAATAGTGAAAGCACAATAATCCGCGCAAGAGACGCTGTTTCCCAGGCTGAATTGTGTGTGCGTGCTCCAAAACAGATGCATATAGATGAATTACACTTTGGGCTTCGGGTGCACGTCCAAACGATCAAATACACACAAAAATATTTCTAAATACAGATTTAAATACTAAATACACATTTTTTATGGCAAAAAAAACACAAAACGGAAGTGTGAGGGAATGGGAGTCAGTTTTCTGGGATTGGGACGAGAGAGGTTTGAAAATCCAGAAGTATACTTCTAAGTTTTCTTTGAGTTAACATAACAACATACTTACAGTTTATTATTTATATATTATTTTTGCACTTTAAGTATACTAGTCGCTTTACATTCGTTAACTCTTCAACATTTTTTTCTTTACATTTTAACATTATGTAGTTTTGATTTTTGTATAATGTTGATGTTGAAAGTTGATTACATTTGCGTGAGCAATCTTCCAGTGCTTGTTTCTGCTGCTTCTCCTGTGTTTTGATCTGGAGATTCTGCTCTATTTCAGAACAAGTGTAATAGCGCCCCCTACCGTATAACAGTGAAAGCATGGATAGCTAGAAAATTCAGTCAGTGGCGGGGAAAGAGTAGATTTGTAAAGTAAATTCCTATGTGGATTAGCCTACACAAAAACTCAGATACTCAGAATTATGAACATCTGCTTTTTTATAAATATTTTATAAATATACTTAAGTATATTTAAATGCAATTTTAAGTATATTTTTGAGAAGTACATAAAAATTAGACTGAAAGTATATTTAATGTTTAGTTTATACTTCAATAAACTTCTTTTTTGTAAGGGATGACCGAAAAGTTTGCTGTTTTTTTCATTAAAGTAGTGAATTTATCTTGCAATTGTCAGTTTTAGTTTACTTCAGATAAACTCTAATCTTCATAGGTTTTCTGCACATGTAAAAGCACAGATCATGTTTTGTGCATATTTTTCCAATCACACTTTTCACAGATCTGCATTCAAAAGCAATCAAATTCTATGTATTTATGTTTGCTTTATTTTCCCAGTGGGATATTTGAGAGGTATTTCTATATTTCTACAACACGGTTGTGTTCAACACTTCCAGTTAATTTCAGTGCTGCTGGTTTCAATGAATGTCTCTGTTTTGAGTTCATCATATAGACAGAAGAAAGCAGTATTATATCAAAACTGTCTGCAAACGACAGGAAGATGATGAGCGATAGTTTCTCTCTCAAAGAGATCAGAGTGCATGATAAGAAATACTGTTTGAGGAATCAGACTCACTAATAAACACAATACAGCAGAGAAAACAGTGAATTCACAGCATGTGACAACAATATCTGCCTTCTGTGATTCACTTACCAAGACACACTTGATCATCTGTTTGATCGTGACATGAGGAACTCAAATAAAATCATCAGTATGACTTCAGCACAGCTTTAAAGTACAAAAGTTACCAATGACACATCACACACAAACACACAC
Source organism: Megalobrama amblycephala (assembly GCF_018812025.1). NCBI lineage: Eukaryota > Metazoa > Chordata > Actinopteri > Cypriniformes > Xenocyprididae > Megalobrama > Megalobrama amblycephala. Next base: position 23,514,939 of record NC_063057.1, on the reverse strand, counting down.
ACACGTTAGTTTTGCTATTTAGTGAGGACATTGCATAGACTTCCATTGATTTTATATCAGGTCAATGATATTTTCTATCACCTAACCCAACCCCTACTCCTAAACCTACCCATCACAGAAACATGTGACCATCACTAGATTTAAATAAAAACTTCTTTTGGTTGATTTATATGTATTTTAAAATAGCGAGGACCAGTCAAACGTCCTCACTAGGAGGTTGTGAAAGTTTTTCAGAATATAAGTGAGGACATTTGGTCCTCACAAGTATAGCCAAAACAAATAGGCTACACACACACATAAACAACTAAAGAAAGATGAAACACTCACCTCAGATAATGTAGATCGTCCTTTTTACTCCTCTGAACTGTCATGTTGAACTGAAATTTCTTTCACTTTCTTTCACGTACAGGAAGTGAAACTGTTTTTCAGGAAGACACATCAGAAGAATGAGAGTCAGACGTCAGCACACACACACTCAGTTCTCTGTCACTGTATATATTTGCCTGGATATTTTTAAATACTACATACATTTGCTATTTGATGCTCCCAATCAGTGACACATTTTCAAATCACGACAGAATTTTCCTCCCGCTGGATTCACAGATTTACTGCTGTAATCCACTGAACCTTTAGGGCTGGATCGGTTAAATTCCCACACCATTATCAGATCGCTGGAAGAGCACGTGACGGGCGGCCATGTTGCATTGAGTTGGTAATGGAACTGCGCGCTCTGGGCTGCGGGGTTGTTCGAGATCCAGCTGCAAACCCGCAGCACCAGAACAGGAAGTGAGGGGCGGGGCTTAAGTCATATTTGCGCTACCCATACATGTCATTTTCTTTTGTTAAATATAAGTTGTTTTTACTTACTTGCTTTTACTTATTTTTTGACCGTATTGATGTCTACAGTATTTAACAACAATACTTTTAAATAAAGTCACATTTCTGTTCATTTAATATGCATAAGATATCATGATGTACAAAGAGGATTTTTAATTACCATGTTAATGGATGATACAAACTATGATTTGTTAGTCCATAAGGCATGAACTAATTTGTAAAAACTGTGAACAAATACTTTTAACCATATCATTTTGAAAATATATTAATAAATGTGTAACCATAGCTGTAGTAAAATGTCTCCCTTGACTGTATGTGATATTTCTGTTTCATGTTGTGAACTTGTGACAAATAGTATAAAGACACTGTAATGAAAGGTATGAGCATTTAATGTAGGCCTACATGTATTTAATCATTGCAAATCCATTTAACAACAGAAGGTGTATACGGTGAGTGTATGATATTTCTGTCATGATGTGGTGAACAAATTTATATTTAAGTGTTTATCTGCTATAGGCTATTAAATCTCTTCGTGTCTTTCATATTTATAATTAAGGATTTGTCAAAGATATTTATCATGTTAATATTAAATAAATATTAATTAATAAAACTTATTCATTTCGTTTTCAGGGATGAAAAGTGTTTTAAACAATTATTTGTTGTTTGCTTGTTTTTATTTTATTGTGAGCAGTTTAAATATGTTTTAAACCTATTATTTTAGAAATGTTTTTTAAATATCCTATTTGTTTTCATATAGAGAAACACACGTTTCACTTGTAAAAGGCTTTTTAAAAATGTTTTATTTTTATTTGACATTAAATAGCCTACATTACATAATCTACGTTATTATTTGTAACAATTTGAACATGAAGGAAATAATACGGTCATATACAGTCAAATGGGAAACACTTTACATGTTACACATTTATTAATGTGTTTGAATTAATACAACGTGTATACAAAACGTGTATAGTTGTAGTATCATTGAAGTAAACAATTAACTTAAGTGTTTGTATCCATAAACATTAAATCTTCTCAAACTCTGTCCTCAGTATTATTTCCTCCACATTCCAAATAATACTTATCACATATAGTCAAATGGGAAACACTTTACAACACACATTAATATTTTTTTTTAATAAAAACGGCGTAAGTATAAACTACTGATACTGTTTGTATCATTCACTGACATTAAGCATAGGCTGTTTTAAATTTTTTGCTCTTTGTACATCATGATATCTTATGCATATTATGTGAACAGAAAAATTACTTCATTTAAAAGTATTGTTGTTAAATATTGTAGACATCGATCCGATCAAAATCCATGTAAAAACAACTTATATTTAACAAAAGCAAATATTTGAACACCTCCACCATCACAAGATTGTTTGTCCCTTTTACCTCGTGGCCATAGTTGGACTTGTCAACGTTTGACTGTCTTCTTTATTTTTTATTTCATTATTTTTCCCCTAGTAACCTACCTTGTAATAAATTCATATTTTGCAACTGTAAAAATGTTGATGATCGCTGAAACTGTAACAAATAGTATTAATGAGCAACTAATTAAAAGAACATGAGGCTTAAATTATGTCACCAAAACCTCATGGTACAAACCTGATACTGAACTGCTTTCAGTTTTGACTGAACAGTTGTTACATGTTTTAATAAAAATGGTGTTTAATATAACCAGTTACTATGCATATTCCAGTACGTTTTATGTGTTAGTAAATAAACGTACATTTTCTTAAATTAACCCCCTCATTCAAGTCCTCGGTTCAGCCGTGATTACAGTATCAGCATCAGAGCACACGTACATCTGCAAGATGTCTGTTAAAGATCACTTCATCTGGAAAGCATCTGCTGTTCACAAACATCTGATAGACCTCTTTATGATGTCAGTTTTACATACATTATTAATCATAAACATCTTAAAGACGTCTTCTAAACGTCTATTTGACATCTGACAGGAAACGTCCTACAGATGTATTGCAGATGAACAAACACTCTAAAATACATCTTCCAGATGTGAACACACACATCAGAGAGACGTCTCAGATATGAACGTGTGCTGTCAGTGTCTGAAAGAAACAGTTTGGTTCAAACTCAGAATAAATGAGCAAAAACTGTACCTTTACAACAGCTTGTCACTGGGGCAGTACCCTTAAAAATACATCTTTGTACCTTATTTACCCCTAAAATGTGCATATTAGTACTTTAGAGTAGCAATACATACCTTAAGGTACTAATATGAACCTTTTATGATATTTTAAGCCTTTATTGGCTGGCTTTGTTTCATGACTGCATTACCACTTTGTGTGTTTATTATTTTTCTAATAATTTATTTCAAGACATTTGTCACACTGTGAATTATTTCCAAGATGTAACTGTAATATTTCACAGTGAGTTACATTATTATCCCTTCACAAGATTTAGCTGTGATATTTTACAATACCGTATTCAGAATTTTATTGTGAAAATAATGCAGGTGGGGCAATTACAGGAAGTGAAGTTAATAAACGTATTTTGCAAATAATACCAAGGTATAAAACCAGCATCTTACCTTTTCCTGTTGTTAGTGCTTTCGGCATCCCTCCTCCTCCCCTTCTCCTCCTTTTTGTACAGTTTTGTCTGTTATAGGGGGGCAATCGGAGCTTGAGTAGGATATCCTCTCTGAGCCCCTCTATAGCAGACAGCAAGCCAAATCTGTTTAACACTTACGCTAAGATTATATGGGCACACAAACTCGTGAAACTACTGTAAATGTTTGTGTGCGCTGTGTGATCTGAGCTCTCTCGTCTCTTCTGTGGTCTCATGCGACGGATTCAGCGGCAGCAAGTGTTGAAATGTCAAATTTTGTCAATTCAATGACTTTTTGTTGTTGTTGCTGTTTTTTTATATGACAGTGCATGTAATTTAAAAGTATTAACCAAATAGCGTTAGTTGCAGGTTCTTTCACGTAAGTTTGAGCGCATTAATTTTTTAAACAAGAAATGAACAGAAGTTGGTTAGTGTTAAAGGATTGGTCCACTTTCAAATAAAATTTTCCTGATAATTTACTCACCCCCATGTCATGAAAATCAAAAGTCGCGATTTTCTAGGCCGATATTTCAAGGCAAGGCAATTTTATTTGTATAGCACATTTCATACACAATGGTAATTCAAAGTGCTTTACATAAAGAATAATAATAAAAATAGAACATAAGGAATAGAAATAACAGTAAAAACAGAGAATTTTACCGCAATATTTAAAATGCATTAAAAGTCAGAATCAAGATGATACATTAAAAATGAAATAAAAACAGGAAAAGGAATTTAAAGAATAAAAAGATAATACGTATAAAATAAAGTGCAAACAGTTCGGACATAGCACAGTGCTCAATCAGCAAATGCATAGACAAAAAGATGTGTTTTGAGTCTGGATTTGAATGTGGCTACTGTTGGAGGAACTATACTCTCATTCTGGCTTAATAATCAAGGAACTTTGCTGCCGTACCATGGGTGCAGCAGGCGCAATGATATTACGCAGTTACTCTTACAAAGGTCTCCATGGTAACATCAGTATCCGTGCTGCCCCAGACTCCTGAGCGGCAGCGTCTCTGTGCTACACATGCACTGAACAGCGTATGATCTCACACAGTCTCTTTGAAGGTCTGGTGTACAGAGACATGTTCAGTCCTGGGTGAATGTCACATGGTCAGTTTGATCTGAATGTGTGTGTGTGCTCAGATCATCTGTGATGGGTAAAGGAATGAGGGAGATATAAAGGACAACTCATGCGGACAGTGTCAATTCCAGTTGGCAGGGAACGGTGGGCGCACGCTGCCGGACCTGCTGCCCTTTGACCCCAGCGGCTGCCCCGAGCGGCTCCTGAGGTTGGCAAAGATGGCGAGCTCGGCGCACATGTTTTGCTGAGCTCTGGCAAAATTATTTCAATTTGTATGCTTTATGATGCCTTTTCATAAACCAGCCTCAGAAATTAAAGTGACATTTAAATGCACTCTTTTGCATTCATTTGTTTCTTTTGATAAGATTGAGATCAGCTCATTGAACGAGTTAACTCTTATGCGAACATGACACAGTTAGCAAACAGTACCCATGGAAACGGATCACATTTATGGCCGAGAGAACACCAAGAAAAGAAGACGGGATGCTTCACACATTACTCCAACCAAAACTCTGCAAAAAAAGGTGAAATCAGACGACATCGAAAGTTGGAGGACATCGCAGACAAAATAAGAAAAGACAGCATCACAGAGATTAAGGAGTACAAGCAAAAATATGTCATCTTAGAAAAGCAAACATCAGTTCTTGTGAAATCCAATGAGGAGTTAAGGATGAAGACGTCAGAGCCCGATCGATATAAGCGGAGATGGAATCATTAAAGAGATGAAAGAGCATGCTGACGAGGACACACGGAAAGAGGTGATTGAACTTTTGAGTAGCGTAGCTCCACATCTGGCAAAGAAGCTGGAAGATGTTGTTGACTAGGAGAGTGGAAGACACCGTCAAATGATTGTTCAGTTTGCCATGCGTCAATACAGGGACAAATTCTGGAAGATTACAAAGAACTCCCAGCTGTGCACTGAACGTGGAATCAGGTTCACAGAGGATCTGTCAGCCGAGGACGAAGTGCTCGTGCAGCTCTTTGGCCGCTCATCCAGGAAGCCAGAAGTGCCGATAAGAAGGCATATTATTGTGTTACTTTGGTGTACATCGACCACCGTCTAATCTCAATTGCAAATCAGAACATGGGCTGAAATCTTCAATGAAACAATGAAGAGACTGTGACTTGAGAGAACTAAATATGAAACTCATCTGCCAGAGTATCAGTTCATATTATATTTTGATTTCCGTTATATCCAGCATTATTCTATCCCCTAAAGCAGTGTTTCTCAACCCTGGTCCTGAAGGACCCCCAACACTGCAGGTTTTGTCTTTCTCCCTAATTAAACACACCTGATTCAACTCATCAGCTCATTAGAAGAAACTCCACTACCTGAAATGAGTGTGTCAGACAGAGGAGACTTTCAAAATGTGCAGTGTTGGGGGTCCTCCAGGACCAGGGTTGAGAAACACTGCCCTAAAGGGATTGTTTATTGTTTTGTTAATATGGTAATTCTTGTTCTTAACATTTCTTTCACTAAATGTTAGGGGTCTAAGAGACAGTACAAAAAGGAAAACTACATTTTTGTTTTGTAAGGGGAAAAAAGCTCATTGTGTTCTTTTGCAGGAAACTCATTCAAGTGGCAGTGATTGTACTTTTTGGTCTAATCAGTGGGGTGAACCAATTTTATTTGCTAATGGCACAAATCGATCAGGAGGTGTTGCTTTTCCTTTTAACAACTTCCCTGGGAAACTTGTTGAATCAAGATCTACTTTGGATGGACATTGGTTATTTTGCATTCAAAAAATGGAACATTCTTACATTGTCTTAGTAAATGTGTATGGTTACAATAATTTGTCCCAAAACCAACTTTTAATTTCAGAAATATCACTGATATTATAGGAAATGAAAACAAAATATGCTACTGAATTTATTGTATTGGGTGGTGACTTTAATATGGTGTATGATGAGTGGTTAAATATAGCTAAATATAGTGAGAATCATTACAATTCACTATTATTACACTTTTGTAACAATCAAGGTTTAATAGATCCCTGGCGTGAATCAAACCCCTGTCTAAGACAGTTTTCTTGGTTTAAACCTGATGCATCTAGCAAGTCCCGATTTGACTTTTGGTTAATTTCTCATAGCTTTTTGCCCTATCAAACTATAACTAATATATCGGCAGCTCCCCTAACAGATCACTGTTCAATTGAATTGATGATAAATCATAAAAATAAACCTTTCCGTAACAAGGGTTATTGGAAGTTTAACTCCAACCTTCTCGGAAATGAAGGTTATGTGAAATTGGTCAAAGATATTATTTATTATTAATGATAATAGCCTGGTTTCCTGGATAAATAAATGGGAATTCTTTAAATACAAACTTCGACAGTTATCTATTTCGTACACTAAACAGCCAAAAAAATTATATTTTAAAAGCGATTATTAAATAAATGAATTTTCTAACAAATTGAGTTTGACAGAGGATGATAGATCAAGATTGTTACTTTTGCAATCACAGTTGGATGAAATCTATATGAGAAAAGCTAAGGGGGCATATATTAGATCAATAGCTAAATGGAAAAAGGGGAGAAAAACTCTAAGAAACTCTATTAAAACGTTAATTATTAATGGGGCAGAGTGTTCTAATACACAAGTAATAGCTAAAGAAGTCGCCATATTTTATCAGGTTTTATATTCGTCATCCTCCTCATTATTAGACCCTAATTCTCTCTTTGAAAAAATTGGACAGTTTGTCCCTCATATAGATGAACAATTTAAAATGATATGTGATGCAGAATTAAAAATTTAAGAACTTGATTCTGCTGTTATGTGTTTGTCATTAGATAAATCATCTGGCCCAGGCAGCATTACATCTAATTTTTATCGCCATTTTTGGGTCTTATTAAGGTAATTTCTTTTTGCAACTTTTCAGGAAATGACTAAAACTTTGGTTTTGCCTAGTTCAATGAGACAAGGCCTTATCACACTTATTCCAAAACCAGGAAAAGATTGTAGATTGTTGGACAATTTACGACCTGTAACTTTAATAAACAATGACTAACCCACATATATAATAACCGCTTGAAACACAGCTTATCCAAAATTATTGGGGAGACACAAACATATAATAATATTCGATTGGTTCTAGACTTGCTGGATTATAATCAAGAAATAGAGGATGATGGGGTCATTTTATTTTTAGATTTCTATAAAGCCTTTGATATGTTAGAACATTCTTTTATTTTTAAATGTTTAGAAATGTATGGCTTTGGTGAAAATTTTTGTAATATTATTCAGTTATTTTATACAAATACCAATAGCTCAGTTGCCCTACCAACAGGCACTTCACCCAGATTTGATGTCAAGAGAGGAGTTAAACAAGGCTGCCTCATCTCACCCTCATTATTTATTCTAACTACAGAGATGTTGGCTATCCTAATTAAAAACTCAAATGTTGAAAGTTTAAATGTATTTGGACAGAAAATTATACTTAGTCAATTGGCTGACAATACAATATTATTTTTTAAAGATATTAACCAAATTCCTAAAGTAATTGATATAGTTAATTATTTTCCCAAATTTTCAGGTTTAAAGCTTAATATTGGCAAATGTGAAATTATTACCATACATGAATGCCCTCTTAAAGCTGTATATTCCGATTAAGTTGAGTGTCAAATATTTTGGCATAAACATTTCTAAGGACGAGGTCTTGATGGAGAAGCAAAATGTTTGGAATAAATGGAATGAATGCAAAGGCAGGCTTGATGCGTGGATGCAAAGGGATTTGTCTGTTTTTGGAAGGATTTATTTAACGAAAATGGAAAGTCTTTCTAGGTGTATTTATCCTGCATCTTGTCTCTCCATTTCTAATAGAGCTATTAAGACCAATAATCAAATTACTTTCAATTGTATATGGAGAAAACGTATGCACTACATAAAGAGAGCACAACTTATACAAGATTACGAAAATGGTGGTTTACAAGCCTTTGACTTCTATTGTATAAATGGAATGTTGAAGGTCAAATGGCTTAAACATTTTATAACAAATTAAACTAGTTTCTGGTTTTGTATTCCCAGAGGTATATTTAAAAAACTGGGTGGAATTGATTTCCTACTGAGATGTGATTTCACTGTTTCCAAACTACCAATCAAACTATCGTCCTTTCACCAGTAGATTTTGTTATATTGGAAGTTACTATATAAGCACAAAAACTTTACGCCACATAGAATCCCCATATGGAACAATAGATTTATTTTATCTTGGTACAAGTCTCTATGCGTTCTTGAATGGCTTAAAAAAAGGTATTCGGTCAGTTCTTCATTTAATGGATGAAAATGGAAGATTGTTATCTTTTAAACATTTTTGTTTTAAATATAATTTACAGTGTGAAAACAAACAATTTGAACGTGTTTTAAATGCCATTACAAAAAGTTTTATAAATTTGGTACATAACACTTTGTCAACATGCCTGATGGACTTTGTGAACTCCCATCCCTTTTTTTCAATGGTAATGACCTCAGGGCAATGCTTCCTCTTGCAAAATGAAACTTTCGCCTAACAGTTTTACCTGTGTTCAAAATCAAGCACTGCTCTCAAATCACAAAGTCTCAAAACAAATGTAATATTTCTCCGTCATTGTCTTTTGACAAACGAAAACATGTTCATAGTAGCTCAAAATTGATCAGAAATTACTACTCTGCTTTGATCTTTGCAATTTTCTGTTTTTATTCCTCCTCCTCCTCCAATTTCTTGCCCTCCTCCTCCTCCTCCTCCTCCTCTTCCTCTTTCTTGCCCTCCTCTGCTTCCTCCTCGTCGCCCACCTCGCATACGCACTCGTCCTTGTCCTCTCGCATTGTTCTATCCATTCTCAGACTTTCTCAATGATGGGATGATGTCATCACCCCACGTGTCGACCCTAGTCAGATGCCGCTAACAGCACAAAACAGCAACAACAACAGCAATAGCAGGCTCTAGATGCTTTTGTTCGTGCTGCATAAGTTACTGAGCCAAAATAAAGCATTATTTCTAAGCTTTGCTAAAGTTTGTATACAGCGCGCAAGGTTTATGTGCATGCTCCAAGTCTTGTTTGCTGCTTTAAGTGCATTTCTGTGACAGAATATTTATTAGACAGTGCCACATAATGGTCTGGCATGTATACTACATAATTTTGAGTCGTTTTAGTGGTTTCGTGTGGACGCAGATATTTTTTGAGACGAGGAAAAAAAAGATCTGTTTAGGGTAAGCTCCGGCTTTGTGTGGACGTAGACACAATGACATGTATTCTTTATTTGTATTTGATTGTTGCCACTTGTTGTTTACCTATATGGATGACGTGCATTAGAGTGCAGAATGTGTTTTGAGAATGAGAATGTGTTTAGAGTTTTGCTGAAAAGTCTAAGTGAGATCTGCAAATTGTGTTTTACCATGTGACATGGTTTAAGGTATTGACAACAGACTGCACAATTAGCTAAATGAGGTCAGGCAACTGAGAACTTTGTTCAGACAATGGGTTTTAGTGTTTTAGCAATTGAGAAAAACTATATTATTATTTTAAATTATATATAATTTTCTTTTATTAATATTTATTAGTGGTGGGCCGTTATCGGCGAGATCAGAGACTCTTATCGGGCGATAAAAAAAATATAGCCGTTAATCTATTCTCAAAGTTGGGTTGGGAGCTGGGTCTATACAACACAAGCTATGATGACTTTCACCTTGATATTTTAGCGCGGGTGTATACCTAGCCGAATTGACCCTTCGCAAAGACCCGCCCCCCCTTAGTTACTGTTGCTTTGTCCGGCAAGCCGTGGCGCTGTCACACCACACGCAGTGAAAAATACATCGCGGAGCAAAGAGGATACTGACAACACGTCGACAGACAAGACAGAGCAGGTTACTTATGATATTAACTCCCTCTGGTCGGCGGTCACGCCGGCGTGATCACCGCGTTGTTTTTCTAACCAGTGTGAAAGAGACTCAAAATACTCTGTCAATGTTGCACATACAATTAAGAGCTATACACCATTTTAATCTGTGGAATATCTTCTTTTATTTGTGTACACTCAGAGTAACAACAAAATGTTGTGCTTTTTGTAAAATAAAGAAAACTAACATGATGCGTGATCTCTCGTCTCCCTCTGAACGAACTCCAATCTGATAGTTCTCAGAAAATTAACTGTAACTTAGTGAATACTAATCACAAAAAAATTTGACTTATGTCTAAAAAAACGTTGAAATGTCAGGTTTTAAACTGTGTAAGTCAAATCGAAAACAAATATTCTGTGTTTATGTAATCTGTATGAAAAGAGAGCCATGTCAGAAATCCATGATTCAGCTCATTATCCGCTAATGCGGCCACGCCCACGGAGCCAGCGCTATTCAGATGCAAATTCAGTCAATACATGCATACATCGTCTCAATCGTGTATTTATTGTCTTGAAAAGTGTTTTGAATAGCCATAGTTAATGATCTCTGGCCTCTGTTAGTTTGGTTAGTTCCTGGATTGCCTATTCTTCTTTAGCAGGCATTTGTGGACAAAAGGGGCAGAGCGCCCTCCGGCTGCAAGTATGAATTGAAAACACAAGATCCAGCACTCATAGTAATGACAATAAATCCTGAATAAATATTACTCCTCTGTATAGAAAATTGACAAACATATGAGAATCCATTAATATTTCTCCAAATGTGCATGCTTTTAAGCTAAAAGCCTATATGAAATGCCATAGAGGTAACATAATTGTTCAGACACTTTGCATCACAGAAATACATTATATTTTAAAGAATATAATAGAATACCATTATTTTAAATTGTAATAATATTTCACAGTATTGCTGTTTTTTCTGTATATTTGATTTACAACATGATGAGATTTGAGACATGATCAACAGAGGGTTTTTTCACAGCCTACCTGTCTGAAAGAGCTCATTATTTATGCAGATCATTAGAGCTCTTTATGCAATTCTTTTGTCTTCTCAGGTGAGAATCACCCATTATTCATGATTATTCATGCCTCCACGCATACTGTGTTTCTTGACCAAAGATGTTTTAGAAAATTTAAATCTCTCTATTGTTTTATATGAACAAGCAGGCAGCATAATTTTTACCTCATTTTGAAGCAAACACTCTAGTCTACAACCTCAAATACCCAGAAGTCTTGTGAACAAAGATTTAATATATATTTTTTGGCTTTATTTCAGTGACTTAAGTTTTTTGTTTTTTCAATAACCACGCATAAACGTTATTCCTTCAAAAACACAAACATGTACATACATGTTCCTCACATATTATTGTAGCCTAGTTTGTGCTGAATACAGTGTAATGACACTTTTTCCATTAATATGTTTATGAACAACTAAAAAAAGCACAAATGTCAGGGCATGTCAAAACTTCTCCAGGGTCCCAAAAATCCTCAGACCCCTGAGGGTTAAACAAAGTCCCAGCTTTAAAACTGTGTAGTTTTTTTAAGAAATTCAAACAATAAAAACCGTTTTGTTGCTCTTTAATGTGTCGTGACCATAGACTGTAAAAAATGGTCATGACAGATTGCTGTAGTGCCTCAGCTCAAGAGGCTCATAAACCGATCATCTCTTACTACTAGTCCATTTATAGCATCAAATAAACATGAATGAACATGAGAATCAATGTTGTTTCAAATGCGGAAAGATGTCAGTATACTCAATTTTTCAAGTTTAACTCCACCAATGTTAATCTTCTAACTCCTGACTGCTTTGTCGGACAAAATGGTGGATTACTTTTAGTCATTATTTGGGTAGCACACATATTCTGAATGTTTTCGGCAGAATTCAAATGAGCCATTTTAATCTAGATTAATCTAGATTAATTCCAAGATTACAGTGAGATTAATCTAGATTAAAAATATTAATCTATGCCCACCACTAATATTTATTTAACTGATATGTGCCTGGCTTGATAGTCATTTAACTATTTTTGTTAATGCCATTGTAGATGTATATTTTGTTTTGTTCTGATGTTCAATAAAAAAAGAAAGAAAAAAAAAGTTAATGTTACAGATTAGTAACTCTAACATTTGCACATGTAAAGAAAACATGAACATCACTCATTATAAATGTATTTACCAATATTTATGTGTTTACTTATCGCTGAAAGGAAATACAGTGTTTGAAATGAGGCCGTTTCTGAAAATACATTCACATGAAATGAAAGAACAAATACATTACAACATAACAGAGTAATTATTAATCAATAAAGGGAAAATCTAATCAATCTAATCATAATAAATACATTAATAATGAAACACATTAATAATGATAATTAACGAAAATGTTACTATTACCACTAATAACAATAATGATAAATAAAATATTAATAATAGTAGTAGTAGTAATAATAAAAATATCAAAAGTAAACAACATTAAAAAAAGCTCATGGTGAATCTAGAACATAAACACAATAAGAATTTTATTTACAATGTTTTCCACACTTTTGTATTTTCAGATACAGAGATCGTAACACAATATTGTTGAAATTACACCTTAAAAATGTGAAGAAATGTGAAACTGTTTATGAAAGAAGTAACAGATTTATAAGATAAATCTCTTTTACAGTATTTTTACCCACATTAATCAAGCCAAACAATACATTTCACTTACACAATGACAGATGATTAACTTCAAAATAAAAGCCTTCTAAAATCATTTACATGCAGTTTTTCTTCTATAAATTCAGATGAATATTTAAATGAATTTGTTTCCACAGTCTAGTTTCAGTTCAAAATGATAGTACATCACCTCAGAGTGTCACTCACACAGAGTCAGGACTGTCTGATGATGAGTTTCAAAATAAAAGTCTTCTAAAATCATTTATATGCAGTTTTTCTTCTATAAATTCAGATATTTAAAGGAATCTCAAGGAAACTATTACACTGCTGATTAAAACTGCATTTGTTTTTACAGCGAAAAAAATATTACATTTTTATATGCTTTATTTTTTTATTAGTGATGCACCTATTTTGATTTTTTGTGGCCAATTCCACATTTTTTAGAAGCAAATTGGCCGATTCTGCTACTGGTTGCAGTTTTTTTTTTTTTTTTAAGAAAATTTATTTGTTGTTTAATTGTTCAAAAAATATGTGTAGCTTTTTATATTAGAGGTACTGCATTTTTATCACAATCCAAACAAAGAACTTATTCACATGAGCAGTTGTTTTTAATTTAAATTATTGTATCATTTCAAGATTAACAACAAAAACAGCATGGTCTGCCTTTAGCTTTGTGAAATGATGCTTCATAAGACACCTGCACAAAACACAATCAGCAGACGGACTGAATGAAGATGCAGATTCACTCTCTGACAGTAGGTGGCGCTCACGGGACAGCAGTGATATAGCGTTTCCATGGTTACCGCTGTACACAAAGCAGCGCTGCATCGATAAATAGATACTTATAAATACTTTAAATGGAGATAAGAGGAAAAACCATCAAAACTTTTCTGAAGACAGTTCCCTTCAGAGACACATTTATATCAACATATAAATTCAATATTTATATTATTCTTCCTATATTTAGCGAACAGTGAGCTTGTGTATGTACAGTATTTTCTCTGTGGCGCATCTGTTCTCCTCTTTGTGTCCGTTCGCCTGTGTTAACTTCTTGTTTACAGACATCGTAAATATTTCCACACAAATTACATTTTAGGAAATTATTACAAAGCACCTTGTTTGCCAGCCTGGAATAAAAATTTACCAAAAATAACACTAAAAAACGTTTGGATTTATGACCAGTGGACTAGTGCATCTCTATATTTTATTATTATTACAGTTCAAATCATCCCGCGGGCTGTATGTGTGACAACCCAAATGATCACAGGAGCTCATGAAAGAAGCGCTTTAGGTTCTGAATAACTGTGTGTTTATGATAAATCCAAAAACACAATATTATGGCAAAGGTGTTTGTGACTTGAGATAAATGTTTCTTTTGAGACGTGTTGAAAAATACTGTAAACAAAAGTGTTCATCGTCTTTCTGCATCAACACTCTTATCTTCGATCATCTAGTCAAGTGTGACAGTCACTGATTTATCATGAGCTCAAAGCATTATGGGTAGAATCTCTCTACAGTCTGTTCTGATTCATCAACACAGTTTCACTGATGATCCAATATAACCCCCAAACCCAGGATAGAGCGGTTTATAACCAACCATAAACCCAGGATAGAGCGGTTGAGTGAATGTGGTCTGGACTGTGTGGATGAGGCTCATTGTGTCTCCAGAGACGCTGTAGAAGGACAGAGTTCCTGCACTGTGATCCACATACACTCCTATTCTACTGCTGATGGGCTTTACAGGGAGATCAGTCACTATCTTATTGTGTCTGAATGAGTAAATGTCAGGAGTACAGAACAAACTCCAGGACTGATCATTATGTCCAAACTCACACTCATCACCCACTCCCTTTCTCCTGATGCTCTTATATGACACTGATATATACACATATTTCCCATTCCTCTCAATCTCCCAGTAACAGCGTCGATCACACACACTCTCTCTACACAACACCTGCCACACATCATCAAATCTGTCTGGATGATCAAGATACGGCTGCGGTGTGTTAGTGACAGTAATCACTCTGTTCCTCTCAGACAGACGAAGGAATTTATTCACTGTGTTCAGATCCAGAGTGAGCTGATGGGAATCTGATGGAAATGAAACACATCATTGTATCATTTATTACAGAAACTTTCTATCTTCAGTTCAGATCTGACCAGTTAATTTAGGATTTTTCGCAAATTTGTATTACAGAAGCAAATATTACAGTTTATTTCAATTGCTAACACTTTTTTTCTTACCAAAATGGATCTTTCTGGTCTTATTTACAAATGCTTAAACACAGCAAGTCAGAAATGAAGACTGAATGTTACAAACATTAAATATAGTATAAAACCTATACTTTTGCAACAACATCAGCTCAAAAATATTGAAAAAATATATAAAACAAATACTGAAACAATTGATAAACATTTTTAATTAGCAGATCACTGAAATATTGAGAAATAGATTCCAGTCTCAGTTGGAGGCACAGTCAGGTGTTATTTTCATTACATGGACACACAGTGAAATACGACTCTTTGAATTGGATTTGTTCAGTGTGGATGAAGAACAACACAGAGGAGCAGAGAGAAAGAGAGAAATAATGTCTGGGTAAGGGAGAGGAACAGATGAAGGAGAAGTTGGATCAGGACAAGGGAGAACAAGAGGAATGGGAGAGGGGGAAGAATGTGTGCTGGATTGTGCATCTCTATGGTTTTCCCCTTTACACATGATGAACCTATGAAAGCTTATTTCTGCCATGAATAGAACATAAAAAAATGTAATCATGACTTTTTATCTCACAATTCTGGCTTTTTTCTCTCCTAATTCCTATAGAACTGTATATCTCACAATTCTGAGGAAATAGTCAAAATTGTGAGATATAAACTTATAATTGCAAAATAAAAAAATAAATAGAATTGTGAGATAGTCACAATTACCTTTTATACTTTTTATTCTGTGATGAGGAAAAAAAGCTTCAACAGTAACCAAAGGCCATGTATGTTGGATTTGTTGTTGATCAATGGCAGCAGTTTCATGTTTCATTTCAGTAAAAGCTTCACTTAATAATTTTACTACAATGATTCCTCTACCATTGTTCCATATATGCAGAATATGTGGTCTGTGTAGGGCACTAACTACCAAAGGGGACACCATCCCACCCTCTATGGGCACCATCAACACCACACACCCCAGAAAGAGATTTTAACTGAAGTTCACCATGTGACCAGTGTCTGCCCTGATCAATTCTGTTACTTTCTTCATCTTCTCTTTTTTCTACTGTACATTCTATAATGTAAAGTCTCATTCACTTCTGTTGTCAAGAATGCACACATTCAACACAAAGGAACAAAAAAAGGAAAAGGAAACTGAATTATAAAAAAAATATGGATTTCATATTTTCTGCAGGTAGAACTGAAACATGACAGTAATGCAGTTTTCATGCCATCAACTGTTAGTATTTTGACAGTCATTGATAGACTATATGTTCGTGTTGGATAGAAAACTAGTGCTATGTTTTGACAGAATGACTCTATTTCAAATCAGGTTTGCTGTGTTTTGATAGAGTTAGTATGTGTTGAAAAAGGTTTTTAACGTTTTGAAATGTAGAGTTTGTGTTTATTTAACAAAATATGGTTTTTGGGCAGAAAAATTAATTATTTGGCTAATTGTGTGATGTATGTGTGTTGCTGTGTTAAGAGTTTAGAAAAAGTTCTTTAAGTATTGGTAAACGCTTGTTAGCAATTGAAAAAAACTGTAACTTGATTCAGGATTCTTCTCTTATCTTACAGAATCTCATCTGTAGTTATTAGGAAATCTTAAGTTCGGTACTCAACTCTCAGGTCTGTTGCAAAGCAACCAATAATAATAATAATAATAATAATAATACATTTAAGAAATGTCATTTCTATAACAGAGTTTGTCCTAAATGAGATTCTAACTGAAGTTGCCATGGTTACCAAACAGATAACATAGGATTATAATATTTCTGTAATATGTGTGTGTCTGTATGAGAGTGTGTGTGTCTGTGTGTGTGTGTGTGTGTGTGTGTGTGTGTGTGTGTGTGTGTGTGTGTGTGTGTGTGTAGACGTACATTTCCGTAGTCCTGGTGTAATCCAGTTCTCTCCTCCATGATCCACACTGGAAAACACACACAGACACAATCAATCATAGACGTAATGGTTTTTATACTGTACAAACTGTATATTCTCTCCTCTTACACTAACTCTACCATAAATCGACCATCACAGGAAACTTTCTGCTGTTTTACATTTTCAATAAACATGATTCTGTATGATTTATCAGCTGGTTTCCTCATGGAGACCATAAAATGTCCCACAATGATTTCAGATATTTCCAGATACACAGATACACAGCAGTGCAGTGGCTGTAGGCGATTAATCTAATTATTGGTTACAGTTTCTAATGACATCTGAAAGGAGTGATTGGTTGTCAGTTTGTGTCTACATGTGAGTTTTTACCAGCTTTTTCCACTTTTGATGTCCTGTTAACAGCACAGTTAAAACACAGTTTTTTACAATTGCTAACAAGCCACAATCCAGCCTCATATAGTTTTTTCCTAATTAAAATCAAAGATGTCCATTAATGGTTGTATATCCAGAGCAGGGACACATTTTTTGCTGTGAAGACTGGGCACGAGTGAAAAGAGAACATAAACCCCGCCTACTTTGATTTGATTGGGCATCTCAATCATCTGGACATTGACGAGCGCTCTTAGATGCTGAAGCAGACCAGACAAAAAATGTAACTATTAAACCTTTTTGTCATCCTAACAACACGCAGAGTGCTGTAATGAAGGGCAGCAGAGCAGTGCAAGAATTTTAAATATTGGGCCATTTGGCCATTTCTAATTATTGGGGACTACCAAATATTTACAGCAAAAATTACATTTTACATTGAGCAATGAAAAACACCTGCATTAGAAAACAGTGGTGTCTCATTTCCCATCATCCTCCCTGGCAATCACCTGCACTCACTCCACCAATCGCTAATCACCACACCCAGCTGCAGCACATTATCTGGACTATTTAAGCCACTCACATCCTCACACCCACTGCGAGGTCTTGTTTACTACGGTTGCAATTCTGAGCATGACTTATCTTGCCTGTCTGTTACTGATCCTGTCTGTTCTGCTCCAAGTTTACTTGTCACTTGTATAGTATGTATAGCTATGTAGTTTTGGTGCCCCCCAGTGGCAGTTCTCCAGAAAAATAAGTGACTACATTTCTCATGCAGTCAGCTCCTCAATCTTCGGATACCATTCTTTGTTTTGCATTTGTAAAAGCATCATCTGTAAGTTAATTCTTCTTTACATAATACTTGATGATACATATTTCCATATATTTGTGATAAGTTTATTCAGAGCTTTGATTTAATGTAATTTTTGTGATGATAACCTTTAGCTATTAGCCTAGCCTTTGTTTGACAGCACTCAATGTGTTAATTTCAATCTACTATGATAACTTCTGTATGAGTCAATATTTGTATTTGTTGCCAAATTCTTGGTCATCTGATAATCCCATTTAAGTAAATTGATGACATTGATTTAATTTGGGCTATTTTCAGATATACTTACATGAATGCTCTTTAGTCATTGGTTAATTTTCCTGATTGTTGTTTATTTGCTGTTTTTTGCAGTTTTACTCTTAATTCATAATGTACCTGGCATCTTATTAAACGTGAAAGACTAAGATGAATCCTGACTCGTCTGTACTTTATGGATGGAGTTTGGCTGGCTGTTAAATTGCATTGGTAGATGCAAGGAGAACAGTACACTGTCTGTTCCCCGTGTACGATTCTCTACTGCCTGCCCTTTGGACTATTTGCTCTGTTTTGGATTTATGTTATCTGCCCGCCCTGACCCATTGCCTGTTCTTTGACCACGATTCTGCCTGCTCTCTGCCATACCTGTCTGCTTTTGTTCTACCATTGCCTGTCTGACTACGAACTCTGTTTAAATAAAGCTTGCACATGGATCCCATGTCGTGTCCCACCTCGTTACAAGTGGCATGCACAGACCTCCGATTGCAGGGGCGCAATCGCGTAAGGGGGAGGGGGTGTTGTTTCTGTTGCCCTTTTCCCATTTTGAGAAATGGCCACTTTCACTTTCGTGATCAAAGGGGCAGGGGCTCATTGTGTAGATTGTGCAAGCTGCCCTTTGTTTAACGTTAGTTTATTTATTTATTTTTGGTTTATCACACCATATTGTAACATTTGAATGGACTGATAAAGGGAGCTGTAAACTATTTTTGTTGAAGTACAATGTCATTTTGACCATAATAATGTACCAAATCTAATTTATATAAATATGTCACCACATATCTTTGGTATTTTCGTCTCTTTCTTTCAGACCATGTATTTTAAGATTCCAGCGCCTCTTGTAATGCTCTAACTCCGTGACTCTTTCTTTCAACTCCTCGTTTTCCTTCACGAGATGAGGCATTTCTTTTTCCATGTCTTGTACCTTGACTTTACACTTTTTGATTTCAGTAGCATTCAGCTCTACTAGTCTGGTGATATTAGTTACCATGGCCGAGTTTTCTCTTAGCTGAATGCCAAAAGTGTCAATTTTGGAAGTTAGCTTTTCTATAGCATCAACAAGAGATGCGTTTGAATGCGAAATAAGTTACAGATTACTTTTTAAAGCATGTATTTTGTAATCTGTAATGAAATACATTCTAAAAGTAACCTTCCCAACCCTGATGACGCGATGCATGCTAGGTACGAGCAGAGAACAAAACTCATCCATGACTCCCAGCATGCATTGCGGCATGAATAATACTGTATTATAATACTGTATTTTTGCGTATGTCTATATGTTACACATAATAGTAACTGAATGTCTTTTAATGTATGTACCATTTCTCACTACTAGGTGGTGGTATTGGTATAAGATTTCATTTTATAAGATTAAGGGCCAGATTTACTAACAGCTTGCGGCAGCACAAACCCACTTTTGACATTAAAAAACTACTGTCAGGCAGACAGGCAGTGAGAAATTAGCACTAAACAGGTATGGACACTGCATTTGTGGGTGTTTCCCTATCATATGCAAAATTTATGGAAAGAGTAAATAAAGATTTAAATAAAGATAACTAAGGTTTGCGCTTGTCAATTTACTGGTATAGTGCTATTAATTACTAGATTATGTTGATTATGATTATGTTGATTATGTTAGGTAGATTATGTTGGTTACTATGGAAATTATCTGGATGCGTCTGGGTTCTTTTATTTGCATGTCATCAGTATATCACCCAAAGAATGTTTCACTCCCATTGACGCTTTTTTTTTTTTTGGAATTGCACTCTCATGCTAATTTGCCCTGTATAGTAAATCTGGCCTAATTCTTAATGTAACATTTCTAATTCTTTTGTAACATTTAACCAGAGAATTTCTTCAAAGATGATGATTACACACACATACATGGCCGTATCCAGATCAGATGGAGGATCTGTGCCTAGACACGACTACAATGCTTTCTTGAAATGTCAGCTTGATTGTGTCAATTATCCACTGTGAGAGCATCATCGACATGACAGCCTGTGGCACAGATCCTCAACAAAACCATTTTCATACTGGCGTGATGAATCTGATCTTCAACCAGATACAACTGGATTAAATATTTTGACTGTTATGGTTCCAATCTGACTTATGACCCTTAATGCTGCCTGAATCATAATCATGCACTGTTCATTGTTTCACCAAAGATGAAAGTTACCATTGTGTTAAGAATAAATAAGCCTCCTTAGTGTGAAGCTGATCAGATCCTGGAACTACTTAATGCTGTTTTTGGAGTTGTTTAATCAAAACTCTTACTGCTTTACTCTTACTTGAGTTTGTCCAGTGTGCAGTTTGGATCCTTCAGTTTTTCATTAAGAAGCTTGACTCCTGAATCTCCCGGGTGGTTGTAGCTCAGATCCAACTCTCTCAGGTGTGAGGGGTTTGAACTCAGAGCTGAAGACACATAACCACAGCCTTCCTCTGTCACCATACAGCCAGACAGCCTACAGACACACACAGCAACAGTCCACATGACTTGACAATTTATACCTATTCTCAGCAGTTCACCAGGTATCATTTATTTGTAACTGTGTAAAAAACTTAAATATTAATTTTCAGTAACTAAAAAATTCAGTTTTGTTGTTTTGAATTAGGGTGTATAGCTCCACCCTAATTAAACACATCTGATCCCGCTAATCAAAGTCTTCAGGATTACTAGACTTAGGCAGGTGTTTTGGAGCAGGCTGGAGCTAAACTCTGCAGCCCACTAATTTACTGTGAATCAAGCCATTCTGAAACACTTTAAATAGGACTTTTGCGGTTCACATCGGTCATACTTCTCAACGAAAATATGGACATCTGTACAAATATGGAAAAAAAATCTCATTCCAGCAAATGTTGTTTTGTCTTTTGTTCTGGAATTCTATTGAGAGCAGATGCCACATTCTGTGACAAAATCATTTATTGTGATAGTATTTTGCTGATTATTTTAAAACCATCTACCTCAGTATCTCCAGCTGACAGTTTGGACTCTTCAGCACATCAGTAAGAAGCTTCACTCCTGAATCCTGCAGGTCATTGTTACTCAGGTCCAACTCTCTCAGGAAAGAAATTGAGGATTGTAGAGCTGAAGACAAACTCTTACAACAATGAAAAGTGAGATTACAGCACTGCAGCCTGTGCAAAGAACAAAACAATAATAATGCAATATTAATGCATCTGGAGCACAGATAATTAAGTGATGCAAGCAGAGCTAAAATGTCTCTTTATAAAATAATTAGTATTTTAGGTTTCTTTAATTTATGATAAAATTAAGAATAATAAAATGGGTAAAACTCAGGTTTGATGCCTGACCCAGCTTATCTGATGATGCATTGGCATTTATATGATGAACAGATTTAAAACGCACATACTGTAGTAAACACAGATGTGTTCAAATGTATGTATGTGCATGACACATGAAAATGACATGAAGTGAGTAAATTAAGAATTAAATTACATTTTAATTTTTGGATGAATGAATAAAGTTTGGGAATAATCATTTTGACACGCTTTGTGATTAACTCATCATCTGAAGAGCATGTGCACTGAAGGGGCTCTCTTAAAAGCGAAAGTGCAAACATCTTTTAAAGTGGCACTCCTCAAAGTGAAAGCATTGTGTTTTTAGTTTTGATAGAATGAAGATTCAAAGCTTTTTAGATTGTTTATACTTATCATGTAAGTGTATAATCTGCATGGGTGGCTTGTCTGTGTAAAAGAGATTCAGCGAATGCCTGCATTAAGCTTGAGTGTACTGCGTTAGAATAAATGAAAGTTATTCTAACATAGTTTCAGTAACAGCACTACATTTAACTACTTTAATGTTGAATCTGATTATAATGAAATGGGGCAATATTTATCGGTCCTAATAATGCCAAATGTCTGATTTCACCTGTTAAACAGGGCTTACATTATTTATATGTATAATTCTGTATTTTCAGGTTCAGAATCATGAATATGTTTATTCTGATGTCACCATTGTTTTGCTGCTTTAATAGGTTCTTTCTTAGGTTTCAACTATCCTAATTTCATGTTAAAATGCAGTTTCATAAAATGGTTAGTTCCAGTCCTTGATTCTTATAAAAACACGATAAAACACGGCTCTGACTGTTTGACCCAATGGTTCTGTGTATCACTGCACAACAACCTTAGCAACCACTTAGCAATGTAAACTGTATGTTCTCAATTGATATTGTTCATTCACCCGTGCCCTGCTGACACTGATAGCACTAGTCAAAGCATTTGTCATTTGTGTCTCGTTCCGTGTTCACAACAAGTTTCAATATAAAAGTCTTTGCGAATGAGTGACTCACTCATAAAGACAATCTTTGCTGCCATCTAATTATGTAATAAATATAACTTCTGTTGTTCTGTTGTTCATGGTCAGGGACTATTTTTCCATTGGAAGGAAGGCTTTTAGCTATTTTACTTCATGAAAGTTGCATTGATAATTTTTTGGGCTTTAATATTTGCATTGTGTGGTAACCGTTTTATAAAAGCATAAGCCGTGGTTTACAGTGAATTTATAACAGCTAAGGGGTTTTACAATGCTCTTTAGCTGTTATAAATTCACTTTAAACCTCAGCTTCTCGGGGCTTGTTGCTTTATTATTGTTCAGTGAATCACCTAGTCAATTGTTAATTTAGATACAGAAGGTTCAATTCAATCTTGAAATATTGTATGTTGTATGTACAATAAAGCTGTTGAAAATTGTTAATCTTTTGGAAATAAATCTGTTATTTGAATTTCAGTTTCCTTTTTTAATTTTGTTCAAAACATCATGAAACATATTGTCTCATGAGCCCAGTATCACAATATGTATTAAAATTGTGAGTTGAGTGTATCGTTACACCCTTAATTTAATATTATCACATACAGTGATGCATTTGCATTTATTCATTTTCAACAGTCTTGACCATCAAATCACCTGTGTAAGATAAAGGCCCAATTAATGTGACTAACAGTGTATGTAAATGATTGTAAAATGATTCTTACAGTGCTTTTCTAGTGTTTTTTATCACTGGGAGCAGTCTCATCACTGCTTCATCAGATCCTCTGTATTTCTGCAGTTCAAACATCTCTTGAGTCTCTTCTGACATGAGGAGCACAAACACTAGACCAGACCACTGAGCAGAGGAGAGATTCTGTGCTGAAAGATTTCCTGAGCTCAGATTCTCCTGGATTTCCTCCACAAAGTCATCTTTTAGTTCACTCAGACAGTAGAAGAGATTGATGGTCCTCTCTACTGATTTCTCCTTCTGTATCTTCTTTTTGATATAGTCAGCAGTGTCTTTAACGCCCTCCGTTTTCAATTCCAGTCCTGGCAGTAGATCCTTCAGGTCACTCTGATTGGACTCCAGTGAAAGACCCAGGAGGAACCGAAGGAAAAGATCCAGGTGTCCATTCTTGCTTTCTAAAGCCTTGTTGACTGCAGTCTTATGAAGTTTAAACAGTGGCTTTTTGGAGAATTTCCATGTTAATTTTTCTGTCCATGATTCAAGAAATGGGTTTTCATTCTTGTCTCTGTTAATCAAAAACACATAAAGAGCAGCAAGAAATTCCTGGATGCTGAGATGTACAAAGCTGTAAACGTTTCTTGCTGAAACAGCTTTTTCCTCCTGAAACATTCGAGTACATAACCCAGAGTAGACAGACCCTTCACTGACATCTAGTCCACATTCCTCAAGATCTTCTTTGTAGAAAATCAGGTTTCCTTTCTCCAGCTGTTGAAAGGCCAGTTTCCCAAGCTTCAGAATAATCTGATCAAAATGCATTGCATTGGCTTCAGGATCATCACAGTATTTTTCTTCCATTTGTTGTTGCTGAGAAATTAAGAAGCTTGTGTACATCCCTGTGAGAGTTGTAGGTGTTTTGTCATTACTCTCTTGAGCCAGTAGAGGCTGAAGAACAGTGAGAGAGATCCAGCAGAAGATAGGAATGTGGCACAGGATGTACAGACTTCTGGATTTCTTGATGTGACGGATGATGTTTTCAGAAACCTCAGAACTGCTGTTTTTGATGAAGTATTGCTCTTTCTGTTCATTGTTAAATCCTCGCACTTCAGTCATTTGATCAATTAATTTTCGGGGTATCAGACTGGCTGCTGCTGGTCTGGATGTGATCCAGATGAGAGCAGAGGGAAGCAGGTCTGTCTTGATAAGGTTTGTTATTATCTTACTCACTGTTGTTATTTTGTGAACATCTGTAATTCTGTCACCCTCTTTAAAGTTCAAAGGTAAGCGACATTCATCCAGCCCATCAAAAATGAACAAGACCTTACCATCACCTTCAGGAAGAGAGGGCAGTTCTTTAGGATCATTAAAGAAGTGTTTGTTAAGCAGTTCCATGAGACTGCAGTTCTCTGTAAGAAGGTTTAGCTGACGGAATGGCAGAGGAAAAATGAAGGCTATATCCTGATTTTCTTTTCCTTCAACCCAGTCAAGGATGAATTTATTGACAGACACAGTTTTTCCTACCCCTGCGATCCCCAACGTCATTACCTTTTTGTTTTGTTGATGCTCATGGACTTTAAAAATATTATTGCACTGGATTGGTGTGTCCTTGGCATCACTTTGTTTTTGATTAAAATCGATCTGTATCACCTCGTGGTTATTTTCTCTTCCTCCAGTCTCATTCTCCACCACATATAAATCAGTGTAAATATTGTTCAAGTTTTTCTTTTGACCCGTTTGTGAATTACCAATGAATATCCACTTGTAGTCCCGTTTTAATTTGTTCTTCAGTCTGCGGCTGGTTTCTGTGTAATCATGAAGAATAGCTTGTCTGTCGTCCGCAGTTGAGCCTTTAAAAATGAGGTGAAAAGAAAGCAAATTTTTAATTTTTATTAGTGATCCCAAGAGTACGTTTTAAATCAAAAGGAGACCATGCGTTTGCTGTCACTGGTCCAAGACTATGGAATATGCTTCCCTTCGAGGTTAGATCATCCTCTACATTAGGTATCTTTAAGAGTCACCTAAAATTACATCTGTATTCTCTGGCGTTTTAACTTGTCCTAAGTATTTTTTATCAATGATGAGGATTATTATTGATGATGTGTTTTGTTGTGTTGTTTGTCCATTTGTATTTTAATTATTGATTCTGTATACTATGTACAGCACTTTGGAGCTACAGAGTAGCCTGGAAAGTGCTCTATAAATAAATAAATGCAAATAAATATACAAAGACTAAGTGATCATGTTTTTCATAAATTTTTTAATAAAACCTATATCTAATTTGTAACCTGGTCTGCAGTTCCCATTACAAATATAACTACAGCACATGTGATAAAAATTTCTACTATATTCAAATTGATCACACTTGCACTGCAATTGTGTTAAATGCACATTTTACACTGATAATGCTTAAGCTGACAACATATATGGTGATGGAAACACCTTGACTAATGCAGACTAGAATGCAGTTGGTTTCAGTTTTAACATTTCTGAATAACTTTTCTTTTTTTTCTAATTCTTTTCAGAACATTTATTGGATTGGCAACATTGGACCAGTGTTGGGTAAGTTTCTTCAAAAAAGTAATTAATTACTAATTACATCATCAATGTTGTATTTAAAATACTTTTCTAATTACTCTGTCTGAAAAGTAATTTAATTACTTCTTAAAATCCCTATAAACCCCGGATAGACAATAGAAAGGAAACTTTTAATGATTTAGTCAAACATGGAATAGCATTTTATAGCTTTTTTAAAACATTTTAACTTTATCAAAACATAATACTTTTATGGTTCGCAGTTGCGAACTCACATGCAACTGCACTACAACTAATGATTTTAAAGAGGCAGCGTTCAGTTTTATCTTTAGACGACAAATTTAGATTTTAAATTCAATATTGATTTAAACAGAATTGTTGAACTAATTTACAGTATGGTATTTGGACGCAGCCTACGACTAGAACAGGGAACTGGCTCCGTAAAGTAGTTACGCTAAAACAGTGTAAATGCTAAACAATACTCGGCAATGAGAGAGAGGAAGTCCATGGCTTATGTAGGGTGTGTGACTGGCTTCAGTCGTGTGTGTAATCAATGCAATGGATGATGGAGTCTTTGCATTTAGAAGCTGCTTGTAGAAGTTTTAAGACCGCTGTAAACAATTTAACCATTAGTAAAATCAGACACTGTTCTATTAGATATACTTGTATAAGATCTGCTGCTGATCTTCTTGGCCCTGTAATTGTTGCTTGCTGTTATATTTTCTTGTTTCCATGTACAGGCAGTGATTGTTATTTACCCCATATCTCTTCTGAATGAGCTCCAACAGCGGCACATGTCTTCATATTGCCTGTCAATAACATTACAGTCACAACAAATTAAACATTACCTTGCTTGAGTTTGTTTTCTAGATGCTCAGCCAGATTATTCTGGTTTATCTTCCTCAGGATCTCCACAGTGATCTTCACAGCTTCTTCTGGTCCAAAACACTCCACCATCTTATCCACAGTTTTTAACCTATCTGCATTCTCCATGTCAGACTTTGATATACTCTCATGATCATTCTCTAAGTGCCACTGAAACTCCTTTAGATCATCTCCTCCCAGTTCATACATTGATTTCTTGAGCAGATCTTTAACAGATGCCATCGCCCTTCACCAATTCACCGAGCTGCAGGACAAAAAGAAAAGATCTGATGTAGTTTAACTCCTAACATTTGGGCCTAAGCACTCAAATTTAATTTAGATTATGAAATTAAGCTGTGATCGGATCAGGACTCTCAGTCAACTCATCCAAACTCCTCTGTCAAAGTCCTATAACGCTACTTTTTACAAGATAATACTATAATACAAGATATTATGAGTCTCAGGTGTCCAATAGAATGTGTCTGTAAAGTTTCAGCTCAAAATACCACACAGATCAAATATTATGGAATTCTGTAAATGCCCATTTTTGAGTGGAAGCAAAAATATGTTTTTGTGTGTCTTTTAAATACAAATGAGCTGCTGCTCCTCACCCCCTTTTCCAGAAGTAGGCAGAGTCTTTGCAGCTCATGCCTTAAATACCCTGCCAGCAACAAGTTAAACATCTCTTTGGTTTTGATTCATCTCTGTCATGGTAAAAATGAAATATTTATTCTTTGCATTAGTTTAAAAAGCTTTGCTAATTTTAGTTTCTGATATATGGTTGTCTGAGTGCAAACACAAAGTTCACAAAAACAAAATTGGTTATGTCTCTGAACATAGTCAGCTGGAAATTAAATCACATATTAGATCTGTATGGTGACTGGGAGGGGACATGTTCGGCTCACTTAGTTTTTTCCTGGCCATGACATATTAACTCATGGGAATGTGATAAGTCGTGGTCACAAGATAATTTTTTCAAGTTAACAACATCATTATGTCGTGGCCACGAGATGTGAATTCGTAGCCTCGAGATCCTATGTTTAAGAAACAACATATTTTCCTATCAATATATTTATATATTCTGTTTCAATTATCTATTCATCATTAAGACATATATGCTTATGTATTTAAATTAAACTGCATGTTTCCATTGATTGAAAAGTTAGACATTGTGAAAACAGTAGACCAAGCGCAGGCTGCATGTTTGCAGAGTTTGTTTTTTGCTGGTGATTCTTGGCTTGATATCACATTTTCTGTGGTGTTTGAACTTTTGTTTAACCCTAGTGTTGTGTTGAAAACTCAATTACACTTGTGGTGTTCCTGGTCAAAAATGATCAGCCTACAAAATATATCTTATAAATTACACGTCATGCTATATCATTAAAAAATTTGGTTCAATCTTTTTGTCAACTCATTTTCTTTCAATTAGGACTGATTTCTTTTTCAAACTGTTTAATCGTGTTCCCGATTAAAAAAATGGGACAGGATCTGTATTTTGAAATGCTTTTATTTTCTGAAAAGAAGTGCAAAGTAGGACTTGTGCTATTCCCTGTCAAATCTGACCATTGTGATATACAGGTGCTGGTCATATAATTAGAATATCATCAAAAAGTTAATTTTTTATTGTAAATTATTTTTAAAAATGAAACTTTCATATATTCTAGATTCCCTACATGTAAAATAAAACATTTCAAAAGTTTTTTTTTTAATTTTGATGATTGGAGCGTACAGCTCATGAAAGTCCAAAATCCAGCATCTCAAAATATTAGAATATTTCCTAATATCAATCAAAAAATTGATTTTCAAAACAGAAAAGTTCAAGTTCTTTAAAGTATGTTCATTTGTGCACTCAATACTTGGTCGGCAGCACATATTACAGCAAATGACTTGCTCCTAGCACAAATTACAGCATCAGTGAAGTGTGGCATGGAAGTGATCAGCCTGTGGCACTGCTGAGGCACTATTGAGCCTTCAGATCATCTGTATATTGTTGGATCAACTGTTTCTCATCTTTCTCTTGAAAATATCCCATAGATTCAGGGGTCAGGCATGTTGGCTGGCCAATAAAACACAGTAATATCATGGTCAGCAATCCACTTGGAAGTGGTTTTTGCACTGTGGGCAGGTGCTAAAGTCCTGCTGGAAAAGGAAATCAGCATCTCCATAAAGCTTGTCAGCAGATGGAAGCATAAAGTGCTCCAAAATCTCCTGGAAGATGGCTGCATTGACTTTGCACTTGATAAAACACAATGGACCAACACCAGCAGATGTCACGGCCCCCCAAATCATTACTGACTTCAGAAACTTCCCACTAGACTTCAAGCAGCTTGGATTCTGTGCCTCTCCAGTCTTCCTTCAGACTCTGGGACCATGATTTCAACATGAAATGCAAAATTTACTTTTATCTGAAAAGAGGACTTTCGACCACTGTTCACTGTCCAGTTCTTTTTCTCCTTAGCCCAGGTAGGATGCTTCTGACGTTGTTTCTGTTTCAGAAGTGGCTTGGTAGTCCTTTTCCTGAAGATGTCTGAGTGTGGTGACTCTTGATGCGCTGACTCCGGCTTCATTTGACTCATTGTGAAGCTCTCCCAAGTGTTTGAATCGGCTTTACTTGACAGTATTCTCAAGCTTGTAGTCATCCCTATTGCTTGTGCACCTTTGCTTACCCAATTTCTTCCTTCTAGTCAACTTTGCATTTAATATGCTTTGATACATCACTCTGTAAACAGCCATCACATTCAGTAATGACCATCTGTGAGTTACGCTCTTTGTGGAGGGTGTCAATGATTGTCTCCTGGACCATTGCCATGTCAGCAGTCTTCCCCATTAGTGTGGTTTCAAAGAACAAGAGATACCCGGAATTTATACTGTAGGGATGGTAATTTAATGAAACTCAAATGTAAATATTCTAATATTTTGAGATACCGGATTTTGGACTTTCATGAGCTGTACGTTCTAATCAACAATTTTTAAAAAAAAAAAAACTTTTGAAATGTTTTACTTTACATGTAGGGAATCTATAATTTATGAAAGTTTCATTTTTTAAAATAATTTACAATAAAAAAATGAACTTTTTCATGATATTCTAATTATATTACCAGCACCTGTACAAGAAAGAACACATTAATGCTGTCATATAGAGTACATTTCATGGACAATACCAATACTGTCATATTTGAGTAAGCTATATTTTCTAATTAGGAAGAAAACAAATCAATGACTATCTGGCTATATCTGTCAGATCTGGCCAATGTGACAAACAAAGAAGAACACAATGACGCTGTCACAAAGAAAATTTTAGGGAGCAACAATACCAAACTGTTCATATTCTTTACATTTTCCTAATTAAGAAAAAACAACAAACACTGGGTCTTAGTGTGAACTCATGCAATGATCAATGATCTGATGAAGAACATCATGTACAGAGACCTTCTTCGCTGTTGTGCTGCCACAAAACGAATGATTTATATGTGTCTGTGCTGTAACATCTACAGTATATTTCTACATTTTTATCTGCTTCTTTCTGAGAACATTAAAGTCCCAAAACGCAATCATAATATTTGAACAAAGAACATGAAGATTCATTTGAAGCAGGGTCACTGCAGACTAAAGACAGTTTGCGCATATGTGTGTGTGTGTGTGTGTGTGTGTGTGTGTTTGAATGTGGTAATGCCAGATATATGAATGGATATTAGATCAGAGTAGGATAAAATTCATCTCTGTGAAAAATAATGTGTGTAAAACTCAAATAGTTTGTATTAACGTGTGTGTGTTTGATAGTGTGTGTGTAACAGACGTAGACCAGTAAAAGCTGTGTGTGTAAACCTCACTCCCCTGAACTCAAGAGGTGCTCTAGCGGCTGACGCTATAGACTGCGGTCTTTAGTCTTCTTGTAAAAGCATCCACCTCCCATGCTGGTGGACCCAGGTTTGAGTCCTGCTTAGAGCAGCAGTTTGAACAGGAGGGGTTACATATGCACGTATCCACACATGCACAGGTCAAAAGGAGCTATGTTTGCAAGCACATGTACATATGTACATACACATGAACATGATGAACATTTTCTCCCTTATTTTCAGTCATTTTTTGACCAAGAACACCACAACTGTAACTTTGTGCTATTTTGTACAAAACAAAAGATTAAACAATAAAGACGGACAAAACATTTTCCACGTTGTCTAGTGTTAGATGACCGGTACTTTTAGCTAACTTAGATTTAGACGTTGGTACTGCTGGTGAACACACGCCCTGCATCAGCTGACGTGTGAGGTTGCTCCTGCGCATACGTCATCATGTGACAGGAAGCTCACACTGCACACTGTTGAGAATATATTAGATGGGACGTCCCTTATATTGGGCCTAATTGATTTGTCCCGTACATGTCCTCCCTTATGCTGATCTAACCACTGGTAACACAACAGCAGCAGTGCTGATCACGACACTTGAGAATGATCACCGACACCTGTCATCATCCAATCACAGCCCCCCACATGCGCATCAGTATGTTATGCAACTGCGCCAATTCCTCTTCAAAAAACGGAAAAGAAATATAGTTAGGGCAATGTGTGATGCTGTTCAGTAGATTTGGCATGTGGAAATACGGATTAAACTATGGAAGCCCTTTTCCGCCACTAAATAAAAAAATAAAAAGAGTAATTGCGACTTTTTATCTCACAATTCTGAGATATAAACTGGCAATTGCATGATATAAAGTCAGAATTCTGAGATATAAAGTCGCAATTGCGAGTTATAAAGTCAGAATTCTGAGATATAAAGTTGCAACTGTGTGATATAAACAGTGTTGGGCACGTTACTTTAAAAAAGTAATTAGTTATAGTTACTAGTTACTTCTCACAAATAGTAACTGAGTTAGTAACGGAGTTACATCATTATAAAATAACTAACTAATAACTAATTACCAGGGAAAGTAACTATTGTGTTACTTAAAAAAAATATATATATATATCGAGAGACATGGAGTGGGTCAGACATGATTTTGACCACTTCATGAAGTTTTGTTATGTAGAAAGCCTTTCTTTAAAGTGAATTTCGTTTTGTAAAAAAATTATCTTCATTTTAAGCAATGTTTCATCAACCAATTGCCTGGATTTTAATAAAGAAGAAGCAAATATAGCAGACAATAAAATCAGTCAGAACTCTGAGATATAAAGTCAGAATTCTGAGATATAAAGTCAGAATTGTGAGATATAAAGTCAGAATTCTGAGATATAAAGTCAGAACTCTGAGATATAAAGTCAGAATTCTGAGATATAAAGTCAGAATTGTGAGATATAAAGTCAGAATTCTGAGATATAAAGTCAGAACTCTGAG
This sequence comes from Megalobrama amblycephala, assembly GCF_018812025.1. NCBI lineage: Eukaryota > Metazoa > Chordata > Actinopteri > Cypriniformes > Xenocyprididae > Megalobrama > Megalobrama amblycephala. Next base: position 23,482,685 of record NC_063057.1, on the reverse strand, counting down.
ATATAAAGTCAGAATTCTGAGATATAAACTCGCAATTGAATGATATAAAGTCAGAATTGTGAGATATAAAGTCAGAATTGCGTGATATAAAGTCAGAACTCTTAGATATAAACTCGCAATTGAGTGATATAAAGTCAGAATTCTGAGATATAAAGTCAGAATTCTGAGATATAAAGTCGCAATTGTGTGATATAAAGTCAGAATTCTGAGATATAAAGTCGCAATTGCGAGTTATAAAGTCAGAATTCTGAGATATAAACTCGCAATTGAGTGATATAAAGTCAGAATTCTGAGATATAAAGTCAGAACTCTGAGATATAAAGTCAGAATTCTGAGATATAAAGTCGCAATTGCGAGTTATAAAGTCAGAATTCTGAGATATAAACTCGCAATTGAGTGATATAAAGTCAGAATTCTGAGATATAAAGTCAGAATTGCGTGATATAAAGTCAGAACTCTTAGATATAAACTTGCAATTGAGTGATATAAAGTCAGAATTCTGAGATATAAAGTTGCAATTGTGTGATAAAGTCAGAATTCTGACTTTTTTTCTCAAAATTCTGACATTTTTTCTCACAATTGTGTGAAACTTTGTTTCTCACAGTTCTTACTTTGCTTGCATTTCCTTTCATTGCAACTGACCATCAGTATTGCTGCTTTGTTATTATTTATAAAATAGAGGACATCATAAAGGATTATTTTTAGCACCAATTTACCAATAAAGAAATTTTGATTTTACTGGAGGAGACACAAAGATTAGTCTCCAGACATATGCATTATGCAGGAATATGCATATGTTTAAATGGTAACCTTGTACATGAGCACAGCATTTCAAGGAGAAAAAAACAGCTTTTACTGCCATCTAGTGGGCTTAATACTAAAACACCAATTCCTATCATGTTTCATCAACTTTGTAACTTTGCAACTCAAGTCTGGTGGCTCCATAAAAGGGGGAATTCAAGGGTAGAATCATGCAGTTCTGCAAATTACAGTCGAGGTATTTGGGGAATAAAAGTTTTTTTTTTTGTGATTAACTTTTTATTATGATTTTAGCTGCATCATAAACACTAAGACAGATTCAATTAACTATATACAAACAGATGCCATGAAAATTATCACAACCAAATAACAAAATTAGGAAGTCAAGGTTTAAGTAGTTCTAACAGCATTTCGGCTGTTCTTGACCAGCTTTGAATAGTACTGTCTTTAGCCCCATTGAGTTTAGCAGTGGTTCCCTCAAGCAAGGCAATGTCTCTGAAGTAAGAAAGCCAGATGTAATTGTAGGAGGTGGATGGTTCAATCCATAGCTTTAAGATAGATTTTTTGGCTGCAGTACCTGCAGCCAATAAGATCCTTCTGTGATGAGTATTTAGCTGAAGTGTAGAGTCGTCTAAGAGCAAGAAGATCATGGGGTCCCGAGGTATTTCTAGATGCAAGATATCAGAAAGAACCATACATACAAGGGACCATAAAGGTACCACCATAGGGCACTCCCAGAACATGTGCAAATACGAGCCTACTATAGAATTATCACATAGATGACAGTAAGGATCAGGTTTGATCTTCATTTTATACAATAAGCTTGGAGTGATGTAGGCCCTATTAATAAGTTTATAGTGGATCATCTGATGCGCCATGTTTTTAGATGCAATGAAACATCTGGCCCATACAACATCCCAATCAGGTTTAGTTGTTACTTCTTTTTCCCAGGAGTAAATAGCTGGTATATAGGAGTACTGATGGAAGAGAATAGAGTTATAGACTTTAGAGACTAAGCCACTTGAGGGGGTGTTAAAGTCCAACCACTTCCACAAGGGATGTGGGAATATATTAGCAGTCCAGGGAACACCGTAGGCCTTTAGAGCTGACCTCAGTCTTAAATATAAGAAAAAGGAAAATCCTGGTAAGGAGAATTCTTTACTTAGATCTTGAAAAGATTTGAGGCCTTCCTCACAAAAAATGTCATTCAAAGTGTGAATACCGCAATCAGACCAGGCTTTATAAACAAAGGGCTTTTTCCCAGTTTGTAGACAGTTATTATTCCATAAAGGTGTTGCACTTGTATATAAAAAGGGACCACCCATAATTTTCTCAACGGGAATAAAAGTTTTTTTAACAGAATGGATACACTAATGAATTTGACACAATAATGACAATATAATAGTAATAATAATAAGAATCAGCTGTGGCGGAGGCGCAATAAAACAGATGAAGCTGAAGTGACACATTTTATACACCAACAGCTTCAGACTTCACGGCAGCACGGCTATCATTGGATGCACCAGAAATGTTGGATGTCCGGAATTGTTACAGACAGAGAAACTGTCCGTCAATAAATTGCAAGAAAAAAGTCAGAATTGTGACTTTATATCACGCAGTTGCGAGTTTATATCTCAGAATTCTGACTTTATATCACACAATTGTGAGATATAAACTCGCAATTGCGAGATAAAAAGTCACATCTGAGATAAAAAGAAGCAAATATGGATAAACCTGCAAAAAAGAATAGACTGTGTCAGAGGCATACACTAGAGTCTAGGCAACACGAAGAACAAACTCTACAAAAATTAAAAATGTATCATTATTTTGGGACAAATCATTGTTTGATTTTCGAACTGCAGAATCCTCTGCTGTCAGGTCACTCCTGCTTCGAGCGGCAAATCCCAAGGCAAATTTCAAGGCAAGTCCCTTTCACTGTCAGCATTTTGATTTCAACAAATCAGTTTTGGCCACGCAAGAACACATGCAATCTACCCGAGGGAATAATATGCTGATGTGATTTACTGCTCAAGAAACATTTCTGATTATTTTCAATGTTGAAAACATTTTTTTTTCAGGTTTCTTTGCATAGAAAGTTTTAAAAAAAACAGATGTATCTGAAAAAGAAAGATTGTGTTACATTATAAATGTCTTCACTGTCACTTTTGATCAATTTAATGTGTCCTTGCTGAATAAAAGTATTACTTTCTTTAATTCCCCCCCCAACATTTTTTACTTACCCCAAACTTTTGTCTACTGTATAATGGTTTAAAAGCTTTCTATTTTAGATAAATGCTGTTATTTTAAATGATGGTTTGTGTGTAACGCGACATTTTTTTGAATGACATTAAAATTCTTTTTTAGATTAAATTGTACATAAATAGGTTAAGCATAACAAATGTGTCTGAGAAGCTTTTATACACATCCTTAACTGCAGACACTGAAATGACACACACTGGCCCTCATTTATCAAACGGACATAGAAACCAGCGTACATCCGGACGAAAAAATCAGCTAACGACAACGCTCACGTGTGATTCATTAAACTTTCGCAAGTGGCCAACTCCGTTGTACAAATGACCGGGTGATGATAAGTGTGGCGGCTGAAAACAATCGTCATTAAAATATCATGCCCCAAATTTTACAAGCCTCGTCCTAGAGTTTACGACACAGAGAAACGTAACCCGGCCAGGAAGTAATCACATGAAAAAGAAATTTATCTTACTCTAAAATCACCTATCAACCTAATTTCAAACAATAGGTTGATAGGTAAATAAAACTAAATACTTACAAACATTATCAATATATATATATATATATATATATATATTATCATTATCAATATATATATATAAATAACTTGGTTATTTTAGAGCCTTACATAAGAATGAAAAATAAGTAGCCATATATTGAAACACAAATTAGGCTATAGTGGCATTCATTATAAAGCAGAAATGAATTTATTTAAAGCAAAACTGAATTGGGCTCATATAACCTACCTCTCTCATTCGGGAAGAATCCAAACGTTTCCATAGTCGTGATGTAATATTTATTGGTTGCTGAACTACTGTTCATTATTTAAATTAAGGCTTTCTATTTCACTCGTTTCAATATCCACATAAAACGTGGCGGACCATTTAAACTGAGGAGTGTTAACTTTCTCTGCATTTAGTTTGCTGATAAATGGCTGAAATGTAAAGTTAGCAATGCTAGAACTGATATGTAGCATCTGTGTGTGAGTGAGGCGCCTGCACGATCAATTGGATTTAAAAAAAATAAAGAGAAATATTTTAATAAAATAAAGAGAAATATTTTAATAAAATAAAGCGAACCCAACATGCCATATGAGCGTAGCCAGTACTAGCCCTACTTGATGCACAGTTTTTCACTTTTGTTTTGATAATTATTTCAGTGAAATATATTTCATGTAGTCCCATTTTTTCATTCCTTGTAGGCTATATTATTCTGTTTTTCTATGCGTTGCAGGTGCATGATGTGTGAATCCATATGTTCTTTTAATGTTGCCATTTGCACATCCAAAGTTAAATCCCTGGAAAGAAAACAAAAAAACATTTGTGGTATTTTAAGACACACATCTATTCTAATTTGATTTTAATTTGACATTTTAATCCTGTCATTTAATGGTCAATGATCGGTTAGTGAGTGATTGTCGGTCAGGAAAATAATCTAAATGTTCTCATAAGATCTACTATGCTGCACACGCAAGTTCCTGCTGACTCAAAAATGTGTGTACACGAGCTGAGACCTGACGTGAGATTTGATCATAGCCACCGCTAACGCTCATATTGATAAATGCCAAATTTTGCGTGGAAACGAGCGTACGCACAGTTTTCTGGTGTACAATCGTTTGATAAATGAGGGCCACTGTGTGGTGCAGTACAAATATTTCAAGTGTCCCTTATTTTCCTATAAAGAACCACGATTGTCTCTTATTTTCCTGTTCTGAAGTTGGCAACATTACCTACATCTTGGATGGCCTGAGGGTGGATTATTAATAGCATATTTTCATTTTTGTATGAACTGTCCCTTTAAGATGGCTGAGTATTGTTTATCAGGCATTGAGAAAGGTCACATGACTGAAATGTTTGCTGTTTTTTTCATTAAAGTAGTGGACTTATATCACAATTGTCAGTTTCAGTTTAATTCAGATAAACGCCTCTAATCTTCATAGGTTTTACATAAAAAAGTAAAAGCACACATCATGTGCTTTATGCATAAGCATAAATTAATGCATATTTTATTAATATTTTATCAATGCACAATTTACAGTGATTTCACAGCATGTGACAACAATATCTGCCTTCTGTGATTCACTTACCAAGACACACTTCCTCATGTCATCATCTGTTCGATCGTGACATGAGGAACTCAAATAAAATCATCAGTATGACTTCAGCACAGCTTTAAAGTCTCAGAAGCACAAAGTGACCAATGACACATCATAACACATACACACACACACACACAACTAAAGAAAGATGAAACACTCACCTCAGATAATATTTGTAGATCTTTTCTCCTCCTCTGAACTGTTGTGTTGAACTGGAATTTCTTTGACTTCCTTAAATTAATTAAAATTGTTTTTCAGGAAGAGACATATGAATCAGAAGAGAGTCAGACGTCAGCACACACACACACACACACACTCAGTTCTCTGTCACATATATTTGCCTGAATATTTTTAAATACTACATACATTTACTATTTGATGATCCCAATCAGTGACACGTTTTCAAACATGACAGCATTTTCCTCCCGCTGGATTCACTCGATTTACTGCTGTAATCCACTGAAGCTTTAGGGCTGGATCGGTTAGTTCCCATACCATTATCAGATTGCTGAAAGAGCAAGTACAATGATCAAGAATATCACGCCCATGTCTTGTGTCTATCTATTACTCAATACTTGCACAGCAGCAGGTTTCTGCTACTAAAAGGGGAAGTTTACAACTAGAAGTAGGAGGTTCAGTCAGTGGCTTCAGTTGGCCAGCAGCAGTGAGACAAATAATGAAAAGAGAGAGTGATTGAATGAATAAGAAAGAGTAGAGGATCTCCAGATCCAAAAATAAGCAAAGAAGAAGATCTGGATAAACCAGAAGAAGCAGATAGAAGTTCTTCACACACATGTAAAATAACGGGATCACGAGACATTCAACAGTATGTAAATCAAAACAATGTTTCATTTCCTCAAATTCCCCCTTCTCATTCAAGTCCTCGGTTCAGCCGTGATCACAGTATCAGCATCAGAGCACACGTACATCTGCAAGATGTCTGTTCAAGATCACTTCATCTGGAAAGCATCTGCTGTTTACGAACATCTGATAGACGTCTTTAAGATGTCAGTTTTACATACATTATTAATCATAAACATCTTAAAGACGTCTTCTAAACGTCTATTTGACATCTGACAGGAAACATCCTACAGATGTATTGCAGAATGGCAGACAGTCTAAAATACATCTTCCAGATGTAAACACACACATCAGAGAGACGTCTCAGAGATTAACGTGTGCTGTCAGTGTCTGAAAGAAACAGTTTGGTTCAAACTCAGAAAAAATTAACAAAAACTGTACCTTTAGGGGTACAACAGCTTGTCACTGGGGCAGTACCCTTAAAAAACATCTTTGTACCTTATTTACCCCTAAAATGTGCATATTAGTACCTTAGATAGCACTACATACCTTAAGGTACTAATACAAACCTTTTATTATATTTTATGCCTTTATTGGCTTTGTGTTGTGGCTGCATTACCACTTCGGGTGTGTATTATTTTTCTAATAATTTATTTCAATACATTTGTCACACTGTGAATTATTTTCAGGATTTCACAAGATGTAACTCTAATATTTCACAGTAAAATATGATTATGTACATTTTTGCATGCGGTGTGTGATCTCAGCTCTCTTGTCTTCTCCATGGTCTCATCCAACAGATTCAGCGGTAAGTGTTGAAATGTCAAATTTTGTCAGTAAAATGACTGTTTGTTTTTTTATATGATAGTGCATGTAATTTAAAAGTTTTGACCAAATAGCGTAAGTTGGAGGTTCTGTTGTCAGCGGTTAAGGTACTCACGTAGTTTTGACAAATATTTTAAACAAGAAAGGAACAGACATTGGCTAGTGTTAATTGTACAGTATTAAGTTATTATCTAACTGTGAGACATTAGCTACACTTTTCTGTGATGACCAATAAATGGGGAATAAAGTTGTAAGGTAAGCTGTGGCCTTAACGTAGGCATTATGAGCTTTATTATCAACCAGAGGAATTAAAGTGTCGTGGATTAGGGCAAAGGTAGAGTAAATTCATCTCAATATTTAACAACATTAGCTGGGCTTCATAATTTTCTCCCCTGCTGTGTGAGATATGGAGCAGCCATCAACTAAAAAACATGTACTGACTAACTTAAACCTTAAAGTAAAGTTGGCCGCATATTCACAGATTTGAATTTCCCTGATTAATAACTCTTGAGCTAAACGCTTTTACTACACAAATAACACCTCTTTTCAATCATAGTAACATAGACAAGCTACAACCTTATTTTCCTCAAAATCAGCTTTCCTCCACAGTGGAAAAAATACATTGATCTCTATACGCAGACGGCTGAGAGACGGATCCGAAGGGACCGTCTGCAAAGTGCAAAACCTGAAAAGCATTACTACAAAAACAGTCAATGACTTCACTGTAATACACTGTACTGTCTCCAAATTCAGTTCATACATCACTGCTGTCCTGATAGTTATACTACAACACTTATTTTGGAAAAAAATATATATTTTTGCATATTTTTTATGATTTTTCATTTATTTTTTTAAATATTTAAAGACATGATAGGTTAGACAAAACAGTTGTCTAAGTCTGAACAGGTACATAAGAATAATTACTAACTAAAACTATAGGCTATGATCAAAATATTATTATACGCTAAAAACAAAACATTACTTACATGTAGGCCTAACGATGGGACTTGACCAGAAGATAAAATGTCAGACGACTCTAAATGCATGAAGAGATTCTTTCCCGATCTTGTTTTTAGAGCCTGAAACATGATTGTATATCGACCAGACTTCACCAGCCTATCAGGCGGAAATTAGGGAAGGCAAGTTTAGGTAACGCTTTAGATTGCAGCCCGGAAAGTACTGCATAATTACAAAGATTTTACATTGTAGCTTTCAATAATTATAGTGTATGTATAAAGCAAGTACGTGTAAATATAGGGGAACAATATGTAAAGTCTTTGGAATAACAACCAGGAAAATAACAAATTATTTTATACTGTAAGTATTTTAGAACGAAGGGGTACTTATACTATTATGATAGACAACAATCTTATGTTTGGGAGCAATTTAGCAAGAAAGTGCACTGATTAAGTTGTTTCAAGGCAAGTAGAAAGAACTATTGCAATCTTTTTTAATACATGGGGAAATATGCTTTTGTTTCATGTAGTTACAGGGTGAATATGACATTGCGGGCCCTAAATTAAAGTGGTGCTTATTACACTCATGTTTCATGTAGTTACAGGGTAAGTAATTTTTAAAAAATGCAAACAATCTGTTATCACTCGGAAACCTTTATTTGAAAAACAACTTATTTCAAAACAGATACAGTTACAACACTTCTTATTCGTTTCTCTTGCTTGGCTTCCTCCTCTTGTTCCTCTTTTTATTTCTTTCCAGTGATGAATCTTTTTTTTTTTTTTTTTTTGTCAAAGAATTTTTATTGCAAAATTGCACTTTTTAATTTCACAACAATCACATCTTACCCAGCCCTATGATCCCAAACTCAAATAAAAGGACGTGTGAAAAGGTTCAACTACAGTTAAAATGGTGATTAAATAATAAAATTAAAATATGTACATAAAAAAGAAAAAAAGGAATAAATTAAAATACAAATAATAATACAAAACTACTTCTCAAAGTAGTAAAAAAAAAAAAAAAAACATATGGCTGAGGTTACAGGCCGAAAGCTTGCATTTTTCACATATGTCGGAAACGTTGGGATATATCTTAGTCTTAGAAAGATGAGCTCTATGGATCGTTTTAAATTGTATAAAACTTAAGTCTTGCACATGACATGGTAGTGCATATATTATCCAACACCCTGTCCCAGTAACCATCGTCAAACTTTTGTCCTAATTCCTCTTCCCATCTTCCCATCACTGCAGGAGGTCTCTCTGTCGTACCCGGACACTCCGGGCTGGGACAAAGTGTTTTCTCTGGAGCGGGCAGAGAAATGGCTGCTGGAGGTGTTGAATGTCCTGGGGAGTCAGAGATAATGGTGTCGTTGTACTCGACGACTCCCACGGTGAGAGAGGATCCGCACACCCACACGGCATAGTCGACGAACTTGATGAAAGGAAGGTGATCCTCCTTCAACAGCAGCATCTGGACCAGAATATCGTCCATCTCGCTCCAGAAATGCTGTTTCAATGATTCATCGTCCCAGCGCGCCTCGTGATAGAGCTGCAGATACACCTCAACATACACTCACCTAAAGAATTATTAGGAACACCATACTAATACTGTGTTTGACCCCCTTTCGCCTTCAGAACTGCCTTAATTGTACGTGGCATTGATTCAACAAGGTGCTGAAAGCATTCTTTAGAAATGTTGACCCATATTGATAGGATAGCATCTTGCAGTTGATGGAGATTTGTGGGATGCACATCCAGGGCACGAAGCTCCCGTTCCACCACATCCCAAAGATGCTCTATTGGGTTGAGATCTGGTGACTGTGGGGGCCATTTTAGTACAGTGAACTCATTGTCATGTTCAAGAAACCAATTTGAAATGATTCGAGCTTTGTGACATGGTGCATTATACTGCTGGAAGTAGCCATCAGAGGATGGGTACAAGGTGGTCATAAAGGGATGGACATGGTCAGAAACAATGCTCAGGTAGGTCGTGACATTTAAACGATGCCCAATTGGCACTAAGGGGCCTAAAGTGTGCCAAGAAAACATCCCCCACACCATTACACCACCAGCCTGCACAGTGGTAACAAGGCATGATGGATCCATGTTCTCATTCTGTTTATGCCAAATTCTGACTCTACCATCTGAATGTCTTAACAGAAATCGAGACTCATCAGACCAGGCAACATTTTTCCAGTCTTCAACTGTCCAATTTTGCTTAAATCACCTTTCTTTCCCATTCTGACATTCAGTTTGGAGTTGTCATGATCACAGAAGCGAGTGCCCGTCACAGTCACCAGAGGGCATTCCAATCCGGACTATTCATTCACACCAGAACTCCATTTCCCATACACCCTGCCATTCAGCATACAGTCACTCACACACACACACACACACACACACACACACGGACTGCTTCACTACATTTCCCACAATCCCTGTCTCTGGACTCTGTTTGTACACCCACAGACCAGCTGGTCCTCATCATTCAATCACTGACACACACCCACGCACTTTCGCACTACACTTCCCACAAGCCCTGTGATTGGACTCTGATTACCTCACAGGTGTAGCTCATCAGATTTGTGTATTTAAGCTGTCTGTTCCCTCATGTCAATCGCGAAGTCTTACCTTGTGTTTGCATTTCTGAGCGTTTATCCCTGTCTGTCTTCCTGTTAACGTCTTGGTCTGTTTATCGTGGTTGAATCTTTGCCTGTTACCTGTTGGATTACTGCTTTGTTTATGGACTGTGATACCCTGCCTGTTGCCCTGACATCTTACTGCCTGCTTCACGACAACGATTCTGCCTGCTCTCCGACACTGTGTTTTGTTCCTATTGACCACTGCCTGTACGACCACGCTCACTGTTAATAAAACGCTGCATTTGGATCTCCTGCCTGAGTCCCCAATTGTTACAGGAGTTCAGGAGATTGTCTTGACCAGGACCACACCCCTAAATGCATTGAAGCAACTGCCATGTGATTGGTTGATTAGATAATTGCATTAATGAGAAATTGAACAGGTGTTCCTAATAATCCTTTAGGTGAGTGTATTCCTCCAGCAACCGGCCATTCTGTGAAGTGTAGTCCTCATGATTCATTCTGTGGGTCAGTTCTTCTGTTACGGTGAGTGCAGGGAAGCAGACGAAGAAGGAGATAATAGTAATTCCAACACAAAGATTTATTAACACAGTCTAGAACACAGCGAACGGGAAGCAATAAACACACCTTACCAAAACGAGAACCAACAATGAACTGAAAGATACAGGGGGTATAAATACATAGAGAACATAATGACAGACAACGTAATCAGTAACCAAGGAGACTAACTAGAATGCAATTAAGACTAAACAGAACTGAAGCACAGGAAACAAACACACAGGAATAAAATTAACACAAAACATAACAATTATAACATGATTTAATTATTGACTTTACATAACTACTGAAACTTAGGTCTGACTCCAAAATCACACCAAGATTCCTGACTTGATTTTTAGTTGTTTGACCCCTAGAGTGAAGGTATGTGTTCACTTTGAGAACTTCATTGTTGTTTCCAAACGCAATGACTTCAGTTTTGTCTTTGTTTAACTGAAGGAAGTTTAGGCACATCCAATTTTTAATTTCAATGATGAATCAATGGGGCAGTAGTCGTTAGGTGATAGGGCTAGGTAAATCTGGGTGTCATCTGCATAGCTGTGATATGCAATTTGGTCCTTTCTCATTATTTGGCTCAGTGGCAGCATATATAGGTTGAACAGGAGGGGTACAAGTATTGAACCTAGAGGGACTCTGCATGTCATGGATGTCCACTCAGACTTACAGTCACCAATACTAATATGAAGCCTGACCCAACCCACTAGGGGAGGAGCTTGCTAAAAGTACCATTTCCATGGTAACGCAACATCCAATTTCAAATGGTTTTCACAGGCTGAGTCTTGAGTTCATAAGCTTTCAAATGATGATGATTACTAAAATATGTTATAGGAAAAGAGGCAATATATAAAAAGAAGACCAAGTGTCCCACCAGGAATTACATTTTCAGTACAGAAGATTTATATGTAAGTTGGTGTGGTTAAAGATTAACACTTATACATACAAGAGAGACCCTCTGGAATAAAATGATAAATGTCTGATTTGATTAATGTATAAATTTGTATTTTAGTGGCACACCAATTACTGTTGAAGCCCAAGGTTGATCAGCAGATGATGAATATAATGAAAGTCCAAAAAGAGATGACCCCGGAACATTATTGACCCCAGAAGTTATTGAAGTTACCCAGCCCAGAATACATTCTCTTCACTGATAGTGAACTACAACACGTGAGACGTGAATACTTCGAGCAGCAGCGTCTTGGAAAAGAGGGTGAAGTCACCTTATCAAAGGAGCTCTATCTGAAATACCTTGATAAAAATGATATCAATTGCAAGAGCCTCTTGAGATGACTACAGATATCCCACTGAACATGAAGTTATGGCCATGGCAAAGCGGTTAGTGGAATACTACCCTATGATAAAAGATAAGTCAACTGGATCGAGTCATGAGTGAGTGACTTCATTTGCTGGAATATTTAAAATGTTTTCCTGCTAACATTATGTTTCAAAACTATTCATTGACGCTTTTGTTCTGTTGTACAGGACACTGTTGCCAAAAAGCTCATCATGAGGCAATTTTCAAATATCTGAAGTCCTGTGAAGGCCAAACATCCTCCATCAAGAGAGCACGTCTGGACGAAGTATATCTGCTGCAATGGCAAATGTTGTTTTCTCGTGATCACGACTTAATATTCTCCGCTCTAAATTACACAAATGTGCAAATATGTGGCAGTATATTACCAAATATAACTGATGATATATAAATATACACTTTACTGTGTTAGTTAACATCGCCCCAGATTGTACGAGTTTCGGACAGAGAGTTTTTGTGATTGCTTTATTTTGTGCAGTATTGTGCGTGTTATTTAACAGTTAAGCTAATTACTTAACAGCGTTAAGTAATTAGCTTAACTATTAAATGATTGAATATAATTATTTTTCTTGAAAGTGTATCTAGTTATCGTTATGTTCTCACCAGTTTCACGACCGTGATACTAAACTTATTGCTTATTAAAACTAATTTTGATGTCACTGTATAGTATTCTGTTTGCAGCTTATTGTTTATCTTTAAGATGCTATTTAATCATCGCAGTTTCAGTGTTCGTTTACCTCACTGTGTCACTCAATGTTTATTGATAAGAAATATGATTTATAGCCTATATCATTTAATTCAGTGATAGTGTGTAACCTATTGTATTTTCTACATTTCTTTGTAGAAAACCACACAGATACACATAAACAATCTTCTCAAATAGCATCCCAAGATTGTTTTAGCCTATATCAACTGGAATAAAGTTTTGTTTTTTGGAAGTCTGGAGTATTGCACCTCTTTTTAATGGAAGAGCTAGGAGGAAGACAGTTTATGATCTCACAGCCTATCCTACATGACGAACAAAAATAACAAACACATCATGTAATATAATTTTATTTCAAACAAATGAGGAAAATAAAGTGGCTTTAATCCAAAAGTTTTTAGAATTATAGAATAATCTGGCATCTTTCTGAAGGCACTCTGCCTACGCTTGAGATGTTGAATTCTCTGTTGATCATTAAACATGTTAATTACACGAATAAAATGCTTAGCGTACATTTATTGAACAGTGATTGATTAGCCTATTATTAAGTGATGTAAACATTTTGCTGAAATATACACAAGATATAAGAGCGCATGATTTATCTGTTGATCACATGCGCTTGAAAGTTGTGTTCGTTACTATAGCAACAGTAGAATTTGGGTACAGTCTGTTTCAGAATCAATCATGATCAATCGAGATGACAATAAAACAACTTTTGTTATCTCGAGGTAATGAGAAAATAAGTCATGATCATGAGGAAACAAGATAGAAAAAAATGATAATCCATGGCTGTTTAACGCTTCCGTACCTAAAAATTCTGTGCTCACTGTAAACACCAGATGTTGTTTTGGAAACATGCTGAGAGTTGCTGCAGAAATAACATTGTGCTGTAGCAAAGTGCTGGTGTTTATGTTGGTGGTTATGTTGTTTTTGGCATTTACCTACCAATGCAACAACATTGCCATAGAAACCAATGTAAATATTCTGGAGAATAAAAGAGTGGCATGGACACACAAATCGGATCAGTTGCGATACACAATGTGAACAGTCAGTAATTTATTTCCAAACAATTTAAGTTTATAATGATGGAGTATTTTATACATCCTATAGAAAACAATTGTAGAATTAGTTTGCTTACTATAAAAGCTAGAATTGTTTTGAGGTCTCTTGGCCTATGTAACTGTAAGGGTCCGATGTGTCTGAGAAAGTTAACTTGGCCACTGAGCATATTTTGTTGGTAATTTTCCACCAGACAACAGGTGGCTGAGAAATGAATAAGACCATTGTTAAGTGTGTCATATGAAGGCTTCTCGCCTCTGGGGTGTATTGACAGATTTTGACACAATGTTTCATTTGGCCCATGGGAAAAGGGTTGACCATCAAATTGGCAGAAGGCCCAAGAGAATTTAAGTCAAAAGATGTACAGTAGCTAGACGTTGGTCACCCTTATTGTCTCTTACATAAGCAACACCTACAATTATATTAGAGAAATGACTATGGTAGAAAGGTCGGGGAGTACATGGGAAAGAGGTATGGGAGGAGAGCCCCTGTAAATGAGATCATGGAAAATAACTGTAGGAGTGGATTTCACACTGTAACAGATAACAAAAATGTATAAAAATGTACCCCAGCGAAGAGAGATTCAGATGTGGAGCAGGCATCTCACTTTGTTGCTTGACAATAAAGTTAAATACTTCTGAGACCTGGAACTTCGACTCTGAGTTTTTCTTTAAGACCAGAACTGAAGGGACACAGAGACATTGAATTTGCCATGACAATAAGACAGTGATTTAAACTATATAAAAATGTATATAAAAGGCTACTCAATCAAAAGTGTAAACACAACTACAAGCCAAGTATACATAGAATACTTATTTTTACTTTTCAGTATATATCGAACTAAAGATTGAGTACATTTATAGGCCAAATATATATCTGACTTTTTGTTAGACGGATCACAAGTTAATTGAATAGTCTTTCTCCAGAGTGGATGCACAGAAGATTTTTTTTCCTTTTCTAAACCTCGTCACACTGAGGAGAACGACAGTTGCTTTTCATAATGAGTTTGAAAATGCCTTTTCAGTTCCGTGTGATATGTGAAACTCATGTCACACTGAGGACACTTGTAAGGCTTCTCTCCAGTGTGAACTCTCATGTGAATCTTAAGGTTTCCTTTCGTCCTGCAGCTCTTTCCACACTGAGGGCAGGTGAAAGGCTTCTCTCCAGTGTGAATTCTCATGTGATTCTCAAGGTTTGGTGTGCTTGTGAAACTCTTTCCACAGTGATGGCACACGCAAGGCTTCTCTTCAGTGTTTCGTTTTACATGAATCTTAAGTTGATTCCTGTCTGCCAAACTCATTCCACAATGAGTTTGAAAATGCCTTTTCAGTTCTGTGTGATATGCGAAACTAAATCCACACTGGAGACACTTGTAAGGCTTCTCTCCAGTGTGAACTCTCATGTGAATCTTAAGGTTTCCTTTAACCGTGAAGCTCTTTCCACACTGAGGGCAGGTGTAAGGCTTCTCTCCAGTGTGAACTCTCATGTGATTCTCAAGGTTTCCTTTAACCGAGAAGCTCTTTCCACACTGAGGGCAGGTGAAAGGCTTCTCTCCAGTGTGAATTCTCATGTGATTCTCAAGGTTTGCTGTGTTTGTGAAACTCTTTCCACAGTGATGACACATGCAAGGCTTCTCTACAATGTGAATTTTTACATGACTCTTAAGTTGATTCCTGTCTGTGAAACTCATTCCACACTGATGACATATAAAACATTTCTCTCCTGAATGAATCCTAATATGATGATTAAGGCTTTCTTTATACCTGAAACTCTTTCCACACTGATCACAAACTAATGGCTTCTCTCCAGTGTGAACTGTCATGTGAGTCTTAAAAGTCTCTTTTCGTGTGAAGCTCTTCCCACACAGTTTGCAGGTGTAAGGCTTTTCTCCAGTGTGAACTCTCAAGTGGGCTTTAAGTTCTTTTTTCTGTTTAAAACTCTTTCCACACTGAGAGCATATGAACGGCTTTTCTCCAGTGTGAATTCTCATGTGAATCTTAAGATATCCCTTTAGTGAGAAACTCTTTCCACACTGTTGGCAGGTGTAAGGCTTCTCTCCAGTGTGAACTCTCAAGTGGGATTTAAGGTTTTTTTTCTCTGTAAATCTATTCCCACACTGAGGGCATATGAATGGCTTGTTGCTACTGTGGATTTTCAAGTGGACTTTAAGTCTTTCTTTTCGACTGAAACTCTTTCCACACTGTTGGCAGGTGAAATGGCTCTCTCCAGTGTGAACTCTCATCTGGGGGTTTCTAGTTTCTGTTGTATGAGTCTGTGAGGAACTAACAGATTTCTCTCCAGTCATGAAATCATGACATTTATCATACTGATTTTTCTCCTCCATTTCATTCAGTTCTTGACTCTCCTCTTTCAGCACCATCAGGTCTAGGGTGAAAACAAACAAAAACAAATTAACACCAGTTAAACTGCACAAAAACATGAAACATTTAGACATGTCAATAATCAAATCCAACAACATGTATGTTTGATCCTATACCCACTAAACGTCTAAATATCAGAACCTCATCGATATCGTAATTCTCAAATTTCTTAAGGACACGTCCCAAATACTTTCAAGCTGGCAATTATCAAAGCCCTTATGAAGACCCACAGTATAGCAGTAGAAACATGGTTTAGAACCACTAAATTAGACACATCTGGTCAGAAGAAAGCAGAAGTTGTTGTGATTAATATGGATGTGACATCTTTTTAATACAAACAAGTGTGATCGTGCAATTCTTTAAAAAAAATAATAACACCTTATACTGGATCCTGTTTTCCACCAGAAGGCAGTGAGGAGATAAAAGACAGGTGTAATATGCTACTTTTCTTGGTGTTAGTTAACAGCCTTCCTGCAGCATTTTTGAGGTGGTTGTAAGGACCACCAATTAGCTCAAGGGCGGATTCTAATGGCCTGGGCGAAGTCTTTTCAGCGCCCCTGTAAAGTCCACTTAATTTTTAGAATTTAGTTTCAATTTTACTTTAGCTGCTCATTTAATCTAACTCCAATTTCAAATGATTATTACTCTTATATAGTGTTTTAAATTAGAAATTAATCATTGGTAAGGCTATGTATTAATTTAGATCTTTGATTATTCTGATTAGCTTATATTTTCAATTATTGAAAATATATTACGGACTCGGTATTGCACAGGAAGTTACATCGGCCGAATATGTACTTCCACAATCACAAACACACCAGATCTGATTCTTAGACAGAGGATGCAGTGTAAATATCTACCTTTAAGTCAGTTGTGCTCTGTAACCCTAACTCTCACTCGTAACAATAAGCATACTTTTGTATATTTACGAAAACTGCAACTTGCTAAGTCAGTGATAGACAGAAATCAAAAAGGTCTCAAATTATGTGCCTCCTGCTCCATTCATTGAGCCTTCCCATATGACCCATCCTGGACACTGATTTGCGGTAATACCAAACTCACGATAATCTACTAGAAATAATGATTTAAGAATAAATACAGAATAAATCAAGTATGACATTTATTTGTCAGGTAAAAACGTATCATGCCAATTACATAGTTAGACAATTAGAAGCCAATTCAAATAATAAACACATGACATTAATTGCTCAAAGATGACTCTAAGAGTAAGAAATGCATATTGTGATGAGCAGGGTGGGCAAGAGCCGTGAGGGAGCGGCGCGAGGCTGGTGGCGTGAGTGTTAACGAGTCTCCAGTCTCGAATCTCTTATGGAGGAGCTCCAGAAGCATTAAAGGGGAGCGACGACAATGAAGGATGAGACAGGACCAGGCCTGGACATAATTTATAGTTTTATTATGTTTTTGTGGCCGGCAGACATCCGTGAGGGTCTGCCGCCATTACTATTGTTTTGTTCTTTGTTTATTTTATATATAAAAGTTATGTTTGAATGTTCGCTGGTTTCTGCCTCCTTCTTACTGTATCTACGAACTGTGTTACACATACAGTGGGTACGGAAAGTATTCAGACCCCCTTAAATTTTTCACTCTTTGCTATATTGCAGCCATTTACTAAAATCATTTAAGTTCATTTTTTCCCTCATTAATGTACACACAGCACCCCATATTGACAGAAAAACACAGAATTTTTGCAGATTTATTAAAAAAGAAAAACTGAAATATATCATGGTCCTAAGTATTCAGACCCTTTGCTGTGACACTCATATATTTAACTCAGGTGCTGTCCATTTCTTCTGATCATCCTTGAGATGGTTCTACACCTTCATTTGAGTCCAGTTGTGTTTGATTATACTGATTGGACTTGATTAGGAAAGCCACACACCTGTCTATATAAGACCTTACAGCTCACAGTGCATGTCAGAGCAAATGAGAATCATGAGGTCAAAGGAACTGTCTGAAGAGCTCAGAGACAGAATTGTGGCAAGGCACAGATCTGGCCAAGCTTACAAAAAAATTTCTGCTGCACTTAAGGTTCCTAAGAGCACAGTGGCCTCCATAATCCTTAAATGGAAGACGTTTGGGACGACCAGAACCCTTCCTAGAGCTGGCCGTCCAGCCAAACTGAGCTATCGGGGGAGAAGAGCCTTGGTGAGAGAGGTAAAGAAGAACCCAAAGATCACTGTGGCTGAGCTCCAGAGATGCAGTCGGGAGATGGGAGAAAGTTGTAGAAAGTCAACCATCACTGCAGCCCTCCACCAGTCGGGGCTTTATGGCAGAGTGGCCCGACGGAAGCCTCTCCTCAGTGCAAGACACATGAAAACCCGCATGGAGTTTGCCAAGATGGTGAGAAATAAGATTCTCTGGTCTGATGAGACCAAGATAGAACTTTTTGGCCTTAATTCTAAGCGGTATGTGTGGAGAAAACCAGGCACTGCTCATCACCTGTCCAATACAGTCCCAACAGTGAAGCATGGTGGTGGCAGCATCATGCTGTGGGGGTGTTTTTCAGCTGCAGGGACAGGACGACTGGTTGCAATCGAGGGAAAGATGAATGCGGCCAAGTACAGGGATATCCTGGACGAAAACCTTCTCCAGAGTGCTCAGGACCTCAGACTGGGCCGAAGGTTTACCTTCCAACAAGACAATGACCCTAAGCACACAGCTAAAATAACGAAGGAGTGGCTTCACAACAACTCCGTGACTGTTTTTGAATGGGCCAGCCAGAGCCCTGACTTAAACCCAATTGAGCATCTCTGGAGAGACCTAAAAATGGCTGTCCACCAACGTTTACCATCCAACCTGACAGAACTGGAGAGGATCTGCAAGGAGGAATGGCAGAGGATCCCCAAATCCAGGTGTGAAAAACTTGTTGCATCTTTCCAAAAAAGACTCATGGCTATATTATATCAAAAAGGTGCTTCTACTAAATACTGAGCAAAGGGTCTGAATGCTTAGGATCATGTGATATTTCAGTTTTTCTTTTTTAATAAATCTGCAAAAATGTAAACAATTCTGTGTTTTTCTGTCAACATGGGGTGCTGTGTGCACATTAATGAGGAAAAAATTAACTTAAATGATTTTAGCAAATGGCTGCAATATAACAAAGAGTGAAAAATTTAAAGGGGTCTGAATACTTTCCGTACCCACTGTATACACACAGTGGTGGCCCATCATGGCATGGGGGTTTCTGTCTACAGAACATCTCGCATGACTGCTTTGCACTTTCCCTTAAATACCCAGACCAGAACAAAAGGATTGTAAATATCAACACCTGGTTACGGGGAAAGGAGGTTATCAGATAGGAGAGACACCACCCAAAAGGAGAACAGAATTCTCCTGAGTGTTCAATTTTTCTCATAATTGAAAAGACTGCTGTGAAACTGAGACCAGATGTGTGAGGAGAGTTTGGGCAAGGCGTTGTCCTATACTATTTCTTTGAGATATTCTCTCCAGATTAGTTTTTTATTGCTTTATTGCAAGGCGCTTGATCTCAGCTTTTGTCTTAGCAGGAAAATCAAGTCTTACATGGTCAATCAAGGACTCATTTATGCCTAGGCATTACTTAATAGTCCAATATTGGGGGGGGAAGTAAAATAGGCATGCATTACAATTTTCTTTTGTCATACTGACTCTTTCTAAAGAGGATGAGTTTGGTTTTATCCTCATTGAGTTGAAGAATGTTATTTGCCATACACCCTATGACTGACAAAAGACAGACAAAATAAAGCTAAAGTCAAGAAAACTGTGCAGAACACTGAAAGTGCCTCTGAGGCTAGTGACGCCAGAATGCTAGCTAATCACAGTGAGGAAGAAGGGGCATAGAAGTTGACTTGAAGACTATATTCAGAGAAATAAAAGAGTTCCATCAAGACAACAAGAAACAATTCCAAGAGCTCAAAGAGGACATCAACAGGGCTAAACAAAGACTTGAAGAAACAGAGGAATGGATAACAACAATGGAGGACCGAATACAGGTTAAGAAGGACGTAATGACCCTGATCACAAAACTTCACAGCCAACTTGAAGCAAGGCTAATCGATCAGGAAGGGCATGATAGGAACAATAACATAATTTACTCTGTGCTCGAAAGATCTGAGAATGACGGCCTTCATTGAACAGTTGTTAACAGAAAATTTACAACTCCCTACGGACATGAATCTGCAGACTGAGAGCCCACAGAGCTCTTACTCCTTTACCACCTCCTGGATCAGCACCGTGGTCTATTATTGTGAGATTTCTAAACTACAGAACAAAAGAAGGAATCTGTGTGGCAAAACAAAAGATTAGTTTGGAAGGGCAAGCAAATAAACTCTGATCATTACTAAGCGTCAGGGGCGAAGAGAATACGCAGAGGTAAAGAAGAGGAAAGATAAAAGAAAAGGAGATACACTTCCAAACTCCCTTTCCTGCCAAAATCCCAGTCTTCTACAAAGACAGTGTAAGCATCTACTACTCTGCGACGGAAGCGACGCGAGACATGGCTGAGAGGGGATTACCGTAGTGAAACAGCTGGAGACACGGAGAAATTTTTATCCAACTGGACAAGATTATTTACATTTTCAGCTCCTCATTCAATGCATGGACTCCTCTAGACCCCTGAAGGTGTGCTGTGGTATCTGCACCAAGATGTTAGAAGCAGATCCTTTAAGTCCTGTAAGTTGAGAGGTGGATCCTCCATGGATCGGACTTGTTTGTTCAGCACATCCCACAGATGCTCGATTGGGTTGAGATCTGGGGAATTTGGAGACCAAGTCAACACCTCAAACTCGTTGTTGTGCTCCTCAAACCATTCCTGAACCATTTTTGCTTTGTGGCAGGAGCATTATCCTGCTGAAAGAGGCCACAGCCACCAGGGAATACCGTTTCCATGAAAAGCTGTACATGGTCTGCAACAATGCTTAGGTAGGTGGTACGTGTCAAAGTAACATCCACATGGATAGCAAGGTTTCCCAGCAGAACATTGCCCAAAGCATCACACTGCCTCCGCCGGCTTGCCTTCTTCCCATAGTGCATCCTGGTGCCATGTGCTCCCCGGGTAAGAGACGCACATGCACCCGGCCATCCATGTGATGTAAAAGAAAACGTTCTGATGCTGACGTGTCCACTGTTGGCTCTTTCAGCGGTGGACAGGGGTCAGCATGGTCACCCTGACTGGTCTGCAGCTATGCAGCTCCATACACAACAAACTGATGCACTGTGTACTCTGACACCTTTCTATCAGAACCAGCATTAACTTCTGGAGCAATTTGAGCTACAGCAGCTCATACTAATTTTAGCCAGATGCAGTTCTCATTTTCACATCCTATGCCATGTTGTTTAAATACAGTGCTTCCCACACATAGACTTTACCTAGGCGGCTGCTTTTATTGTTTTTATCCACTTTTACTTTTTTATCCGCCCAAGATAATGAAATTATCCACATTCGATTTAGAGGCCGTTCACATGTCGCGTCTAAAAACGCGTGGAAAACGCCAGCCACGCCACTTTCTCCTCTTTCAACAGCGCTCATTGCTAAGTAACCATGAGCCCCATTCTCCATGAAGACAAAGTTTCAGCAAAGGATAAATGTATTTCCAGACTTTGCATTAGCTTTAATACTAGATTATACTACTACTTATGGAGATGAGAAATAAAAAACCCGCCCTGTACAGGTATGATCAGTTAGTCCATCTTGGCAGAGCTTTCGAGCTCTATTTGAGCGTGTTCATCCCGTGTCTACATTTAAAATAACAAACTTGAGTGCGTAAAAAAGACGCAACACATGAACGGCCCCTAACTAGGTACTGGGAAGTCTCCCCTCACTCTACCTGTTTCGTACCTGTGCGCTCAGTGTGCGTGAGAACCGTTTACTCCCACTGACAATCCCACATGTGCTGCAAAGACCCTCAGAGACACAGTGGATATTTCACAGACAAAGGCCTGGTGCATGTGTGTGTGCACGTGATCATGTTCCATCCACATTGCTTTTATAAGAGCAGTGTGCCACATCGAGAAAAATTAATGGATCTCTATGGGTCCTCTGCTGGATGTATATGGTAATTACACTAAAAATGTATTTCCTACAGATTTGTCTAATTAGCAGATTACAGAATTCGGCCTCTAACCCCTAGATCAATATCCAGAAACAACTCATAATTAATTATGATCATCATTAAAGTGTTTTTTTTTTCCCATAAAAATGTAATATTTCATATGCATGCACATGGTGTAGTTGATAACTTTTGTGGTAAATGGATAAAAAAAGTACTTCATATCCCCCAAAACACAACATAATCTGTATGAAAATGAATTTCAATAAATAAAAATATTTTTAAAAACACATTATTTGTTGTTTGTCACATGTAGTAGATCATTTTTGTGCCATGGGTAACAGGAGGATTTTCCACCTGACTACCACCGCAAGTATATTTCAAACCTGTGGGAAGCACTGAAATAGCAAATAACTTTTATTTTGTCCAAAAGTCACCAAATACCAGGAACGATGATCATTGTGGGAACGAGCAGGAGTGAAACACACACATTGCAGGAGCGGGTAATGGTCAGAAATTCAGGGATTGAGAAAACAGTCCAGTGAAGGACTATAACCCACATTCTGACCTAGACAGAGCTCACATCTGACATTCATATAAAAAATATTAGATAAATAGTGTCCTCTCAATCAGGTTCAGTTTTACAGAATTTTTGTTAAGAATTTTGAATATTTAATATTGTCAGCTTCCATGTGCTTCATGAAAATGTGACAAATATTAAAAACATTACATTTCTTTCTCAAAAGAAGTGTTTTTCAAGTCTTATTTCCTTTTAAATGTTATCATTTTGTGGAGTAAAGGTGTTTTAAAAAGTATGCCTGGCAAGAAAGTAATGCTTAAAAGACCCTGATGTGAGGAAGCGATTTTGAGGATGACAAGACAAAAAAAAAAAAAAAAAAAAAAAAAAAGTAAAGTGGATCACTCACATTTTACAGTTTGCTTTTTGCTAAATAAATGTATTTGTTAGATACTGTTGCATAATTAAGCAATAAAAATATTATTCATTATTGTTTTTTATTCAGAAGTAGGTATTGGGTCTGATGTTACACAAAATAGTTGTTTTGTTTTGCTATTTCTTTATTGATTATCCTCATTTAACACATGGCATTCATTTTGTCACAAGACAAATAATAGAGATAAGGAGATCATGACATAGAATGACTGAAGAAAGACTGAGAATGAAACCAACCTGTTTGTTCCTCAGTTTCTTCATGTTTGACTCTGAATGTTTCTTCAATCTTCACGTCTTCACTCTCCTCTTTAATAAACTCCATCTTTATAATAGTGTGTCATGTGGATCTCAGTCGCTTCACCAGGAGTTTCTCTGTGTGTTTGGACACTCTGTCATGATTAAGATGAGAATAATTAACAGAAAGAAAATCACATCACAACTAGTCAGCACACTGGTAATGGAGTCATCAGAGTGGGAGTTAATGGCCTTAAATGACCTGATTAGACACACACAAAGTTGTTCTTGTTGTATACACTGGTGAACTGCAGGAGTCGTCAGTATGATTCAGTGAGTCGAGCGATTACAAACTACTGAATCATTTGATTCAGTTGTATCTGAATTGGTTTTTAAAAGCTCAGTTTCTTATAGCTTGTCAGTGACCAAACAGTGCTTATGATGAACTGATTCAGAATATAGGGAGCGAAATGAGATGCATCTTTTCTGTTACACATTTTACTCACAAAAACTGATTTGAACAAAAAACTGTTATTCATTAGCCTACTGTTATTAGAAACATTACAGTGTTACACTCAAAAATAATTAATTCATTCCACAGTTCTCCATTTAATTGTCTGAACAGGTTGTATTAAACACTTTAAATGATTAAAAACACAAACCTTTCTTCAGCAGAATCACAGATGCAGGAGAGCGGCGCAGCCTTATGACGTCATGTCAACGCACCAAAATAAAAGTCCCGTTCACACGAAATAGAAATTCACACACAGAAAACATATTCAAATGAGAAGATAAAGGATAAATAACAGATTCCCCAAAGCTTCCAATGCCACTGAGATTCATTAAATAAAGATTCACTACACTGAAGCTGGGAAATGTAGCTACTGCACCATGGCAAAAGTAGTTTACTACATTTAAGCTATTTTTTAAATTTCATTTTTATATTGAACTGACTTCATTCCAAGTCAATGCTATCTAAGTCATAAATAAAACTGTTAGCAAACAGATAGGAAGGCATAACTGATCAGTTCAATTGTTTATTCAACAACTCTTCCAAACTGTTGTGTGTTGCAGTACTGAGCACAGATCACTTGGAGCACACTCTTCATTCGAGATTATTCAAGCATTACACTACATTTCACTACCATAACTGACACTATCACGGACCATCAATGTGGGACAAGAAAACAGATGTTCCATGCAAATTTCTATACTTCTCTCATTTCTCCCTCTGCTGTGAATTCTCACATGTAACAACAACAAAGTAGTCACATTTTCTGTAGTACTGTGAATTTTTAATGAGATGTGTTCAATAAAGATATTACATACTATAATTGTCTGTTTTTTGCTTAAGCACATTGTGCGACTATACTTTTCTGACTTTATCTGACTTTTCTGCACTTCCAGTTGGCGTGAGGTCTTCACCCACATTGGACACTTTTAAATATAGCCTAAAGGCATTTCGAGTGGTTTATGGTCTATCTTGCATGTTTTATATTTTATTTTATGTATTAGTTTTATTATCTTTTATACTTCTGGGGTAAATTGTACAGCACTTCGGTACAACACACGTTGTTTTTAAATGTGCTTTATAAATAAACGTGAACTTGAACATGAACTTAAAGTTTAAAGACATTTAATTAATGCTGAACACCAACCAGTCATCACTGTTCAAACAAACAGTACCAGCATTCTCTGAGCTTGCCTTCCTATGTGTCCTATGAAGGAGGTTGAGGACCTGGAGAAGGGCAGAATAAAACAAAAGTCCAAGGGGGTAGGGTTGTGCTGGTAGACGATAGTATTGTGTATCAATGATGGTCAGACATATCACCGAGGGCTGATGCCTTTGACGATATCAAGATAATAATGGCTCGTTTTCCCATTAAAGTCTGCATGAACCGGAAGTTGCAAATGACTTTTCTCCAGTGTTGTGACGTATTTCCAAGTGAAACAGAATATTGAATAGGGGGCAGAGTTTTACTTTAGGCTCCTCCTCTCCATATCTTGGTCATAGCAGGCGAACGGTTGCAGGGGAGTGGTTTACGCATTTTCAAACCAAGCTGTCAAACTGACGTTATCAGAGAAGGAACGCCATTCCAGACAGGAAGTAACTTTTCAGATTTTGATTAAAAATTACCGTGACAAACTTAAAAAAAAAAATTTTCTGTTTTAACTTGCACGGATTAATTATTTACCACAAGACTAGTAATATGCACTAACAAAGTAAATAAGGTCAGTTTTGATTTCATGTGTACTTTAATCTATATTGTTATTAGTATTAGTGTTATTACTATTATAGGGCTATTGTTATTATTAAATTAACTTTAGGGCTTACAATTCATTTGCCTTGCTTAATTTTATAACAACATTGCGTACATAACCACACTTGCGACGCTGAAGTGTGCATATGTGATAGGCTGTATGACGTTTATGAGCTTTTCACGCGATAGCAAACTCTGACTCTTTCTTGAAATGTTTTCATCTCGTGCAGAAGTACAGAATGCTGCATAGCCTACGTAACTTGAGAGGATAATGTGTCAGTACATTTCTTGCTTGCATGTTGGAATACTCTTCGGTTTGGATGATTATAGGCTATATTTTTACCTCGCTACCAGGAAATAACCTGATTTATTAATAAACACTCCATCTTTGCTCGCAAAATGATAAAGATTCTCAATTTCCATGATTATAATACATATAATAAATAATTAAATAAACGAGTAAAGACTCCCCCCCCCCATGCACGATAATATGATGTGTCACTGATCAAATAGGCTGACGATTGGACAATATGAAAATTGAGCTATCGCCGAACACTACAAGGGGAGCGGAGGATGGGAAGAGCCAAGGGGGAGGAGTAGCCTGAAGTTGGTCCAGAGACCAGCCATGACTAGGCCCCCGGGTGGAGTCGAAGGCAGAAGGTGCCATGGTGGAGGCTTCTCAGGCACACCGAAGAGCCCTCTAGTTGGCACTAGAGACCGAGGTGGAGCCGCAGCAACCTGCATCCAAGGTGAAACACGGGAACCTGAAGACTGAGGAGAAGCCAGTGAGAGTGAGGACGAAGGTGGAGCCAAGAGGAAGGCGGAGCCATTTAACTGAAGGTGCAGGCAGGATGATGTCTGGCCAAGACGGAGCCTGTGGGACGAGGGAGCTGTAAGTCATAAGGCTGAAGGTTGCCGGTGGAGCTGAGGGATGGAGGAGTCAATGCGGAGACAATGTGTCAAAAGGCCACAGTGGAGTGTTGGGTTCAGAGGCTAGAGGCTGGAGGCTGGAGGCTGGAGACAGAGCCAGGAGATCCTCTGGTCTAAGTTATGCTGGTGGCCTAAAACCACCAAATCCACACAGTTAGGTGCAGGAGATGAAGAGGTACTGAAGGGGGCCAGAGGAGGCAGGGCAGAGGATTTGTCTGTTAGCAGGAGAGGGAGAGGGAGGCTGGGAGGGACCACAGGAAATTAAGGAAATACAAGGGACTTATGTCTACAATAACATCCCATAATCCAAGAAATGTTTTAGAGGCCATAGCAATAACATCCCTCATACTCCACTACCTTTCCCTCGGCAGTACAAAATTTTGGAGGCTCACTCACTTGGTCAGACACACTTTGTAGCTCAAGCTTCTCTCTTCAAGCTCGTCTTGTCAGTCACAGCAGGCTGAAGTCCATGGTCTTGTGGGGGAAATTTTGAGTTTCTGTATAATTTCCATATGATTTTACTTATATGCTTATGGTTAAATGATTTAGTTTTTCTCAGAACTGCTTAAGTATGCCTGACAAATGGAAAAACACTGAAGTGGTAGGTAAGTTCCTGATATGGTAAAAGGACAGAGGCTTCAGCCTCGAAAGTTAGAGATATAATAGTAAGGGAAAGCTTTCGTTCTTTGTCTTACACTCTGTAGCTACTTGTTTCTGTTGACTGTTTGATCTTTCTTGCAAGAAAGGTCAAACTGGGGCTGGAGTCGTTGTTCACCAGCACTCCACAAATTTTCCCTGAAAAGGTCCACTGGAATGCATCCTGGGTAGTGCGTCTGGCACACAAGATGGAGGAAATCCTGTGTGTGTTCCAGGCAGAGAATTTGGAAGGCTGGTAGGTTCATATGGAAAACTAAGGGGAAAAACAGCACAAAAGATTCACTGTTTGGTCCGTTCTCCTGCTAAGGTTTGCGTGTATATAAAGTCAAGAAGATGAAGAAGAAACAAGATAAATGTCTTTATTGACAAACTCAGAGATCAGCGGGCTAAATCCAACATACACCATAAAACAACAGCGAGAACAGACAGGGAATGAGGGAGAACACAGTATAAATACACAGATAACTAACAAGATGATCAACAGACCAGATGAATGTGATGACTAATTAGGCTCTGAAACAACAGATCGAGCCACAAGATCTACAGTGCGAGGTGAATGCAGGATCCCTAAACGCAGGACATTATTTGGAAACTCTGCTTTTTCTTGTATGGCCACTCGTCAGTGGAATAATTATGTTGCCTGTAGAGCTAAAAAAAAAAAAAAAAACACAAATTCTTACACGTTCACACGCCAAGTAAAGAAATGGCTTTTATCAAATCAAATTTGTCTCCACATGTGACCAGATATATGTATGTGTGTGTGTAAGTGTGTGTTCTAAGGTCTAAGTATATGAAAGGTGTGAACATGAACTTTTGTACATTGTTTTTTTTGTAAATTTTATTACTCATGTATGCTTTATATATTGTAGCTTAACATCAGCCTGCCCAGGGACTACGGGTGAAAATTAGCTCTTGAGCTAAAACCCGGTACTATGCATCTCTCCCTTTGAGGTTAATGTTTATTGTACGCTGTCCCTGTTTCTTTAAATAAAGGAAGAAGAAGCAAAAAAAAAAAAAAAATTAGACAAACCTAAGTCAAATAACCAGCATAAGACAGAATCTATATACAATGAAAAAATGATCATAACAGAAAATAACTGTGACAATGTGCAAGAATGATGTTTTTATTAGACTGATCACAATTGAATCGTCTTTCTCTGGAGTGAATGCACAGATTGTTGAAATTGCTCCTTTTTCTAAACCTCTTGTCACACTGAGGAATGTGGCTATTTCTTTTCAGAATGAGTGTGCAAATGCCGTTTCAGGTCTGTGTAATATGTGAAACACTCTTTGCACTGAAGACACTCGTAAGGCTTCTCTCCAGTGTGAACTCTCATGTGAATCGTAAGGTTTCCTTTCGTCCTGCAGCTCTTTCCACACTGAGGGCAGGTGAAAGGCTTCTCTCCAGTGTGAACTCTTATGTGAATCTTAAGGTTTCCTTTAAGCGTGAAGCTCTTTCCACACTGAGGGCAGGTAAAAGGCTTCTCTCCAGTGTGGATTCTCATGTGATTGTCAAGGTGTGCTCTATGTCTGAAAATCTTTCCACACTGATGACATATTTGAGGCTTCTCATTAGTGTGAATTCTGTTGTGATTCTCAAGGTTTGCTCTATGTTTGAAACTATTTCCAGAGTGATGACGTATGTAATGCTTCTCTACAATTTGAATTTCTGCATTATTATTAAGATGATCTCTTAAATGAATCCTCATATGATCATTAAAGCTTTCTTTATATCTAAATCTCTTTCCACACTGATCACAAACTAACGGCTTCTCTCCAGTGTGAACTGTCATGTGAGTCTTAAAAGTCTCTTTTCGTGTGAAGCTCTTCCCACACAGTTTGCAGGTGTAAGGCTTCTCTCCAGAGTGAACTCTCAAGTGTACTGTAAGGGTATTTTTCTGTGTAAATCTCTTTCCACACTGAGAGCATATAAATGGCTTCTCTCCAGTGTGAACTCTCATGTGGACTTTAAGGCTTTCTTTTCGAGTGAAACTCTTTCCACACTGCTGACAGGTCAAAGGCTTCTCTTCAGTGTGAACTCTCAAGTGGCCATTAAGGTTTTTTCTCTGTCTAAATCTCTTTCCACACTGAGGGCATATAAATGGCTTCTCTCCACTGTGGATTGTCATGTGGACTTTAAGGCTTCCTTTTCGAGTGAAACTCTTTCCACACTGTTGGCAGGTGAATGGGCTCTCTCCAGTGTGAACTTGAGAACTTTCTGTTTTAAGAGTCTTAAGAGTTTTAGATTTCTCTCCAGTCATGAAATCATGGCATTTCTCATACTGATTTTTCTTTCTCATTCTGTTTTCATTCAGTTCTCGACTCTCCTGTTTCAGCTCCATCAGGTCTAGAATGATATATATATATGTATTTATATATTATATATATGCATACACACATACATAATTATAACAAATCATAATCAATTATATTTCTCTTTTGAGCTAATTTGCAACATTTGAACCAAATAGTATTGCTTCATTGTTATTATATATGTAAGTCGTTGATTATTTATGGATTATGTCATTAAGTAATTATGTATTATTATGTTTAAGATATTTAAAGGGTATTGTTTGCTTAGGTCAATTTTTATTACCAAAAAAATAAATTACAGAAGTTTCAGAAGTAGATATTGTTTTTTGGTTTGGCTATTTCTTGGCTATATATTTTTTTTTTTTTTGTAATTTAATTGGTGACGTCAATAATTGTGTCAAGAGCTGCTTGTAATAAATTCAATAGAGAGATCATGATGCAGAATTATTGAAGAAAGACTCTGAGAATGAAACCAACCTGTTTGTTCCTCAGTTTCTTCATGTTTGACTCTGAATGTTTCTTCAATCTTCACGTCTTCACTCTCCTCTTTAATAAACTCCATCTTTATAATAGTGTGTCACGTGGATCTCAGTCGCTTCACCAGGAGTTTCTCTGTGTGTTTGGACACTCTGTCATGATCAAGATGAGAATAATTAACAAAAAAGAAAAACACATCCAAACTAAATATCTGAGTGTGTCTCCATCAGATCTAGTTCAGTAGTTCAGTGCACTGGTGAGAGAGTCAGAGTGAGAGATAATGGACTTAAATGATTTGATTAGAATAAAACTCAGTATTCATCAGTGACCAAACAGAGTGTTTATGATGAACTGATTCAGAATATAGAGAATATGATTTAAACACTTTAAATGATTAAAAACACAAACCTTTCTTCAGCAGAATCACAGATGCAGGAGCATGGCGCAACCTTATGACATCATGTCGCCACACCAAAATAAAAGTCCCATCTGCACTCTAAAAAATTAAATTCACACACATAAAATACATTCAAATGATGATATAGGATTGATTCAAAGGATGATTGGCAGATTACCAAAACTATCAATACCACTGAGATTTTTTCACAAAAGTGTGAAGAGATGACAATTATAATATAAAGTCAAGTATCTTGAGATTCATATTACAAAGTATAGGAAAGAACATTTGAATATTTCAAACTCATTAAGAATTTGTAGTTAAAAATTAAGTTTCCAGTTGCAGAGAGATAGACTATTTAATTTATTAACTGAAACTGAATCCTTATCATGTTGAATACATTAATATTAATCCATCTCAGTTTCTCCACAGAATATCAGATCAATAAATACAATTAAATATCATCTTTGTTTTGTTAAAGTACATTATATAAAGTTCACTGATGATGGGATAATTTCATCAAAATGGTAATAAAATCTGGTTTACATTTCATTATCGTTAATAAAATTGGTGGTACATAATTTGTGCTGAAATGTGACTAAACATCTCTTAAGCTCTCAGATTCATAAGCAGGTACTTGTTTACTGGAAATTGATTTACAAACATAATTTACTATTCATAATAACCAATAAAAGAATAACAGATGCATAGTGAAAAATAACAAATCTGTCTTCTTTGATCTTACTAATTTCAGCTGTAGTGCTCTTTTATATGAGCTATTTTGCTTAAATTAAAAAGAAATATGCTGTTATGACCTAATCGTTCCAAGCCGTAACATAAAATAAGGATAAGACAACAAATTCAAATTCAAGTCAATTCAAATATTTGTTTATTAAATTAAACAAATTATACAAACAATAGTATTAAACAGAGGTCTAGGGATATAATGGAAACAAAGGAATAATAAACAAAACTAACTACAACAAAATATTAAAACTACATGTGTAAGGAAAAACACAAAAATAAGCCACCCCTGAGAAATAAAACATAACACTTTTCACATTCTAACTAATTACCAATTAGTATGTTGGAATCAGGAACTCCCACATTCTGTCCCAATAGAAGTAGGAGTAGACTCAGGGATGTCACACCTCCCACTCCAAATGGAGGTTCCCTATACAGCCGACTAAAGAGAAAAAAAACAACACGAAGCAAAATAATCTTATTTCAAACTGAATCAAAAGATCAATTTACTTACCCTATTGGCAGATTATTTTGCTTGTTTTTTTTCTTAAAACAAGACAATAATTTTTGTCTAGAAAATGTTTCTTGATTTAAGAATTTTTAGATATTTGGACTGAAAACAAGACAAAATTTTTTTTTTTTGTGGGGGAGCTGAGCACCATTTACTTGCATCAAACAACTGTTGGTATTATTATAATATGTAGGCTATTATTATAATTGTTACATTTAATTTATTGCTACACTTTAATATGTTAATTATATTATTGGAAAAATTAACATTTAGCTTTGCCAGGCTTTTAGATGTACTTAATGGATAACACAACAGAGCAGCGCTCATGTTTATGGCTGCTGTAAATTTGTCCTGCTACAAGATGGCACTGTTTTTGACAATCCTAATGCTTCGAACCCAGGTAAAAAAAAAAAAAAAAAAAGTACATTTCTATAATATACTTAAAGTGCTCTATTTTCGTGCACTAATTTTGTACTTAATATAATAAAAAATCCTCTTTAGTACTACTTAAGATCATCTTAAGAACATCTAAGTGTACTCAACTGTGCTATTTTGAGACAGCATGAAATATGAACTAAAATGTGCTTTTAATATACTATCTCTGTATTTAAAAATGTATTTAGATACTACTTATAGTACATTTGAACCCATAGTGTACTACAAGTGGTAAATAAATATATTTTTTAAATACAGAGATAGTATATTAAAAGCACATTTTAATTCATATTTCATGCTGTCTCAAAATAGCACAGTTGAGTACAGTTAGATGTTCTTAAGATGATCTTAAAGGTGCTCTAAGCGATGTCACGCGTTTTTAGGCCAAAACATTTTTTGTCACATACAGCAAACATCTCCTCACTATCCACTAGCTGCCTGTCCCCTGAACACACTGTAAAAAAAAAAGCGGTCTCTGTAGTCGCCACAAGCTGCGAAAACGGCAATAAAAACAAACTGGTGCAGCCTGGACCACAAAACATAATAAACACACTCCAGCCAACAACTGACAAGAATGATTTTAAATGCGCGTTCATGACTGTTTCAGGAAGCACGCAGGGGAGGGGGAGGAGGAGGTTCTGTTTTGTTTGACAACACTTTGAACATCAACAGGAAGTTACTCCACCCAGGATCGCTTAGAGCACCTTTAAGGAGTACTAAAGAGGATTTTTTAGTATATTAAGTACAAAATTAGTGCACAAAAATAGAGCACTTTAAGTATATTATAGAAATGTACTTCTTTTTTACCTAGGAACATTTTCCCTGAAACAATAAGAGAAATGCTTCAAAGATTCAAGAGGCTTCATTTCTCTATCCCTACTAACAACCAGCAGCAATGGCCTGCAGCATTACTCCCCATCAAGATGCCCCGCCACCTCCACTATGGTTACATCCTGGACCCATCTGTGTGTTTGTTTGTCCATTGAAAACACAGACTACAACTTATGAGGCAATAACTCTTTAACAAAGAACACAAACAAGGTCTCACATTTACATGATTTTTCATATTTAAGTGCAAGTGTGATGTTTTTATTGCATTAATCACAATTGAATTGAGTGAATGGGCAGATTATTGCTGAAATTGCTCCTTTATCCAAACATCATCATATGGAGGAAAACAGCGGTTTCTTTTCAGAATGAGTTTGCAAATGCCTTTTCAGGGTTGTGTGACATGTGAAACTCTTCTCACACTCTAGACACTTGTAAGGCTTCTCTCCAGTGTGAACTCTCACATGAATCTGAAGGTTTCCTTTATTATTGAAGCGCTTTCCACACTGAGGGCAGGTGAAAGGCTTCTCTCCAGTGTGAACTCTTGTGTGTTTCTCAAAGCTTGCTTTGTGTGTGAAACTCTTTCCACAGTGATGACATATAAAACAGTTCTCTCCCGAGTGAATCCTCATGTGAAGATTAAATTGTGCTTTATTTCTGAAGCTCTTTCCACACTGATCACAAACAAACTGCTTCTCTCCAGTGTGAATTGTCATGTGGACTTTAAGGTATCTTTTCAGTTTAAAACTGTTTCCACAGTGAGAGCATATGAATGGCTTCTCTCCAGTGTGAACTCTCATGTGAATTTTTAAATTTCCTTTTAGTGTGAAGCTCTTTCCACACTGTTGGCAGGAGAAAGGCTTCTCTCCAGTGTGAATTCTCAAGTGGCCATTAAGGTTTTTTTTCTGTGTAAATCTTTTTCCACACTGAGTGCATATGAACGGCTTCTCTCCAGTGTGAACTCTCATGTGAGTCTTCAGATTTCCTTTTACTGTAAAGTTCTTCTCACACAGTTTGCAGGTGTAAGGCTTCTCTCCAATGTGATGTCTCATGTGGGCATTAAGGTCTTTTTTCTGTTTAAAACTCTTTCCACACTGAGTGCATATAAACGGCTTCTCTCCTGTGTGAACTCTCATGTGATTCTTCAGATTTGCTTTTACTGTAAAGTTTTTCTCACACAGTTTGCAGGTGTAAGGCTTCTCTCCAGTGTGATTTCTCATGTGGGCATTAAGGTCTTTTTTCTGTCTAAAACTCTTTCCACACTGAGTGCATATGAACGGCTTCTCTCCTGTGTGAACTCTCATGTGGATATTAAGGTCCCTTTTCTGTCTAAACCTCTTTCCACACTGAGAGCATATGGACGTCTTCTCTCCAGTGTGAACTCTCGTGTGAACACTTAAATTTCCTTTTAGTGAGAAACTCTTTCCACACTGTTGGCAGGTGTGAGGCTTCTCTCCAGTGTGAACTCTCATCTGGAGGTTTGTAGTTTCTGTCTTATTAGTCTGTGAATAACTAGTAGATTTTTCCTCTGTCACTAAATTATGATAATTGTTATACTGATTTTTCTCTTCAATTTCATTCAGTTCTTGACTCTCCTCTTTCAGCACCATCAGGCCTAGGGTGAAAAGAAACAAAATTTAAGTTAACACAAGTTTAAAGGGTCAGTTCACCAAACAAAGACTTTTGTTCATCTTTGCAACACAAATGAGAGCTTGTTGTCCCTCCAATGACAGCTATGCAACTACCACTTTCAAGCCCCAGAAAGATAGTAAAGACATCATTAAATTAATCCATGTGACTCCAGTGGTTTAACTTCAATTTTATGAAGAAACATGAGTGCTTTGTTTGTGCACTTTCTTTACAACATATGAATTTTTTTTTTTTTTTTTTTTGGAAAATTCTATTTTGTAAGTGGTAAATCATGTTTTTTGCACAAACAAATCACTCACGTCAGTTTATAAATTTGAGGTTAAATCACTAGAGTCACATGGATTACTTTAATGATGTATTTACTACCTTTCTAGGGCTTGAAAGTGGTAGTTGTGTAAACTGTCAATGGAGGGACAGAAAGCTCTCAGATTTCATTAAAAGGATCTTCATTTGTGTTCTGAAGATGAACGAAAGC
Source organism: Megalobrama amblycephala (assembly GCF_018812025.1). Taxonomy (NCBI): domain Eukaryota; kingdom Metazoa; phylum Chordata; class Actinopteri; order Cypriniformes; family Xenocyprididae; genus Megalobrama; species Megalobrama amblycephala. The sequence continues at coordinate 23,447,475 of NC_063057.1, read as the reverse complement.
CTTACGGGTTTGGAATGATATGAGGGTAAGTAATAAATGGCAGATTTTTCATTTTTGGGTGAACTATCCCTTTAACGATACAAAGCAACAGACATAAAACATCAAATCCAAACAACATGTATGTTAGATCCTATACCCACTAAACAACTGAAAAAGGCAAAACCTGTAATCTCAGAACCTCATGTCAATATTGTTAATTCTTTGCTTTCTTTAGGACACGTCTCAAATACTTTTAAGCTGGCAGTTATCAAACCCCTTTAGAGTTATAAAACCCACATTAGAGCATTGGATTGGGATCTAGTGGGAACAGGTGGAAAAATATACCGCAGGTTCCTGGACTTGACAAGAAGAATGGATTCAATAAACATTCAGAAAAAAATAAAATGGGTTTTCCAATACAAAACCAAAACAAGGACAAATCAAAATTATTTATATACAATTGGGACAAATCTGGCACCTCTGGGTGTAGTTGCCTGGAGGGCATAGTTAATGTTAAAACAGATGCCTTCAGAAAGGGCTGGGGTGCTGTATGCAAGGGGCTCCTGGACAGGACCTTGACTGCAGAGGCATATTAACTGCCTCGAGTTGTTAGCAGTCCTATTTGCCCTGCACCAGTTTCGACCATTGATGCAGGAGAAGCACAAGACAATAGCTTATATCAAGTATCAAGGCAGTTTGCGCTCCAGTCGCATGTCGCAACTCACCCACCATCTCGTCCTCTGGAGTCAGTGGCGTTTCAGATTGGTGCGTGCCATTCACATTCCGGGTGAGCTCAATCATACTGCAGATTCGCTCTCATGACAGCGTGCGCTTCCGGGAAAATGGGATCTCCACCCTCAGGTGGGCAAGCTGATTTGGAGTCATTTTTGGGAAGCTCAGGTGGAGCTTACCAAGTGCATATCATCCCCAGTCACAAGGGGTTGTAGAATGATTTTAAACACTCAAAACAATGCTTTGAGCCTATTGTGTAGAACATGAGAATGACTTCCTCAGTACAGTGCAGGAGTCCATTGGTTTTAGCGCTTCTGAACTAGTCTTTGGACGTTCTGTTCATGGCCCACTGAAAGTTTTACAAGAACACCTTCTCTCCACAGGTCAGGCCCCAGTCCCTTGTAAGAATATGTTTGGAAAATGTGTGTACTTTGTCAACGTTTGCATGCTGTTTGGGAGTTTGCCAGATGGTTGCTAGTCTTATCTCAAGCCCAAATGAAAAATCAGTACGATCAGAAATCTGTAAGCCATTTCATGTGGGAGACCAGGTTTTTCTGTTGTAACCTTTACAACTTAATGAAATTAACTAAGGAAATGCAGAAGGTTGTTTAATGGCTAAATAATTCCTGTTTGACCTTAAAAGTTGAAAAGACTGTAACCATGTTCTTTACAAACAGGAGCAAACTCAGGGATTGTCCTGAAACCTTGGTAAATGGGCAAAAAAGTAAAAAAATGTGGATGAATTTAAATATTTAGGTGTTACCCTTGATAATACTCTTAGTTTTAAAAATCATGTTAAAAAGCTGAGTAACACACTGAAATTTAATCTTAAAACTGCAGACACATAAGGAACTCATTTACTGTTGAAGCATCATATACATATTTAAATGCAATGATTCTCCCACATTTTTTCTATTGCATGACAAGTTGGTCTCAGGCATGTAAAACAGCCCTAAAACCACTTGAATCATTATATAAAAATGCCCTTAAGATTCACGACAAAAAAACACGGCAGTATCATCACTGTCAGATACTCACCAAATATAGTATTTTAAATTTTGAAAATCTAATAATGCACACAAATGTATGCCTATTGCTTAAAATCATTCATAATGTTACTGCTCCTCCTTTGAAAAAAATGGTTACACTCTGCTCAGAAAAACAACAAGAGCTACCCGATCAGTTACCAGGGCAGAATGCTGTATTCCTAAACGCAGGACTTCTTTTGGTAAATCATCTTTTTCTTTTATTGCCATGAATCAATGGAACACACTTCCAACAGAGTTGATTACATGTACGGATTTTAAAACATTCTCATGTCGCACAAAATATTGGATGCTGTCACAGCAAACTTGTAGACATTTGCGAGTGTATGTGTAAGTGTGTGTAATGATGGGAGGCATACTTATTTATAAAAGGTGGTGGGAGGGGGGTAAATTGTTTTAATGATGTGGAAATGTGTGTATTCATAACTTTGTAATTGATATTTTGTATAACTGTGAATTTAGTAACTGTTCATTTAATTATGTTTCTACCTGCCCAGGGACTACGGGTGGAAAATAGCAAGTTGGTAAAACCTGGTGCAATGCATTTCTCCCTGTTTTATACAGGGTTAATGTTTTATTATGCATTGTCCCTGTTCAAATAAAAGAAATTAAAAAAACAAAACAAAAAAAACTTTGCCTGGTTTGGCACTTCATGCAAAGTTGTCAGGACCCTGTGTTACTGAGGAGAAATTGAGTGAGACGGACTATGTGATAAATACTCCTGAGAGGAAGAGAAAGTCTTGTGTCTGTAAACATAAATATGCTTAAACTATATGTATCTTGGTCTGAAATGACACATATAGTTGAAATGGATGGAGTCCACACAGGTAACACTTGGGTTCCATGTGCCCATTTGCCTAAGGGTAGGGACACACCAAACTGATGCCAAAGAACTAGTGCTGATGTAAGCATGCGCTGACAGAGCAGCCAATCAGACTTCTCTCTCTCCCCGGTGGCCCAAAGCTGATTCTACATGTTGAATCGGCCAAAAACATGAAAACAAAAACTATGGCATCCGACTAGAGCCAGTGAAACACTCCAAAAAAAATGTTGGCCGGTGCCACTCACAGAGCCTCACTGCAAACTAAGCCTATGTCTAAGACTCTTTTCTGTTGTGGCCTGGCCCTATATGGGCTGTAACAACTGGTTAAGGAGCACTTGATAATTACAGGCAGGTGTGTTGGAGCAGGATTGGCACTGAACTCTGCAGGAAGGTAAATCTCCAGGGACAGGATTGGAGGCTCCTGGTTTAACCCTAACATTTGTGAAAATTCTTCATTACCTCTACAAGCTGTAACAATGTTACTGGTGCAGACGGGAGTGCAAACACACACGGGCCATTCCTGGTATTCACTGCCTTTTGTGATGATTTACATCTCCCTATCAGATACACAAATGTATCTAATATGATAAGCAGCGCTGCTTTACCCCACGTGCACATGACCGGAAGAAGCGGAAGCAGCGACTGCGGCATAATAAAAGATCCGTAATAAATGTACATATTTTGGCTTTAACAGATCAAATATTCATATATCCCTGTGATCTCCCAGATGAAGGTTAGTTTTAAAGTAACCAACAGTATAATGTTTGCAAATGACTCATAATTGTATCCTAATTTAGTTACTTGGTGTTTGGTAATGAAGGGCCCACCAATCAGAGGCCACAATCTTTATGTCATCATGTAGACTTCTTACAAAGTATTTTACAGTATTTTAAAAATACAAAACACTAAAGTATTTTGATACAAAATACAAAGCCATTTTCATCAACCCTATCAAATACAAATTACAAAATACTATTTTGTATTTGAAATACGTATTTGAAATACATGTATCATAAATACTGCCCATCCCTGCATCATAAATACTGCCCATCCCTGCATGTAGTAAATAGTAATAAATGACGGAAGAAAGACTTAAATTAAATTAAACCAACCTGTTTGTTCCTCAGTTTCTTCATGTTTGACTCTGAATGTTTCTTCAATCTTCACGTCTTCACTTTCCTCTTTAATAGACTCCATCTTTATAATAGTGTGTCACGTGGATCTCAGTCGCTTCACCAGGAGTTTCTCTGTGTGTTTGGACACTGTCATGATTAAGATAAGATGAATTAACAGAAAGAAAATCACATCCAAACTAAATCTCTGAGTGTGTCTCAATCAGATCTAGTTCAGTAGTTCAGTGCGCTGGTGAGAGAGTCAGAGTGAGAGTTATTGGAACTGATTAGACAAGACAAAAAAGAAAAAAAAAACACTCAAAACTAGCACTACAAATTAATAAAAGAACACAGATTATACATACAATTAATATTTAGGCATGTGGTATGTATTGATTTGTAGATTATATTTATTGGATTACACTGTGATGAGAACAGTTGATTTGTAGAAGTAATCATTACACGTGTTTGTGTTGTTGTTCTTGTTGTATTTACACTGGTGAACTGCAGGAGTCATCAGCATGATTCAGTGATTCAAATGATTACAAACTCTGAATCAATTGATTCAACTGAATCTGGTTTAAAAAAAACTCTGTTTCTTATAACTTGTCAGAGACCAAACAGTGTTTATGATGAACTGATTCACAATATAGGGAGTGAAATGAGATGCACCTTTTCTCTTACTTGTGTGGATTTGCTTTACTTATAAAAAAAACTGTTAATTTATGTTATTAAATACATTATAAAGTTACATTTTAAAAAAAATTAAGTCATTTCAAAGTCCTCTAAAAAATGTCCAAAAGGATTGTATTGTATGAAATACTTTAAATGATTAAAAACACAAACCTTTCTTCAGCAGAATCACAGATGCAGGAGCAGGCGCAGCCTTATGACATCATGTCACAACACCAAAATAAAAGTCCCGTGTAATGCTCTAAAAAAACTAAAAACAACTACAGAGCATTTGTGATATTCTCAAAAAATGAACTATCATGTTACAAAGAATTGTAAAGAACTTTTGAGTATTTCAAACTCTTTAAGAATTTGTAGTTAAAAAATTAGGTTTATGGTTGCATCTACTATTCAATGTATTAACTAAAACTTATAATGAAATGTCTCAGTTTCCATCTCAAATAATTTCTTCTAAATGGAAATCTAAATCTGGTGTACTTTTCATAATCTTTCAAAAACTCAGTGGCATGGAATTTGTGCTGAAATGTGACTAAACATCTCTTAAGCTCTCAGATTCAAAACAGATACTTGTTTATTGGAAATTGATTTACAAACATATTTTTATTCCTTATAATAGCCCTCTGTGGAATAACAGATACATACTGAAAAATAATGAATCCATCTTATATAAGGAACATTTGGTCTGTCTTTGATCTTATTGATTTCAGAAGTAATGCTCTTTAATATGAGGAATTTTGTTAATAATAAAAATACAGGTAATTAATGAAAACCTTACATGTTCAGTTTCTTTAATTGGCATATGAGAACATATTCAATTGTTACTCCTCATCTAGCCTTATTAAGAGTGAAAGGTGTTCACTTTCTAGATACAAGATGCAATAACCAGTTTATTAGAAACACTGTAATTATCTTTTATGGTAACCAGGAGGATACATGTTTTTTCAAGTAATTATTCAAAAACGACAGATCATCTTTTCTTTTCCTATACAATCAAACCGTTTGTAAAGGTTTTAGAGTGGATTGAATTAAATCATGTGCCTTTGTTAGGAAATAAACATATATTATTTGGAATGATTAAGGAGAATACAAATAGTCATAGCAAACTTTTTGCAGAATACTTAATACATAAAGAAAAATTAATCAAGACTCAACCTCTTTTCAAAAACAACATTTCAGTAATGTACAATTCTAGGATAATACAAATCATTCAGTTAGCTAACATTGTGTATTTATTTAGGCTGAAAAATGAGCTTGTTGAAGGAAGGTTGTAATCATAATGATCAAAATATATAGGAAATTTGGCAGTTGTCTGTGTTGATTCAGAGTTTGGGTCATCTGAAATCCTTGAGAGTTTGGCATCATCTCTTCACAGGTGTTGGGTCATCTGAAATCTTAGTAAGAGGCTGGATACAAAAACTGTGGGATGTGCTGAACAAACAAGTCTGATCCATGGAGGATCCACCTCAAAACTTACAGGACTTGAAGGATCTGCTGCTAACAGCTTGGTGCCAGATACCACAGCACACCTTCAGGGTTTGGGTGGTTTGGTGCTCATGCCTAGAAGGAACAGTCTGTCTGATAAGAGATTTGAGAAGATTCTGTTAGTGCAAAACAACCACTGTTTCATTGGCAACATTTTATGTTTTGTAAAATATAACAATTTTTGCTGATCTAGTGCTGTTAAAGTCAGAAGACAACATTGCTTTACTTTTTTTTATATATATATATGATGGAGGAATATGCAGAAGCATTATATTAAAAGATTTACAAATTACAAAAAAATGTTTTTTACTTACAGGGCAAAAAAGTCAGGAGAGACTGGCTTTGTTTATTTTCTAAGTGGAATATTCAGAAAAGCAAGTACAATATTTGAAAGTTGGAGTTAAACATGAGAAGAGACTGGCTTAATTTTGTTCATGAGTAGGCTAAAGAGGTTATTTTGGTTTTTGTTTTTTCATGAGGGGTGGGATGGGGGGGGGGGCTAGTAACGTAACTAGTAATGTAACAAATTACTTTTGAAATGAAGTAATCAGAACAGTAACTTGATTACTTTTAAAAGGAGTAATCAGTAATCTAATTACATTTCGAGAGTACTTCCACTTGCACAACACCGTAAACTATATATCAATTCTTAAGGAATTGGAAATTCTTTAAACATAAAGCAAAGTGAATCCTGACCCAACTTTTTTTTTCAAAATATCATAACTGGAGGTAAATATTACTTTCTTACTAATGTTTTCAAATATGTATTTAATAATGTAGCAAATGAGCCAATAGGGGAAATATCAATATTAGGAATCGTTAAAGTGACTTTGATTTGCAAACAGTATATCAGAATCAAATACTTGTGTATTGTGCATAAGTTTTATTAACTAAATTACAAACACATAACTAGTCTAAACAAACACATACACACAAATCACACATACACATGTGGGTAAAATGGAAAGTAAAACTGAATGACGCTATGGAAAGAGTCAAGTTAACCATCTGAAAGAACCATCAGTTTTGTAATTCACCTTGTTAAAAGGGGTATGCAGCTTACATAAACCTTTGATTAGTTCACAAGTTCATGTGCCCATATAATCTTAGCGTAAGTGGTAAATAGATTTGGCTTGCTGTCTGCTATAGAGGGGCTCAGAGAGGATATTCTACTCGAGCTCCGACTGCCCCCCTGTATCAGGCAAAGTTGTACAAAAAGGAGGAGAAGCGAAGGGATGCCGAAAGAACTAACAAGAGGAAGAGGTATGGTGCTGGTTTTATGCCTTGGTATTAATTGGAAGATTAGATGGGCGTACTCCTCCCGAAATTACGTTTATTAACTTCACTTAGTTAAATGTACAATACTTGCAATGCTTTAACATTCAACGAGCGTCCAGAGATGCAGTCTCAGAAGAAAGTCTTGATAGTTCTGTTCAATGGTACCGAAGATGCAATAAATTTCTTCCACTTTGAATGAAGAAAAGTGTCTTTTGTATGGTCTGTTTCTTATGGCCATTGTTTTTGCATGTGGCCAACTTCCCCTGACTGGAATTATACAATCCTTTTGCAGTGTAAACTGTCTTATCTCTGTGATTTGACTAAAGTACACTTCAGCTGGCCATGTCTGTGCACCATCCGCATTACGTAATTTCATCATCAGGAGAGTTCATGGACGTCCGATGCATGTACAACAACGAATGCACAAGTAAATTGAGTGCTTGAAAACACAAGTCAAAGAAGGGACTCATGAACAAGAATCTCAGATATCAGTTGTGGGTCATCCAGGTAACCACAAGGTAGTAAATTTTCTATAGTATTGTGAATGTAACACCTTTATTGTACACATGCCATTATACCAATTCAAAAGGGTTTACAAACTTTGTCTTTCCACTGTATGTGTTGACACAAACAATACGAACATCCTCTCAGTCTGGTTTGATGTGGAAAGTACTCCTTTTATGGGGACAGTCCAGTTTTTTGGGCGTTTTGTCCCTGATTGGAGCCATCTCTGGAAATGTCCCTCTTTTACAGTACATTCAAAACACCCCACAAACACATTACAAAAAAAGCGGACCAACATGACATAGAGAAACACCTCTACAAACTCTGTGTCCAGCACCGGAAAGCTTTTCTAATATTAACAAGGGTCTTAAAGTTCTTGCCTGATCATAACCCTTCATTTTTCAGTGATATTCCTCTGAGCTTTTCTCTTTTTGTATTGTCTCTCCTCTCTCTTAATAGTTGTTCTTTAAATCTCCTCTTGTTCACCCTCTCTACTCCACTCAAGCCAATTGGGAACATGTTTGTTGTGGTGCTTTTAACAGCACTTCTAAAAAAAAATCGCTTACTGCACCTTTAATGTTTGAAACTATAGCAAGGAAGATGGTCAGGTGTGGCCACTGGAGTAAATATTCACCAGAAAAAAGCCTCAAGGTAAAGGATATGACTAAAAGATAACAGTAAAAGAAGTGGTCATGAAGGTGGACAATCAGATGAAGCCCACATTCAGCTGCGGTGAGAAAGTAGCCTTGATTTCACAGATACACATTTTCTATTAATACACTCTTTAACAAAGAACAGAAACAGGGTCTCACATTTACATGACGTTTCATGTATAGTTGTAAGTGTTCTGTTTTTATTGCATTGATCACAATTGAATTGTATTTCTCTAGAGTGAATGCGAAGATGATTGCTGGACTTGCTCCTTTTTCTAAACCTCTTGTCACACTGAGGAAAATGGCTATTTCTTCTCAGAATGAGATTTCAAATGTTGTTTCAGGCTTATGTGATATGTGAAACACTCTTCACACTGAGGACACTTGTAAGGCTTCTCTCCAGTGTGAACTCTCATGTGAATATTAAGGTTTCCTTTAATTGTAAAACTCTTTTCACACTGAAGACACTTGTAAGGCTTCTCTCCAGTGTGAACTCTCATATGCAGATTAAGGTTTCCTTTAACCGTGAAGCTCCTTCCACACTGAGGGCAGGTGAAAGGCTTCTCTCCAGTGTGAATTCTCATGTGATACTCAAGGTTTGCTCTGTATGTGAAACCTTTTCCACAGTGTTGGCACAAGAAAGGCTTCTCTCCAATGTGAATTTTTACATGATTCTCAAGTTGATTCCTGTCTGTGAAACTCTTTTCGCACTGATGACACTTGTAAGGCTTCTCTCCAGTGTGAACTCTCATGTGAATATTAAGGTCTCCTTTAAGCGTGAAGCTCTTTCCACACTGAGGGCAGGTGAAACGGGTTTCTCCAGTGTGAACTCTCATGTGATCTTCAAGGTTTGCTCTGTTTGTGAAACTCTTTCCACAGTGATGACACATGAAAGGCTTCTCTCCGATATGAATTTTTACATGATTCTCAAGGTGATTCCTATCTGAGAAACTCCTTTCGCACTGATGACACATAAAACATTTCTCTCCAGAATGAATCTTAATGTGATGATTAAGGTATTCTTTACATCTGAAACTCTTTCCACACTGATCACAAACAAACGGCTTCTCTCCCGTGTGAATTGTCATGTGAGTCTTAAAAGTTTCTTTTACTGAGAAGCTCTTCCCACAAAGTTTGCAGGTGTAAGGCTTCTCTCCAGTGTGAATTGTCATGTGGGCATTAAGGTCTCTTTTCTGTTTAAAACTATTTCCACACTGAGAGCATATGAATGGCCTCTCACCGGTGTGAACTCTCATGTGAACTTTAAGACTTCCATTTAGTGAGAAGCTCTTTCCACACAGTTTGCAGGTGTGAGGCTTCTCTCCAGTGTGAAGTCTCAAATGGGCTTTAAGGTTTTTTTTCTGTGTAAATATCTTTCCACACTGAAGGCATACAACCGACTTCTCTTCAACATGTATTTTCAAGTGGTCTTCAAGGCCTCGTTTTTCATTGAAACTCTTCCCACACTGTTTGCAGGTGAAAGGGCTCTCTCCAGTGTGAACTCTCAAGTGGATTGTAAGGGATTTTTTTTGTGTAAAACTCTTTCCACAATGAGTGCATATGAACGGCCTCTCTCTAGTGTGAACTATCATGTGAGTCTTAAGATTTCCTTTTAGTGAGAAACTCTTCCCACACAGATTACAGGTGAAAGGCTTCTCTCCGCTGTGGATTTTCAAGTGAACTTTAAGGCTGTCTTTTCGACCAAACTTCTTTCCACACTGTTGGCAGGTGTGAGGCTTCTCTCCAGTGTGAACTCTCATCTGGAGGTTTGTAGTTTCTGTTTTATGAGTCTGTGAGTAACTGACAGATTTTTCTCCAGTCATGAAATCATGACATTTCTCATACTGATATTTGTCTTCCATTTCATTCAGTTCTTGACTCTCCTCTTTCAGCGTCATCAGGTCTAGAGTGAAAAGAAACAAAAACAAGTTTAATGGCACAAAATAATAGACATAAAAAAAAACATTTAGGCATGTAAAACATAAAATCCAACAACATGTATTCTAGGATCCTAAACCCACAGTAGAGCACTGCACTTGCACACATTTGTGTTGGGATCCTGCGGGTGTTCAAAAATATACCACAGGTCCCTGGATTTAACAAGAAGAATGGAATCAATAAATGTTCAGAAAAAAGTGGGTTTTTACTATACAAAATTGTGGTGTTCAGACAAATTTCCTAGTTGTTCCTGAATTGGCCTTTGTATGTTAAAACAAATACACATTTATATACAATGGGCACACAGAAATCTGGGACCTCTGGGTTGAGGCGACATCTCTGATCCATTCTCACTGCATTGCAGACATACATTGCAATGCAGTGAGAATGGATCAGAGATGTCGCCTCAACCCAGTGGTCCCAGATTTGTGTGTGCCCATTGTATATAAAAGCAGACACACTATGTCAATTTAAATCTAGTCTAAAAACACATCTGTTTAAACGTGCATACACATAACACATTATCTACTTCTATAATTCAAATCATGTCAATTGTTAGGCTGCATAAATTAGGTCAGCCGGAACACCTGAAGTGTCAACTAATCTACCCCCTGCTAAGGACTCCTTCCATTTAATTTCCCTATGGAAACAACTATCAATTCTGTATTATGTGGGCCAGACAGGTAATTTGGCAATGGCACTTTGTAAAGAAAGACTAAACACGTAAATGAACAACAAGAACCACTGGCGTAGCCACGGGTGTACTAATGCAGTGGCAGCTGGGCACACCTAAAAATAGGTCAGGGTGAAATTGCAAGCACAATAAACCTCACAAGATTTGAAAATGGGCTACTTTCACATAGACTAGAGTCTCTTAAGCTGTGGCGATCATTCTTGGCGCTCTTTGCCACAGATAGCTGTAACGCTTCAGTTAAAGAAGAGCGCACGTGAACCAATCGTCTCTTCTGCTTTACTAGTTACAATATGAAATGAACATGAATGAACATCCTCAGGTATGTTGAAAGATATGAATTTTCCATGTACTGTACCTGATAAGCCCCAAATTAATCAATAACAAATCAAAGGTAATCAAATCGAAATCAAATTCTGAATCAAAATCAAATCCAATGGTGAAATTTGTCAACACCCAGCCCTATAGTGTCAATATATGTTTTTTTTGTTTGTTTGTTTGTTTTTTACTTGAAGCAAATGTTCCATTTATTTTATTTTCAGAGTGCACCAGAATGCTTCATTTACATGTTAAAATCACAAAAATCTTATCCTGGGGAGGATGCCCCCAGACCCCCCTTACAACTACTTGACTAGATAAAACTTATTCTTATTTAATGTGTGACATGTCATTCATTTTGTCACAAGACAAATAATAGAGCTAAGGAGATCATGACACAGAATGACTGAAGAAAGACTGAGAATGAAACCAACCTGTTTTTTCCTCAGTATCTTCATGTTTGACTCTGAGTGTTTCTTCAATCTTCACGTCTTCACTCTCCTCTTTAATAAACTCCATCTTTATAATAGTGTGTCACGTGGATCTCAGTCGCTTCACCAGGAGTTTTTCTGTGTGTTTGGACACTCTGTCATGATTAAGATGAGAAAAATTAACAGAAAGAAAAACACACCCAAACTAAATCTCTGAGTGTGTCTCAATCAGATCTAGTTCAGTAGTTCAGTACAGTGGTGAGAGAGTCAGAGTTTGAGTTAATGGACTTAAATGATCTGATTAGACAAACAAACAAACAAAAAAAAAAAACACTCAAAACTAGCTCTTCAAATTAATAAAAGAATATGACTTATACAGACAATTAATATTTAGGCATTTATGTATTGATTTGTAGATTATATTTAATGGATTACACTGTGATGAAAACAGAATATTTGTAGAAGTCATCATTACACATGTTTGTGTTCTTGTTGTATTTACACTGGTGAACTGCAGGAGTCATCAGTGTGATTCAGTGATTCAAACGATTACAAACTCTGAATCTGAATTCACAATTCAATTGAATCTGAATTGGTTTAGAAAAGCTCAGTTTTTCTCTGGCATTACTTGCCAGAGACCAAACAACATGTTTATTATGAACTGATTTACAATATAGGGAGTGAAATAAGACACTTCTTTTCTGCTACTTGTGTGGATTTGCTTTACTCATAAAAAACTGCTCATTGATGTTATTTAATACAATATAATGTCACATTAAAAAAATAATTAAGTCATTTCAAAGTTCTCTAAAAAAAATAGCAAAAGGATTGTATTGTATTAAACACTTTAAATGATTAAAAAGACAAACCTCTCTTCAGCAGAATCACAGATGCAGGAGCGGGCGCAGCCTTATGACATCATGTCACAACACCAAAATAAAAGTCCTCTCAGATTCACAAGCAGGTACTCATTTACTGGAAATTGATTTACAAACATAATTATATTCCTCATAATATCCCTCTATGGAATAACAGATATATACTGAAAAGTAACAAATCTGTCTTCTATAAGGAACATATGAGCTGTCTTGTCTTTCAGTTGTAATGCTTTCAATGTTTTTGAGCACTTTTCTTCCGCAGGATCCAGAGATCAAACTGTCACGCTGCAGTCATGAAGTCTGACTAAAGCAGTGAAACTGTGAGCAGTTCTAGGAAGAGTTTCATCAGCAGAACTACAGCACTCATGATCACAGAGATCAGGGAGAGTCACACCTTCAGCCGCTGCATTCACACTTAACTCAGGTATTGATCCGCATCAGCAATCAGCACCAATTACAGTGTGATGTGACAGGAGCATCACAGACAAAAGATGAGGACAGCCTCACCATGATTTTACATTTGAGTTCACACATACCTCAAGCAAAAGAGATTCATTTTAAGATTGTAAGTGATGTTTATCCTCTTGCTGACATCCTGAGCCTAAGATTTAACATTGACCAAAATAATTGTGTCTTTTATGGTGACCCGGAGGGTACATGTTCGGTTCAGTTACTTTTGTCATAGCCTTTTTTATGAAATAAATGTATATTATTTGGAATGATTAAGGAGAATACAAATAGTCATTCAATAGGTGGTAATCATAATGATCAAAATATATAGGAAATTTGGCAGTTGTCTGTGTTGATTCAGACTTTGCATCATCTGAAATCCTTGCTGAGGTTGCTGTCGTCTCTTCACAGGTGTTGGGTAATCTGAACTCTAAGAAAGAGGCTGGAAACAAATTCTGTGACTTGAGGTCAGGAGGATATGAGCTTGAGACACTGAACCAGTTCTCAAACATCAAGAACATTTTCTTGAAATATAACACTCTGACTCCATCTAACAAACATGTAGAGCGGCTTTTTAGTTTGGGTGGTTTAGTGCTCATGCCTAGAAGGAACAGAATGTCTGACGAGAGATATAAGAAGATTCTCTTAATGCAAAACAACCACTGTTTCTTTGGCAACATTTTATGTTTTGTAAAACATAACAATCTTTGCTGATCTAGTGCTGTTAAAGTCAGAAGAGAACATTGCTTTACTTTTTATATTTTTGATATGATGGAAGAATATGCAGAGGCATTAGTTAAAAGACTTACAAATTACAAAAAGCTCAGGAGATAAATATGTTTTTAATTAAAGGGCTAAAAAGTCAGGAGAGAGACTGGCTTTGTTTATTTTATAAGTGGAATATTCAGAAAAGCAAGTAAAATATTTGAAAGTTTGATTTAAATGTCAGAAGAGACTGGCTTAATTTTGTTGTGAGAATGCATGTCCCAATAAAGTTAATTCATGAGCAGGCTAAACAGTTTGTTTTGTTGTTTTTTATTAGTTTTTTTTTCATGAGAGGGTGGGATGGGGGGCTAGTAATGTAACGGATTACTTTTGAAATAAAGTAATCAGAACAGCAGCTTGATTAGGAGTGATCAGTAATTTAATTACATTTCCAGAGTACTTCCACAACACTGTAAACTATATATCAATTCTTGAGGAACTGGAATTCTTTAAACATAAAGCAAAATTAATCCTGACCCAACCTCTATTTTTCTCAAAACTTTATAACTGGAGGTAAATATTACTTCCTTACTATTTATGATAAATGAGTTATTGAGATTATTTAAAATTGTGAATGAACTAATGTTTTCAAATATTTATTTAGTATAAATGAGCCAAAAGGGGAAATATTAATATCTTGTTATAATTAATTATAAATATTTGTATCAGTTGAAAGGGTTATGCAGCAGAATTAATATTACAATCAATTAACCTGTCCGCCCAGCGAACCTTAAGTATTAATTGTTTATCAATTCTCAGAAAGGTTATTTTCGAGGCAACTGAGTAATTGAGTACTAATAGAGTTTGTAGCAAGATCAGAAATCATTAAAGTGACTTTGATTTGCAAACAGTATATCAAGAATCAAATACTCGTGTATTGTGCATAAGTTTTATTAACTACAAACCCGATTCCAAAAAAGTTGGGACACTGTACAAATTGTGAATAAAAAAGGAATGCAATAATTTACAAATCTCATAAACTTATATTTTATTCACAATAGAATATAGATAACATATCAAATGATGAAAGTGAGACATTTTGAAATGTCATGCCAAATATTTGCTTGTTTTGGACTTTATGAGAGCTACACATTCAAAAAAGGTGGGACAGGTAGCAATAAGAGGCCGGAAAAGTTAAATGTACATATAAGGAACAGCTGAAGGACCAATTTGCAACTTATTAGGTCAATTGGCAACATGATTGGGTATAAAAAGAGCCTCTCAGAGTGGCAGTGTCTCTCAGAAATCAAGATGGGCAGAGGATCACCAATTCCCCCTATGCTGCGGTGAAAAATAGTGAAGCAATATCAGAAAGGAGTTTCTCTGAGAACAACTGCAAAGAGTTTGAAGTTATCTTCATCTACAGTGCATAATATCATCCAAAGATTCAGAGAATCTGGAATAATCTCTGTGCGTAAGGGTCAAGGCCGGAAAACCATACTGGATGCCCATGATCTTCAGGCCCTTAGACGGCACTGCATCACATACAGGAATGCTACTGTAATGGAAATCACAACATGGGCTCAGAAATACTTCCAGAAAACATTGTCGATCCACCGTGCCATTCGCCGTTGCCGGCTAAAACTCTATAGGTCAAAAAAGAAGCCATATCTAAACATGATCCAGAAGCGCAGGCGTTTTCTCTGGGCCAAGGCTCATTTAAAATGGACTGTGGCAAAGTGGAAAACTGTTCTGTGGTCAGACGAATCAAAATTTGAAGTTCTTTTTGGAAAACTGGGACGCCATGTCATCCGGACTAAAGAGGACAAGGACAACCCAAGTTGTTATCAGTTCAGAAGCCTGCATCTCTGATGGTATGGGGTTGCATGAGTGCGTGTGGCACGGGCAGCTTACACATCTGGAAAGGCACCATCAATGCTGAAAGGTATATCCAAGTTCTAGAACAACATATGCTCCCATCCAGACGTCGTCTCTTTCAGGGAAGACCTTGCATTTTCCAACATGACAATGCCAGACCACATACTGCATCAATTACAACATCATGGCTGCGTAGAAGGAGGATCCGGGTACTGAAATGGCCAGCCTGCAGTCCAGATCTTTAACTCATAGAAAACATTTGGTGCATCATAAAGAGGAAGATGCGACAAAGAAGACCTAAGACAGTTGAGCAACTAGAAGCCTGTATTAGACAAGAATGGGACAACATTCCTATTCCTAAACTTGAGCAACTTGTCTTCCCAGTCCCCAGATGTTTGCAGACTGTTATAAAAAGAAGAGGGGATGCCACACAGTGGTAAACATGGCCTTGTCCCAACTTTTTTGAGATGTGTTGATGCCATGAAATTTAAAATCAACTTATTTTTCCCTTAAAATGATACATTTTCTCAGTTCAAACATTTAATATGTCATCTATGTTGTATTCTGAATAAAATATTGAAATTTGAAACTTCCACATCATTGCATTCTGTTTTAATTCACAATTTGTACAGTGTCCCAACTTTTTTGGAATCGGGTTTGTAAATCATAAACGCATAACTAGTCTAAACAAACACATACACACAAATCACACATACACACATGGATAAAATGGAAAGTAAAAGTGAATTAAACCAATAAAGAAACATGAATGAAGCTATGAGTCAAGAGTCAAGTTAACCATCTGAAAGAACCATCAGTTTTGTAATTCACCTTGTTTAAAGGGATATATAGCTTACACTAACCTTTTTTTAGTTAGTAAAATCTACTATACTTGCAGTGATTTAGCCATTGAACAAGTGTCTGGAGATGCAGTCTGAGAAGAAAGTCTTGATAATTCAGTTCAATGGTACTTAAGCTGCAATCAATTTCTTCCACGTTGAATGAAGAAAAGTCAGTTTTTATGGGCTTTAAGTGTTTTTTGTATGGTTTGTTTCTTATGGCCTGTATATTTGTATGTGGCCAACTTCCCTTGACTGGAATGATACATTCCTTTCGCATTGTAAACTGTTTTATCTCTGAGATGTGACCAAAGTATACTTCGGCTGGCCGTCTCTGTGCATTACATAATTTTCATCATCAGGAGAGTTCACGGACATCCGATACATGTACAACAATGCATGCACAAGTAAATTGAGTGCTTGTCCACTAGATAATGCGCCTGTGCCAAACGCTTCTCTCCACACTTACAGCCAAGGAGTATACTTTAAAAGGCTCGTGTGCACATCTGTGCGCAAGACAGAGTGGAAGGTGGGGAGACCAGGGGTCTGTCCTTTTGGGGGTTGATGTAGACACCTTTGTTAAATAACAAATAATTTTATTTGATCTGTTCAGTTGCTACAATAATTTAAACTTTCTGAACAGGATGTTTTTTCTTTTATCCTATTCAAAAACTTTACATCATGATGTTTTTAAAGCATTGTGTTTCCTTCTTGAGCATCAGTGAATGTTTTCACCCTTTGTAATAGTTATGTGTGAGTCCATTAGTTGTCTTCAGTGTAAAAAAGATAGATCTCAAAACCAAACTGTCAATGTTATATAGGATTCAACCATGCAGAAGGTGCTGGAAAACCAAAGAATGGGCAGGACCTGGAGGATTTTTCTGAAGAACAGTCACAGTGGATGGTTTAACTGCTCAGGACAAAGAAAGGACTCATGAACAACTCATGAAACTCAGGAACAAGTTGTGGGTCATTCAGCTAAAAAGGTAGTAACGTTTTCCATAGTATTGTGAATGAATGTCTTTATTATATACATGCCATTGAAAGGGTTCACAAAATGTCTCTTTCCACTGTATGTGTTTACACAAACAATACCAACATCCTCTCAGTCTGGTTTGGTGTGGAAAGTACCCTTTTTATTGGGACAGTCCAGTTTTTTTGGCGTTTTGTCCCCGACTGGAGCCGTCCCCAAAAATGTCTCTCTTTTACAGCACATTCAAAACACCTCACAAATACATTACAAAAAACAAAACAAAAAAAACAGACCAATATGACATATAGAAATACCTCTACATAGTCTAAATTAAAGGGCTTCTACCTCACCTGCTTAAGGTGCAGTATGCGATCTCCCATAATTGTTGTTGAACACTGTTGATATTTGAAATCAACCCAGATAAACACACTTCTCATTGCTCTGCCTCTAAAATTCATGAACACCCCTTCGGTCCTAACTGCCCTCTTGAAATCAGGGGAGTGAGGTTTACCTGCACAGCTCTCACTAGCTGGCCTCCGGTATGCAAGAGTGGATGTCAATTTATCATAGCAGATGCAAAGCAAAATAATGAGTGAAGTGAAGATGAACTAACGACAAGGAAGCACAAAAAATGAATACAGTACACACAAGTATATACAAGTAAGAGTTTGTTGTTGGTTGCCAGCAGTACAGCAGCCCCAGACAAACACTGATACTCAAAACTGTCCTTTTACTATAGCTAACATTACAATAACAGCATTTCTTGAATCTGTTAAACGGCAAAACTAGTGTTACCCGCGTGTGGAGCAGAATCAATGCAAACTCTGTGTCCAGCCCTGGAAAGCTTTTCTAATATTAACAAGGGTCTTAAAGTTCTTGCCTGATCATAACCCTTCATTTTCCAGTGATATTTCTTCAAGCTTTTCTCTTTTGTACTGTCTCTCCTCTCTCTTACTAGTCTTTCTTCAAATCTCCTCTTGTTCACTCTCTCTACTCCACTCAAGCCAATTGGCAACACATTTGTTGTGGTGCTCAGTCCGAGCAACTTTCAACAACATTTCTAAAAAAATCACTTACTGCACCTTTAATGTTTGAAACTATAGCAAGGAAGATGGTCAGGTGTGGCCACAAATATTCACACAAAGAAAGCCTCAAGGTAAAGGATATAACTAAAAGATAACAGTACAAATAAAATAAGTGGCCATGAAGGTGGACAATCAGATGAAGCCCACATTCAGCTGCGGTGTGAAAGTAGCCTTGATTTCACAGATACACATTTTCTATTGATGCACTCTTTAACAAAGAACACAAACAGGGTCTCACATTTGACTTTTCATATATATGTGTTTTTATTGCATTGATCACAATTGAATTGTCTTTCTCCAGAGTGAATGCACAGATGATTGCTGGACTTGCTCCTTTTTCTAAACCTCTTGTCACACTGAGGAAAATGGCTATTTCTTTCTAGAATGACTTTTCAAATGTTGTTTCAGGCTTATGTGATATGTGAAACACTCTTCACACTGAGGACACTTGTAAGGCTTCTCTCCAGTGTGAACTCTCATGTGAATATTAAGGTTTCCTTTAATTGTAAAACTCTTTTCACACTGAAGACACTTGTAAGGCTTCTCTCCAGTGTGAACTCTCATATGCAGCTTAAGGTTTCCTTTAACCGTGAAGCTCCTTCCACACTGAGGGCAGGTGAAAGGCTTCTCTCCAGTGTGAATTCTCATGTGATACTCAAGGTTTGCTCTGTATGTGAAACCTTTTCCACAGTGTTGGCACAAGAAAGGCTTCTCTCCAATGTGAATTTTTACATGATTCTCAAGTTGATTCCTGTCTGTGAAACTCTTTTCGCACTGATGACACTTGTAAGGCTTCTCTCCAGTGTGAACTCTCATGTGAATATTAAGGTCTCCTTTAAGCCTGAAGCTCTTTCCACACTGAGGGCAGGTGAAACGCGCTTCTCCAGTGTGAACTCTCATGTGATCTTCAAGGTTTGCTCTGTTTGTGAAACTCTTTCCACAGTGATGACACATGAAAGGCTTCTCTCCGATATGAATTTTTACATGATTCTCAAGGTGATTCCTATCTGAGAAACTCCTTTCGCACTGATGACACATAAAACATTTCTCTCCAGAATGAATCTTCATGTGATGATTAAGGTATTCTTTACATCTGAAACTCTTTCCACACTGATCACAAACAAACGGCTTCTCTCCCGTGTGAATTGTCATGTGAGTCTTAAAAGTTTCTTTTACTGAGAAGCTCTTCCCACAAAGTTTGCAGGTGTAAGGCTTCTCTCCAGTGTGAATTGTCATGTGGGCATTAAGGTCTCTTTTCTGTTTAAAACTATTTCCACACTGAGAGCATATGAATGGCCTCTCACCGGTGTGAACTCTCATGTGAACTTTAAGACTTCCATTAAGTGAGAAGCTCTTTCCACACAGTTTGCAGGTGTGAGGCTTCTCTCCAGTGTGAAGTCTCAAATGGGCTTTAAGGTTTCTTTTCTGTGTAAATATCTTTCCACACTGAAGGCATATGACCGATTTCTCTTCAGCATTTATTTTATAGTGGTCTTCAAGGCCTTGTGTTTGCAGATGGCCTTGTGTCCAGAAAGGGCTCTGTCCAGTGTGAACTCTCAAGTGGATGGTAAGGTCTCTTTTCTGTCTAAAACTCTTTCCACACTGAGTGCATATGAACGGCTTCTCTCCAGTGTGAATTCTCATGTGAGTCTTAAGATTTCCTTTTAGTGAGAAACTCTTCCCACACAGTTTGCAGGTGAAAGGCTTCTCTCCAGTGTGGATTTTCATGTGGACTTTAAGGCTGTCTTTTCGACTGAAATTCTTTCCACACTGTTGGCAGGTCAGAGGTCTCTTTCCAGTGTGAACTCTCAACTGGAGGTTTCTAGTTTCTGTCTTATGAGTCTGTGAGTAACTACAAGATTTTTCCCCATTCATGAAATCATGACATTTCTCATACTGATCTTTGTCTTCCATTTCATTTAGTTCTTGACTCTCCTCTTTCAGCACCATCAGGTCTAGGGTCAAAATAAACAAAAACAAGTTAACACCGGTTTAATGGCACAAAATGTCAGACATAAAAACATTTAGACATGTAAAGCATCAAATCCAACAACATGTATTCTAGATCCTATACCCACTAAACAACTGACAAAAAGTTGTAACCTGTAATCTCAGAACCTTTTATTAATACTGTTAATTCTTAACTTTCATTAGGACACGTCCCAAATACTGCCCATTATAAAAAGAACCTGCAGTAGAGCACTGCATTGCACACATTTGTGTTGGGATCCTGCGGGTGTTCAAGAAATATACCGTAGGTAACTGGATTTAACAAGAACAATGAAATCTGGGACCGCTGGGTTGAGGTGACACCTCTGAGCCGTTCTAATTGCATTGCATCTGAGGACTAATTCATTTTGTTTAATTTTGTTTTATTTGATGTTTGATCCATCAAAATCTATTGATTTAACACAGTGGTGTGATATATTTTTCCTTATTTTTTTATTTTTTTGCATGTTTGTCACACCTTAATGTTTCAGATCATCAAACAAATTTAAATTTGAATCAAAGATAACAAGAAAACATACCATGCCGTTTTTAAATGAAGGTTTTTATTATGAATAAAAAACAAAATCCAAACCCACATGGCCCTGTGTGAAAAAGTGCTTGCCCCTAAACCTATTAACAGGTTGGGCCACCCTTAGCAGCAACAACTGCAATCAAGCGTTTGTAATAACTTGCAATGAGTCTGTTACAGCGCTGTGGGGGAATTTTGGCCCACTAATCTTTGCAGAATTGTTGTAATTCAGCCACATTGGAGGGTTTGAGCGTGAACTGCCTTTTTAAGGTCATGCCACAGCATCTCAATAGGATTGAGGTCTGGACACTAGGCCATTCCAAAGTCTTCATTTTGTTTTTCTTCAGTCATTCAGAGGTGGACTTGCTGGTGTGTTTTGGATCATTGTCCTGCTGCAGAACCCAAGTTCACTTCAGCTTGAGGTAACGAAAAGATGCCTGGACATTGTCCTTCAGGATTTTTTGGTAGACAGCAGAATTCATGGTTCCATTTATCACAGCAAGTCTTCCAGGTCCTGAAGCAGCAAACAGTCCCAGACCATCACACTACCACCACCAAATTTTACTGTTGGTATGATGCTCTTTTTCTGAAATGCTGTGTTAGTTTTACACCAGGTGTAATGGGACACACACCTTCCAAATGTTCAAGTTTTGTCCCGTCAGTCCACAGAGTATTCTCCCAAAAGTCTTGAGGATCATCAAGATGTTTTCTGGCATAACTAATATGAGCCTTTAAGTTCTTTTTGCTCAGCAGCGGTTTTCATCTTGGAACTCTGGGCAAAAATGGCCTGCATGGCAGTCTCTTAAGGTGGATTCATGAACACTGACCTTAACAAGTGAGGCCTGCAGTTCTTTGGATGTTGTCGTGGGGTCTATTGTGTCCTCTTGGATGAGTCGTCGCTGCTCTCTTGGGGTAATTTTGGTCGGCCGGACACTCCTGGGAAGGTTCACCACTGTTCCATGTTTTCGCCATTTGTGGATAATGGCTCTCGCTGTGGTTCGCTGGAGTCCCAAAGCTTTAGAAATGGCTTTATAACCTTTTCCAGACTGATAGATCTCAATTACTTTCTTTCTCATTTGTTCCTGAATTTCTCTAGATCTCAACATGATGTGTAGCTTTTGAGGATCCTTTGGTCTACTTCACTTTGTCAGGCAGGTCCTATTTAAGTGATTTCTTGATTGTGAACAGGTGTGGCAGTAATTAGGCCTGGGTGTGGCTAGAGAAGCTGAACTAAGGTGTGATAAACCACAGTTAAGTTATGTTTTAACAGCGGGGGACAAGCACTTTTTCACACAGGGCCATGTGGGTATGGATTTTGTTTTCCCTTCATAATAAAAACCTTCATTTAAAAACTGCATGTTGTGTTTACTTGTGTTATCTTTGATTAATGTTTCAGATCATCAAACAAATTTAAATATGAAAGTGTGACAAACATGCTAATTTTTTTTTTTTAAAAATCAGGAAGGGGGCAAGCACTTTTTCACACCACTGTAATTTATACATGTATGTATGTATATATATATTAGAAATTAAAGTTATACACTGTGTATCTCGTTTCATTTTTTAGATAACAATTGTTAATTGTATGGCAGCTATTAAAAAAAAAAATTTAAAAAGTATTTGAAGCTGCTGATGTCACAGGAGCTGGCAGTTGTGTGTAAAGTTACAATTCAGCGACCCCAAACCATGAAATTAAATTAAAATTATTTTATTTCAGAAGTCACTATCCTTCTTTTACACAAAATTATTTTTATTTTTTATTATATTTTTATTATTTTGCCTAATTTAATTCTTGACTTGTCATTTATTTTGGCACGGGTTTAGTATATCAATAAATGCATGATGCAGAATTACTGAAGTCTTTTAAAAAATGAAACCAACCTGTTTGTTCCTCAGTATCTTCATGTTTGACTCTGAATGTTTCTTCAATCTTCATGTCTTCATTCTCCTCTTTAATAAACGTCATCTTTGTTTGTTCCTCAGTATCTTCGTGTTTGACTCTGAATGTTTCTTCAATCGTCACGTCTTCACTCTCCTCTTTAATAAACTCCATCTTTATAATAGTGTGTCACGTGGATCTCAGTTGCTTCACCAGGAGATTTTCTGTGTGTTTGGACACTCTGTCATGATTAAGATGAGATGAATTAACAGAAAGAAAAACACATCCAAACTAAATGTCTGAGTGTGTCTCAATCAGATGTAGTTCAGTACACTGGTAAGAGAGTCAGAGTGAGAGTTAAAGTTAGTGAGAGTTAGCTGCTCCGATGCATCTCGAAGCCTCCCATCAACAATGGCAAACTATTGATGCTCATGGCTTTGCGATCCTAGATCGGCATCCAAACATGGCTTGTCGTAATTTGTATACAGACGGAGATTACAATCGAGCTGCTATTAGCTCGATTAGCTGACAGCCACCATTTAAATGTTTATATTTCAAAAAACAAATTGGATTAGAAATCATTTATAAAGTTGGTTGGCCTATTATAAATTTCTTAAGTGTAAAGTTTGTATACAAATCAATTCATTGTAACCTTCAATATTACTGGGTCACCAGCTGATTCCCATGTAGATTTTACAGCATTACTTGAGATTTTTTTCTTGAGAAAATTTGATATGTACTGTACCTGATATACAGTATATCCAAAATAACTTATATTGAATCAAATTGCAAGCTTGTGAATCGCAATGCGTAACTATGATGACAGACTGGCAGGAAATGGTGCAAAACAAAATACAATGTCCAAACAGGGTGATTGTGACATAGGCCTACTGATAAGCCTCATCTTTCCATTATTGTTAATAATAGTTGTCACTTGCACTCTTAAATGTGGACTGAAAATTGCCAGCTGATAAAACCTGTGCTCCAGGGACATTATTCATATAACATCTAAGACTAAATGTAGCTCTTAACTGGCTGAGTTAGATGGTGATTGACACTAAACAGTAGAAAATCAGTCCATTCTCTCCAGCTGTAAATATCATTGGCTGTTAAAGTCTTGTGTTGCTGATAATAAATTGGCATGTTGATAACACACACATAAGTAGTCTTTCAGAATGCTTTCAAATGCATGTTTACAAGATCAGATGCATAATATATGCATTAGTGAGTGAATTGGCAGATCTAGCAGTTTTTAAGGCCTTTTTATATGCAATAGTGCTATCTTTCCACAACATGTGAAACACCTCTAGTTTTGCTTTCTTTCAGCTGCACTCCATTTTGCTGGCTGCTCTTTTAAGGGCCCAAGTGTGCTCGTTGTACCACGGTGAACAGGAAGGGGGGCAGAGCAAATTACATCATCTGACATCGTACCTGCAAGTTCACACTCCTCTTTAATGTTAATTTTAGTACTCTCCGACTGGAATCTTCTGAAATCTTGTCCATCAGCCAGACTATCTCCCCACATTTATCACATTACGGCTTACCACAGTTGTTTGATGGACTCATAAAAGATGGCAGGATAACAGGCTAACGAAATGTTAGAGTGTTGTGCTAGCGACAGCGATTTTGATTTTAAAAACATATTTACGGAGCTACAAACGCAATCCACTCAAGCAGACAGGAAAACCTATATGCTCCAGGGACCATTTTCTAGGGCTGGACGATTATTTGAAAAGTAATCGAAACCAAAATTCAGGGACTTACTCAAAACTTATAGCATATATTTTTCTACTTTTGAAGGAACTATTTACAACCCACAGCTTCACAATTAATAGAGAGATGGTATGACTAATTCACACACACTCTCATTACGTACTGGTACTGTGCTAATTTATCTGTATCCGATTTACAACAAGCAGAAATCTTAAAGAAATGTTACGAACCATAGATAACTGCTGAAAGTGAGCTGTTATGTCAGATCAATCTTTCAATAGGAAAAAAATATCTCACCTTTAATAGTCAATCACATTTACAGTACAAACCTTGTCAGGGAACTATGAGAGCAAAAAAACAAAAACAAAATAATTGTTCATTAATCATAATCGAGGTAAAATGTTAATTAATCAAGGTTTTGATTTTAGGCCATAATCGTCCAGCCCTACCATTTTAGTATAACATCTAAGGCTAAATGTAGCTCTTAACTAGCTGAGTTAGATGGTGATTGACACTAAACAGTAGAAAATCAATCCAGTCTCTCCAGCTGTAAATGTCATTGGCTGTTAAAGTCTTGTGTTGCTTATAATAAATTGACATGTTGATCACACATAAGCAATCTTTCAGAATGCTCTCAATTACATGTAGATGCATAATGCATTAGTGAGTGTGGTGGTGATTATAGGGTGTTGATCTGGGACGGGTGAGTATGAGGTTGGGAGAGGAAAAAAAAAAAAACAGTATACTCACTACAGAAATTTTTATATTTAAATATTACATTTAAAAGTGTTTTAAGTTAAATGCAAGTGATGCACCGGCACCTGTATGTCATGCAGTAAATGTTTTTTTCATTTTTCTAGGACTAAGCTAACATTGAGCAGACTTGTAAAGTTGCTACTACTTACATGTTTGTAGTGATAAGCCATATTTGAGGTCGATGTTTGGATTTCCTGACGTTAACGATCGCTCCCTCTTCTAGTCGACTATCTTTAAAATTTAAATTTAAAACTTTAAAAAATTTATATAAATGCCACGTAATATTCAGTTTTGTTAAATGCCTATAGTTCCGTGTCTATAATTCAGAGTTACACAATTCAAATTCAAATCTTTTTGTCATATTTATTTTACATTATTTTTGGTATACACCTTCATTTATGTAAAAAAAAACCAAAATAAACAACACCAAAAGCCATCCAGCACTAGTAAGCATTGAACATATCATTGTGCCATGGGCGTTTCCTCCGAGTAGGCAAGGGGGGCAGTGCCTCCTCAAAAAAATAGGATGAGAAAATAATCCATATTACATATAAAACAACACAAATATTACAAATTATGACATTAAAAAGAGCGCAAGTCATGCGTATTTCTTAAGGAACACTGCCCAACAGCGACACCCGCAGGTAAAGTTACACAGAGGAGTCATGCTTTACAGTCTATGGAGTCATGCCTCCCTTTCCTCTCATAGGAAACCATATAAAATCATCAGACCCCCGGTGTGCGGTGGGTTTTGTGGGGGGTAATTGAGAATGAATGGGGGAAAGTCACATGATAGGAGGCAATGTCTCCATCGCGCTATGATTGGATGTAATTGGTTGTGATTGGATATGATTGGTTTGTGCGATAAATCCCGCCTCTCGTTGACGTGCGCGTTCCGCGTGTGGGTTTGACTGAACATGATGGCGTCAATGGGAAGACTAATTGAAAAGTAAGTAAACAGATCACAGTTAGATATCACCGCTTTATGTCACGTCAAAATCAAAATTGAAATGGACTGAAAGCATGATGACTGCGGGGTTTTTTTTTTTTTAGTGCAATCAGTTACAAAATACAATTTGTGTCTGTGACAGACGGTGTTTACGGAGCATGACTGTGATCCCATATATCCTAGGTTGACAATTAAAAAGAAAAACCGCAATACACAAATAAAATATATTGTTTAAATTATTATTGCCTTTAGTTATTATGGAATGAATGTAGAAATGCTTAAAACACTAACTTGATGAGATTGACTTGGTTCTGAGAACATTACATTGTTAATATAAAATTACAAAATAGAATTGTATTTTGTTTCTTTTGTTCTTTTTTGATGTACTATAAAGTAATGCACATGAATTTACATTGATTCATAAAAAAAAAAAAATGTGCCTCATTTCAGAACACCACTGCATTGTGCACTGACTAAACTCGCATTGAATCTAAACTTGTGTATGTGCGTGCGACCAATCACGAGCGAGAATCGGGAGTCGACTCGGTCGCGAACGACACATCACTACTGTGATTCGAGCGCTTACAACCTAAATCCGAATTGGTTTAGAAAAGCAGTTTCTCTATCATTACTTGCCCGTGACCAAACTGCGTGTTTATTATGAACTGATTCACAATATATGGAATAAAATGAGACGCACCTTTCTGTAGATGAGCTTAACTCACAAACAATGTGTTCATAATGTTATTAGAAACATTATAATGTTACATCCAAAAATAATTAATTCACTTCAAAGTTTCTATATGATTGTCTTAACGGGTTGTATTGATTTAAACACTATAAATGATTAAAAACACAAACCTTTCTTCAGCAGAATCACAGACGCAGGAGCGCGGCGCTGCCTTATGACGTCATGCCACAACACCAAAATAAAGGTCCTGTTCACACGAAATAGAAATTCACATACAGAAAACATTCAAATGATATAATAAAGGATTCCAAGGATTAATCGCAGAAAAAAGCTTTCAATACCACTGATACTTTTTCAAAAGCTACTGGCTTATATCTAATTTCAAACAAGTTTGAAGAGATCGCAATTATAATAATAAATACTGATATTCTCAAAGTATCTTGATCTTCAAATTACAAAGGATTGGAAACAACTTTCAAGAATTTCAAACTCATTAAAAATTTGAGGATGAAATTAAGTTCTGTATTAGCAGAGAGATCTACTGTTTATTTTTATTTTAAAGTAAAATTGAATCCAAATATATACATCTTATTCCATCTCAGTTTCTCCACAGAATATAAGGGCAATAAATAAATCAAATTTCAACTTGTGTATTATATTAAAATGGCCGATACTGTAAAGGATTACACTGATGATAAAACAATTGATAAAACACAGCTTGTGCAGTCGCTGATTGCTTTGAACCCAGAGAGCGATCAGTTTTAGGAGGGATTTGTAATGATATCCATTGATTGTTACTCAAGAAATCCACTAGATGGCACTGTGTTTCTAGATACAAGATGCAATAACCAGTTACACACAGAAACATCTCTAGAGGTATCTCCATCACATATGCAACCAAGAAAGCCTTTTCTAGCCTTGGTCCAAAATGTCTGGAGAAAGCCATAGCCTTGGAGCTGATGGTGCTGCAGTTAATCTGGGCCACAAAGGTGGAGTGACATCCCTCCTCCAAGCAGAGGTGGGGTCCTTTGTTATCCGACTCCACTGCAGTTTAACATCTGCCTGTATATTTATTCTTTTTTACAAAATCTAAATAAATTATTATTATACCTGACCATTTTATATTATGCTGCACAAAAAGACCGGAGCTGGGATTGTTGAGAGTGTAAAAGACTGTCTCTAAGCACATGACCTGCTCCACCTCATCTGGAAAACATTCAACTCAGACCCAAATCAATAAGGGAGACTAAATTATATATTAGCTTGAGACATCACTTCTGTTGTCAGAGCGCGATCAGACCTCACTAAGCGAGTGCTGAACGCAGGTGGACATAGTGGTGTATTAGAGGTAAAAATGATATAAATACTATTCGGTTTCTCGCACAAACCGATCTTTTCGTGTCTTAGGACATCAATGTGTCGTCACGAGCCGCAGGGTTTAATTTGGATTTGTCTATTCAAGTTTTTTTTACTCTTATAGTAGAAGTTTCCATTGACAAAACTTTCTTTTCGTGTGAAGCTCTTCAACACAGTTTAAGGCTTCTTTTTCGACTGAAACTTTTTTCACACTGTTGGCAATTCAAATGGCTCTCTCCAGTGTGAACTCTCTGTGGCGACCAGGGCGGGCGAGAGCCGTGAGGGAACGGCGCGAGGCCGGTGGCGCGAGTGTTAATGATCTTCACCTGGGAGGCGCACCGGCCTTGAGTCCCTCACGGAGGAGCTCCGGGAGCATAAAAGGAGGAGCGACTACAGTGAAGGACGAGAGAGGACCAGGCCTGGACTTTATTTTATGTTTTATTATGTTTGTGTGGCCGGCAGACGTCCGCGAGGGTCTGCCGGCATTACTTTCGTTTTGTTCTTTGTTTATTTTGAGATTAAAGTTTTGTTCAATGTTCGCCGGTTCCCGCCTCCTTCTTCCCATATCTACTAACCTCGTTACACTCTCATCTCTAGGTTTCTAATTTCTGTTTCATGACTCTGTGAGCAACTAAACACACACATTGCAGGAGCGGCACTTCAGAACACCAAATTGGCTATTCAAGTTATGCCAGAGACCAGTCTTGAGAGACTGGATCCCTAAACAGATTTTTGGCTTGGTTTCCCTTAGTAGATTTTTTATATCTGTTATATATAACACAAGCAGATAGTAGCAACCTGAGCCACTCATATACAAAAGGACTAGGGGTTGGGGTGGCACTCTTAGCTGAACTCTTCTTGGGGTAATCAAATCTGAGGTGCGTCAATATCTCAAAGAAGGCTTTGGTGAAGAGGTCCTGACAAAATTGTGTCAGACCTCTGAGGGCAGACCCCTCCAGAGAGAAATGGATTACACCTCATTCACGGTGCCCATCTCCCTTCAGTGCCCTCAGAGGGCCGATCTGCCAACCCCACCACCTTGTGTGCTTCGAGGCGCAGTGGTCTCCAGCGAGCCCTTATCTCAGTGTTCCAGAGCAGTCAATCTGGTTGGTCGCTCAATTAACACCAGATATCAGTCTTGAGACTGGTTCCCTTAGTAGACTATTTAGCAGTGTGGAAGCTTCTACCAAATACACTGCCCGGCCAAAAATAAAAAAGGTCACTGTTTTGGATTTAAATAGGCAAATACTTAAGACTCTATGACTGGATCATTATTGCAGTGATTATTATGTTTCTAACAAGTTTTATGTGTGTAGCTTTTCATTTCTGAAGCAAACATGTAGGAAGATGCATCATGGCCATATTCCAGGATGACAACGCCATGATTCATCAGGCTCAGATTGTGAAAGAGTGGTTGTAAAGGAGCATGAAGAATCATTTTCACACATGAATTTGCAGACCTTAAATTCATTGAAAGTCTATGGAATGTTCTGGAGGAGACTTTACATAGTGCTCGACTTATGTATTGTCAATACAAGCTCTTGACCAAAAATTGATGCATCTCTTGGTGGAAATATCATCACAACATTTACCTGCGCTAGGGAGTCCTGTCACAATCAGATCTGAGACACAATCAGATCTGAGATCTGGTTTGTCATGATAGATCTAAAGACATACTTCCATGTTCCATCCTTCTTCAACTCAGGATGTTCCTCAGGTTTGCTTTCAGGGGTGAAGCATACCAGTATCAGGTTCAAGGAAGCCTAGTCTTGTAACCCTGTAATTTTACAATATATGTGGATGCAGCTCTGGCACCTTGCTACTCCAGTGCATTCATATATAACATTGATTTTAGGTCATTTTTGACACTGAGCTTCTCACAGACAGCCCATTTCAAGGATACATTTTCTGATAAAGAGCCACTTCTAGCTCCTCTACAGACATTGTTATAAGATGTATATGAGTTGTAGGTTTGCAAAGGCAAGTATCAGTGCATAAGTCAGTTTGTCAAAGTCCTGGATGCACTTTCACAATGGGAACTGTCAGATTCACAGGAGTGTTTTGTTTCTTTCTTGTGTAGACCTTACCCCTTTTTCCTTGGAGGACTATATCCTACAGCTAGACAGTTTAGTGGCTTGGCTATTTTCGGAGTCACCTTTGACAAAACGAAGATACTACAAAGCAAAGCCTAGAAACCATTTTAGCTTGTCTAGTTGAAGGACAAGGTCCTGAAATCTTTTATGGGTCCTTGTGAACTCCATCGGCATCCACATGCCCCAGATACTTCACAGACTTGAACAAATGTAATTTTTTCTGGAAACAATTTCAACCTGTACTATTTCAGACGATTTGAACAATTTCATTAGCCAGGTCTTGTTCCTCAAGTGTTTTGAAAAAGACAATGATGTCATCCAGAAACACAAGTACTTCACTTAAATGTAAGTCTCCAACTCACTTCTCTATGAGCCTCTGAAAAGTACTAGGTGTATTGGTTACACCTTGAGATATATGGTTAAACTCAAAGAATCCAAGTAGACAAACAAAAGCACACTCTTTTGTGCTTTTCCTTTTTGACTACTTTGACTTGTTTGTGTCCAGATTTAAGATCCATGACAGAGAAGCATCTCACCCCACTAAGTGCTGAGAATGTCTTCTCAATTATTGGGAAGGATGTATACATCTTTATTGTGTGCATAAGTCAACACAAAGCCTGATTTTCCCGTTCTTTTTGTAGAGCAGTACAGTTGTTGATGCAATAGTGCTTTCAGAATCTGAAAGTTTAATCAAAATGTGTTATAGACTTTTCATGAAGACCCTAAAGAATCATACTAACTTGTGGAAAATTGGTATCCAATTGGTAATGTCCCCTTTAAAGGCCGTCTATCTCAACTGCTTAATATTGAAACTATAGCAAAGAAGATGTTCACTTGTGGCCACTGGAGTATGCATGCAAATAATCCTCAAAAGAAGATAAAAAGAGGTGAAGACCATACATAAAAAATAATAATACAAATAAAAGAAGTGGTCATGAAAGTTGACCAACAGATGAAGCCCACGTTCAAAAGTAGCCTTGATTTCAAACAGATACAACATTTACTATTGCCGTACTCTTTAACAAAGAACACAAACAGGGTCTCACATTTACAGTTTTAATATGTATTTGTAAGTGTGACATTTTTAACTTTCTCCAGTGTGAATGCGCAGATGATTGTTGAAATTGCTCCTTATTTCTAAACCTCTTATCACACTGAGGAAAATTGCTATTTCTTTTCAGAATGAGTTTGCAAATGTCTTTTTAGGTCTGCAAGATATGTAAAAGTCTTCTCACACTCTAGACACTTGTAAGGCTTCTCTCCAGTGTGAACTCTTATGTGAATCTTCAGGTTTCCTTTAAGTGAGAAGCTCTTTCCACACTGAGGGCAGGTGAAAGGCTTCTCTCCAGTGTGGATTCTCATGTGATTCTTAAGGTTTGCTCTGTTTGCGAAAACCTTTCCGCAGTGATGACACATGAAAGGCTTCTCTCCAATGTGAAGTTTTACATGATTCTTAAGGTGATTACTTGTCTATGAAACTCCTATTGCACTGATGACACATAAAACACTTCTCTCTTAAGTGAATGCTCATATGATGATTAAAGCTATCTTTATATCTAAAACTCTTTCCACACTCATCACAAACAAATGGCTTCTCTCCAGTGTGAACTGTCATGTGAGTCTTAAGATTTCCTTTTATCGAGAAGCTCTTTCCACACTGATGGCAGGTGTGAGGCTTCTCTCCAGTGTGAACTCTCAAGTGGGCTTTAAGGATTTTTTTCTGTGTAAATCTC
The DNA here is from genome assembly GCF_018812025.1 of Megalobrama amblycephala. Taxonomy (NCBI): domain Eukaryota; kingdom Metazoa; phylum Chordata; class Actinopteri; order Cypriniformes; family Xenocyprididae; genus Megalobrama; species Megalobrama amblycephala. Next base: position 23,415,299 of record NC_063057.1, on the reverse strand, counting down.
TTCCCACACTGAGTGCATATGAACGGTTTTTCTCCAGTGTGAACTCTCATGTGGGCTTCAAAGCTATCTTTTCGATTGAAACTCTTTCCACACTGTTGGCAGGTCAAATGGCTCTCTCCAGTGTGAACTCTCATCTGGAGGTTTCTAGTTTCTGTTATATGAGTCTGTGAGTAAATAATAAATGTTTCCTCAGTCATGAAATCATGACATTTCTCATATTGATCTTTCGCTTCCATTTCATTCAGTTCTTGACTTTCCTCTTTCAGCATCATCAGATCTAGGGTGAAAAGAAATGAAAACAAGTTAACACCAATTTAATGTCACAAAGCAAGACATGACAACATTTAGACATGTAAAACATCAAATCCAATAACATATAAGCTAGATCCTATACCCACTAAACAACTGAAAAATGTGTAACCTGTAATCTCAGAACCTCTTGTCAATGTTGGTCATTCTTTGCTTTCTTTAGGACACGTCCCAATTACTTTCAAGCTCACAGTTATCAAAGCTATTATAAAAACTCACAGTAGAGGATTTAACAAAGAGTAATGGAGTCAACAAATGTTGAGAAAAGATTGAAGTATTTTTTCAATATACAATATACAATATACTGATTTTTAGACAAATTTCTCAGTTGTTACTGAAATGAAAACTGGAAAGAACTGGACTTTGTAAGTGGTAACAAATATAAAATTATTGATATACAATGGGCACAAATCTGTGCCGACACCTCTGGGTTGAGGCAACATCTCTGATTCTTTCTCCCGGGTCAAAGTGAGCTTTCCTATGGGGTATTTCACATCATGCTAAAGAGCTGAGCAAATGCTGCATTCCAAGCTCCTATATTTTTCTTCTTATTTATTTCTTAAAACAATGCTGAATGAGCTTACGCTCAACATTTTCAACTACCCAATGCTTGCTTTCACTGTTGGGTAAAGGTTTGTCTCTCTAAACCTAAGATAGGTCTTCTAAAAACCACCAAATTCATTAGGGGTGATGCAGCAAAAAATGCAGACATGGACAAAGATATCCAAACAAGCTATCTGATTGGTAAGCTTGTGGTTCTCCTCAAAGAAATTGAGTATAACTTAGACTCTAAAGCAGCAGATTTACAAAGCTCTATCCTAAACTTGCACTCCACTATGATTGGCCTTCTAGGCTGAGTGAACGAGGCCGAACAGCTGAATCCTGATAAACCCGAGGTCCTGGTTCTACTGCTCCATCACCAAGACCCACAGGCGCCGATTTATGTTTCTGCCAGTGGGTGCCCAGTACCCCACATCAATTACATCCATATTATAGATAAATCCGCATTTGTTTTTCGTATTCCCTAATGGTCTCGTGGTAGTATTTTTGTAAATGGAGTCAGAGGTTCAGCAGTCTTCTAATTATCTGTGGTTCGAATCTGCCCTCATATGGCAAGGCAAGGCAATTTTATTTGTATAGCACATTTCATACACAATGGTAATTCAAAGTGCTTTACATAAAGAATAATAATAAAAATAGAACATAAGGAATAGAAATAACAGTAAAAACAGAGAATTTTACCGCAATATTTAAAATGCATTAAAAGTCAGAATCAAGATGATACATAAAAAATATAAAATAAAACAGGAAAAGGAATTTAAAGAATAAAAAGATAATACGTATAAAATAAAGTGCAAACAGTTTGGACATAGCACAGTGCTCAATCAGCAAATGCATAGATAAAAAGATGTGTTTTGAGTCTGGATTTGAATGTGGCTACTGTAGGAGCACACCTGATCTCTTCTGGAAGCTGGTTCCAGCTGCGGCTGGCGTAACAGCTAAAAGCAGACTCTCCCTGCTTTGAGTGAACTTGGTATTTTTAAGTGTGTTGATCCTGATGATCTGAGTGATCTGTTAGGTTTATATTCTATGAGCATATCTGCAATGTATTGTGGTCCTAGGCCATTGAGTGATTTATAAACGAGTAACAGTGCTTTAAAATCCAGTGGAAGCCACCCTGAGGACTGGTGTGATGTGTTCATGTTTTCTGGTTCTGCTCAGTATCCTGGCAGCAGCATTCTGTACGAGCTGCAGTTGTCTTATGGTCTTTTTGGGAAGGCCAGTGAGGAGCCCATTACAGTAATCCACCCTGCTGGTGATGAATGCATGAACAAGTTTCTCTAAGTCTTGACTGGAGACAAAGCATCTAATTCTTCAATATTTTTGAGATGATAATATGCTGATTTAGTTATTGTCTTTACATGGCTACTGAAACTCAGGTCTGACTCCAGAATCACACCAAGATTCCTGACTTGATTTTTAGTTGTTTGACCCCTAGAGTGAAGGTACGTGTTCACTTTGAGAACTTCGTCTTTGTTTCCAAACGCAATGACTTCAGTGTTGTCTTTGTTTAACTGGAAGTGCCCAGTTTACCCCACATCCAATTACATTCATATTTCATAAATCCGCATTTGGTTTTTCAGGGATTCCCTAATGGTCTGTAGTCGTATTTTTGTAAGATGGAGTCAGAGGTAAATCAGGGTGTCTTCTGCATTATCTGTGGATATCGAATTCTGCCCTCATATTTTTTTTTTCTCATTAAGTTCAAATAAGTTCATTAATGTTTGTATATCAAGGGCAGGGACATGTTTGTGTGCATTTTGTTAGTGATTTCCCTGGAAAGTAGATTCAAAGATAGACTGACACGCATGTCTGAAGACTCAACACAGCGTTCCTCAGCATGATTTCAAAAACAACACGTTTCAGCGCTAGGTTGCTTAACTCAAATTAACGTCAACTGGATGTTTCATTTGCATTATATCCGTGCATTGTCGCGACTCGCGAGTCATGCTCTCGCTGATATCTGATGCAAGGAGAGTTTGAGTTTGAGCCATAGACTGTAAAAAAATGGTTTGAGCGCACGCATCTAAACGAGAGCAAGGCCATTTGTGCTCGCGCATCACTTGGATGCTCTCTTGAAGTTTGCCATTAAAATATCGCCATAGAAACGGCCTTAAATAAACTATAAAAAAAGGGTTAAGACCGTGTCTGAAAGCTCCAATCGAATTTTTATTGGTTAAAATCAATGGAGAATATCTCGTATTTTTCCGTGGGTGCTCGGGGGTTGGAGCACCCCGAGCGGCGCCTATGCCAAGACCGGAAAAACATCCTATAACTTGCTAAACAGAGTAAAAAAGATGGCGGCAGGCAGGTGTGGAGTGTTAATATCGCTGTTCAGTTTTTCACTGTTGCATACTTTTTTACATTTTAATCGTTTGAAAGAAGTGGATGAAGTTTAGTTTATTGGGAGAGAAGAAAAACAAATACAACTTGGATGTAAACATCTCGGTTTTGGGAAGAATGTTGTTTTTTCGATGATTTACCGTCCGTGGATTAATTGTTCAAGGAAACAACGACGCTGCAGAAAAATGAAAAGGCATTTAAGTGACTGTCAGGAGATATTCATCAGTGGCCTGGGCCTGTATCGAGGAATTTTAAAGGCATTATTTCGGGCAATTCAGATATGAGACCCAGAGTTTCGACTGTTGAGCAATGTTGGCATTCAGAAATTGCCGGGGAATGGAGCGCTATAGCGGATTGTTGGAGAGATTTGCTTCCTTGTTTTGAAACAAGAGATGTAATTCGAATGGAGGATGGTGTGGGGAATGTGTTTTTTACATCTGAGGAAGGTGGCAGGACTTCGAGGACACAGAGGCTCAGAACTGGGTCTGTTGAGGAAGATATACAGCTTTCACAGGAACAAATGAGTTCGGAGATCAACAAAATGAGGGACATCGGTACCTTAAAGGGATTGCACATGGTTCATCTCAACATTAGGAGTCTGCTTCCAAAGATAAGTGAATTGCGGCATTTATGTCAGGAATCCAAAGTGACTCTGTTTGGTTGCAGTGAAACATGGTTGGATGTCTCAATATTGGACGCAGAGACACATATAGCAAATTGATTGTTTGGTAAGAAGCAATAGGAACCGTAAAGGTGGTGGAGTATGTGCATTTATTAGATCAGATGTTGTGTTTAAGGAGAGAACAGATTTGGACAGTGCCGCTATTGTAGCTGTTTGGCTGGACATTTTTTTTACCCAAGAGTAAACTGATTTTAGTGGGTATTTGCTATCGCCCACCTGATCAAAATTGACTTTTATGAGAGACTTGATGACGTTTTAGCTCACTCAAAAATTTGTAATCGAATAAAATTTAGCTAGCTTTGTTGCTAGGAATAAATTACCAAGGTGTGTCCAAGAGATAGGGAGGAAGTAAAAAAAATGGTTGTTTTATCATTGATCTTTGCACTTTGAAGTTTGTGTTTACCGAGTTTCTGAACGTGATGTGAATGGCACTCCATTAATGATTTGTTCGTCCATTTTTTTAAGATACCGAGGACCACAATGGAAATAATCCTAAGGCTTTTTTGTGTATTTTATCCTCAACAATTTTGAAATGTGTATGAACTAGTCTGTTTTTGGACTTTTTGTATTATGTTTTAAATTTTGTTAAATAAAACAAACAAACAAACAAAAGGGAGAAATAGATGTGGATGGGAAAAGAGTCAGAGTCTTTCCTGACATGAGTCTGGATCTTGCAAAAAGCTGTAAACAAATGGTTTCACCCCTGAAAGCGTTGAAAGAGCTGTTAATCACATGTTACCTAATCCACTCTGATTGCCTAAAGATTCAAAATAGAAAAGTCTGTATTCTTTACACACCCGGAGAGGCACTCCATTCACTGACGAACAGGATAAAGCTTGAAACTCTTCTCAAACTATAGATGTGTAGATTAATACATGAACAGTCATTTTGTAAAATTTATAAAATAAATAAGTAAATAAAAAGCTTGTAAAATTTAATGTAAATGGCCTACATAGCCAAATTAACTCTATGGGGTTGGCGGTCGTGCCAGCGATACCACCTCGCTTTTTTTTCTTATCAGTGCGAAAGAGGTACATCTATATTGAGATATAAAATTACTTGCGCAAATCCAAACTTTGCATATTTAGTACTAAACAGAGTTTAGCTCCAACCCTAATCAAACGCACACGAACAAGCTAATCAAGGGCTTCAGGGCCACTAGAAAGCTACAGGCAGGTGAGTTTGTATCAGAGTTGGAGCTAAAAGAGATAGTTTGTATCAGTTTAGCTCCAACTCTGATACAAACTATCTCTTTCCAAAGAGGATGAGTTCCTAATTCAGTTGAAGAAACAAGAATAGTTTTTGAAAAAATCAGGCTCTGAAATTTTTAACTACTTCTCCTAAGGGGTTTATATGATTCACACCAAACTTTATCAAGATGATGACAATACACTGGAGATGCTAAATTGTGAACAGATATTGCATATCATGAATGGTGTTGCCATTACGTAAGGTAAACTAGGCAGATGGTGCTATATGGTTAAAAGAAAGAAAAACAAAAGTAATACATAGTATAATCACTAGATGGCAGCACAGGTCTATTTTTTATACAGGGCAGATCGAATTCTTGTTGCTGCAAACAGTTCCAGAAATAATGACTTCACTTTATCAGGTATTGAATTTGGATATACGTATATTGAGACATGATCAAAAACTACTTTGTCACAGTTTAGATCTCACTGCCTCTCTCTGTCTGTATCAATAACACTCTTGATGGTTTAGAGTTTAACCCTTTCATTGCCGTGTTTTTGCTAGCAAAAACTAGCTCCTTTATAGTGCACTGACAACATAGTTTTATATAACCAGTTTAATAAAAAAGGTTAATACAAACATAAAAAGACTTTAAGATACTTCTGGACTTACAAATTTTGATCTGCAAATGACAACTTCAAGTTGATCCATCTTGCTGAGAACAGTGTTTTCAGACATGAAGACTTGCTTTTATTAGGTATTGCATTTGGATATATATATTAGATATTATCAAAAACTACTTTCTGTCACAGTTTAGATCTCACTGCCTCTCTCTGTCTGTATCAATAACACTCTTGATGGTTTAGAGCAGTGGTTCTCAAACTTTTTTCCCAGTGGGCCGCACAATGGTCCAAGTGAAAGTCTCACGGTCCGCATATAATTTACATATGACGTCACCAATGCAAACCAATCAGATTTAATATTATCGTATTAGCAAATACTATTATACCTAGATGTTGCACACAATAAATAACAAATAAAAACTAACTTAATGACATTAGCTTTACAATAATTATCAGTAATGCTCAATGAACACACAAACTGTACACTCACTTTAAGTTGCTATTTAATTCTGTATGACTGTATGACTCTCTTCAACAGCATCGCAATAGTCACCAAACAATCACATAAACGCCTTAATAGGCAAATGTTACTCAGCTCTTTTTACAAACAACATTGAGCGCATTGTAATTACAATCTCTGACGATATCAAGCATTCTGTCACGTCGCAATCCCTCGCGCAGCATCGGATCCGCGAGCGCGCGCAGAGTTGGACTCATTCCAGCCGCGGGTGCGATGATGCGGTTATTTTTACTGATTTAAAACACATCAAACAAACACATCGAATTCACAGTTTAGTCTTTTGAAATTGTAGGTTTTGCTTGTCAAGTAGCCTAGTTTACTACAGAGCAAACAGGAAGGCCGTCCATCTCGCTCAACTGATTCTTCCATTCTTCTTACCTTCGATGCTGCGACTCTTCTTGCACGTGTTCCTTCATTGTATGTTCCTCATTTTGTTTTTCTCCTCTAATAACAAATTTGACCATTTTTGACCAGGCTTAAATTTACAAAATTAATGGCTACTGTTTGAATTCTTCCTAAGCGCGCACTTGTGTTTGTTTCGTTAACTGAGTGATTGCGTCATTAGCCTATATTGCCTGATGTCTGAAAATAATAAATGCTCACCAAAATTATTTTATATGACAAATAAAGCATTATAGCTCATTCGTGACGGGCCGCAGGTTGAGAACCACTACTCCACATTTTTTTTACAGTCTATGCTCCACACCCATTCAAATGCTTGCTGCAGTGAAGTGTCGCCTCGCGCCCAATTACACTCACTGGATGTCATGGCAACTGAATCATCGAGGAAAACTTTAAATATCTCGCCTTCGCTTTAACACTCTGAGGTCTAAAAACGCGCCGGCGCGTTTTGCAGGTTTTTTTTCACATTGCAGCAAAACAGACTTAAAATACTCTGTCATTTTTTGTCATAGAGACATAAGTAATACATCAATTGAAACTATAGAATATCTCCTTTTATTTGTATACACTCAGAGTAAAAACAAAATGTTGTGCTTTTTGTAAAATAAAGAAAACTAACATGATGCGTGATCTCTCATCTCCCTCTGAACGAAGTCCAATCTGATAGTTCTCAGAAAATGAAGTGTAACTTAGTGAATACTAATCACAAAAAATTCATACTTATGTCTAACAAAACGTTGAAATGTCAGGTTTTAAATCGTGCAAGTCAAATCGAAAACAAACATTCTGTGTTTATGTAATCTGTATGAAAAGAGAGCCATGTCAGAAGTCCGTGATTCAGCTCATTACCCACTAATGCGGCCACGCCCACGGAGGGAGCGCTATTCAGACGCAAATTCAGAGACAACACATGCATTCATCATCTCAATCGTGTATTTATTGCCTTGAAAATTGTTTATCTGGATGAAAAAGCCATGGTTAGCGATCTCTGGAAGACATTCAGTAAATTCCTGTTTGTTTTCTTCTATTGATAAGTTTTAAGTGAGTTTTTGTTTCTTTAGCGCCCTCCGGCTGTAGTATGAATTGGTAAACACCATTCATGGAATATCGTCTTCTTCTTAGGTGAATTTGTGGACTAAAATGCACAGAGCGCCCTCCGGCTGCAGTATGAATTGCAAACACCAGCGCTCATAGAGATAACAATGAATATTAAATAAAAAATAACTCCTCTGTATAGAAAATTGACATAAACATATGAGAATCCTATATTTCTCCAAATGTGCATGCTTTTAAACTAAAAGCCTATATTCAGACTCTTTGCATCACAGAAATACATTATATTTTAAAGTATAATATAAAACCATTATTTTATATTGTAATAAAATTTTTCTGTATGTTTCATATACCATAATGAGCTTGAGACATCACAGAAGTTTTTTTTCACAGCCTACCTGACTGAAATGCCTCATTAATATGCAAGTCTTTTCAGGTCATTACTATTCAATTCTTTTGTCTTCACAGGTGAGAATGAGCCATTATTCATGGAGATTCACGCCTCCTCGCATACCGTGTTTCTTGGCAAAAAGTGTCTTACAAAAACTAAATCAGTATATTGTTATAAATGAAAGAGTAGTCAGCATAATTTTTACATAATTTTGAAGCAAAAACTCTAGTCTACAACCTTCAATACCCAAAAGTCTTGTGAACACAGATTTAATATACTTTTATTGGCCTTATATCAGTGACTTAAGTTTTTTGTTTTTTCAGTAACCACGCATAAACGTTATTCCTTCAAAAACACAAACATGTACACACATGTTCCTCACATATTATGGTAGCCTAGTTTGTGCTGAATACAGTGTAATGACACTTGTGTCATTAATATGTTTATGAACAACTGAAAAAAGCACAAATGTCAGGGCATGTCAAAACTTCTCCAGGCCCCAAATCAGCCTCAGACTCCAGAGGGTTAATTTCTGACCATCTCCAAAAAGACACTAAACAAATGATTCTGGCATGCGTTTATCAAAGTAGGAAATCCAGACTTTTAATCCCTTAACACAATTACTGCTGTTGAAATACGAAATTGAGGCGGGTCCGGATTGAATTCCCTCCGGGTCCGGATCCGGACCGGAGTCCGGACTTTGAGAAGTGCTGGTTTAGAGTTTAACCCTTTCATTGCCGTGTTTTTGCCTGCATTAAAGGATAGGAAATCTTTTAGGCCTTCTCTTTTTCTATCAATATGAATAACAAAATAAAGGCACAGAACTAGCTCCTTTATAGCACACTGACAACATAGTTTTATATAATAAGTTTAATAAAAAGGTTAATACAAACATAACAAGACTTTAAGATACTTCTGGACTTACAAATTTTGATCTGCAAATGACAACTTCAAGTTGATCCATCTTGCTGAGAACAGTGTTTTCAGACATGAAAACTTGCTTTTATTAGGTATTGCATTTGGACATATATATTAGATATTATCAAAATCTACTTTCTGGCACAGTTTAGATTTGATTTTTTTGTTCAAAATGTTGTATCTTCTGACTAGGGATGCCAATGATAAACTGACGATTGATTAATTGTTGATAATAATGTAATCAATAAAAACTTGTGTATTATGGATTAAGCGAAGTCAAGCGCATATGTGCTCCTCAACCACAAAACACGTACAGCAGACGTGTGAAGAAATGAAGCGAGCACGCCAGAGTTATGTTTGGGACCATTTTTCCCAAAGTTACACCATCATGACTAAGTTTGCATGTGCATTCACAGCAAGTTGTAATATTGCTGATTTTGTGCATTCTGATTTATCTCATATAGGATGCTTCTGGTTAAGAATTAACAGGACTTAAAGTGCTGAATAGACAACAAATGCCAAGTTTATCACTCACATTTCACAGTTTGCTTTTTTGCTAAATAAATGTAGTTGTTAGAGATTGTTGCATAATTTAGCAATAGAAATTAATGACTTTCAATCAAAATTTTTGAAATCAGAAATAAATATTGGTTTGATGTTACAAAAAATAGTTGTTTTGTTTTGGCTATTTCATTATTGTTTATCCTCATATAATGTGTCGTCTTTCATTATGTCATGAGTTTCGTGTAATAAATTCAGTACAGAGATCATGACACAGAATGACTGAAGAAAGACTCTGAGAATGAAACCAACCTGTTTGTTCCTCAGTATCTTCATGTTTGACTCTGAATGTTTCTTCAATCTTCACGTCTTCACTCTCCTCTTTAATAAACTCCATCTTTATAATAGTGTGTCACGTGGATCTCAGTCGCTTCACCAGGAGTTTCTCTGTGTGTTTGGACACTCTGTCATGATCAAGATGAGAATAATTAACAGAAAGAAAAACACATCACAAATAATCATAATAATAATAGGACTGCCAACATTTGAGTTTAGCTCGGAGTGAGAATTATGTCAGGAAGGGGCACAAAACACAAAAACAAAAAGTGTGATTATCAAAACATTTGGTAACTAAACAGAATTTCAATTAACATTAGTGACAACTTGTTACAATGTTTACATGGTACAATAACCGGTTCTGTTTTTATTAGTGCTTGACAAAAATTTCATGATTTCAACTCATAAGCTTATGATTTGATTCGGATCTTGATTCAATATTGGTTCATTTGGATAAATTTACCATGCACAGCAGCTACATGTTCATTATTCTCTGTGAACATTCAGGGGGCTCTATTATTCTTAAAGTTTAAAATTAAAGGGAAAGTTTCCCCAAAAATGAAAATCCTGACATCATTGACTGTTCCAAACCTGTTGAACACAAAAGGAGATATTTTGAAGAATGTCAGTAACCAAACAGTTGATGGACCCCACTGACTTACATAGTATGAAAAAAAGAAATAGTATGGACGTCAATGAAGATCAGTTCGGTTACTGGCATTCTTCAAAATATCTTCTATTGCGTTCAACGGAAGAAAGTACGAATTTTCATTTTTGAGTGAACAATTAAAAGCAACTACTAATCATTAGAATAAGCCATTTTTGAGTTCCGGTGCCGTCACAGAGACGGCAAACACTTGAAAGTTAAGCTCCATCAGATTGTTGCATGATTTACAATACCAATTCAGGTGTAATCAGAGTTTTTCAGAATGAGTATGACAACGAGACACAAGAAAACTTCCAAAAATGAACATTTGAGAGAAAGAGATGATCACCTAGCCCTGTTAGACATGCTCAAACATCATCATCTAAGATACATCGCTTTTAATGTAAACAGAATTCATTACATTTTATTATCCGTATCGGAAACTGCAAACAAGTAGAAACTGTATCTATAGAATCAGTATCTATAGAAATCACCAAATGATCCGTTGATTAATCATTAAGATCAGTTGGATTAAACAATAGACAAATGTATTAAACTGAAGGAGAAGAGATGCAAATCAAGAGTTTGATAGTAATATTATTATGAAAGGCAGTTACTGTGCATGAAACACTCATTTTGTGTTGTGAAAGGATACTTTGTGATTTTGTGTATTGTATCGTGAACACTACTGAAAATATGCTGAAATGTCTGAAAAAAGTACACTTTTGATGATCTGTTGAGTTTATAACACTTGTTTGTGAAAGAAATTGTGAATTAGGAGTTAAATACTGTAATAGAGGATGAAATGTGGATAAATACATGCGAGTCTAAGTATTTTCTCCACCTGTTAGACCTAACACCTAACTAGACTAAGATTCATCTGCAGCTATATTACATGTTCATCATATCAGTTCAGATCGTCACCTTCCCCAGAACCCAAAAACATGCAGGTAAACTCTGTGAGATATTATAATTTAAATCAGCTGTTTTCTATGTGAATATACAGTAAAGTGTGATTTATTCCTGTGATCATTTTCAGCATCATTACTCCAGTCTTCAGTGTCACATGATCCTTCAGAAATCATTCTGATATGATGATTTGATGCTCAAGAAACATTTATGATTATTATCAGTGTTGAAAACAGGCGATTCCTTTTATTTTTCTGAATTCTTTTATGAACAAAGTTCAATTGAACAGCATTTATTTGCAGTTACCAAATATATTTAAATGTATTACATTCATTAAAGCATTTGTTAAATAGAAATCTTTTTGTAACATTTTCACTCACTTTTCATCACTTTAATGCGTTATGAATAAAAACATGTTATTAGATATATACGACTATTACATTAATAATTAACTTATTTCACAGTTCTCCATATAATTGTCTGAAAGGGTTGTATAGATTTAAACACTTTAAATGATTAAAAACACAAACCTTTCTTCAGCAGAATCACAGAGGCAGGAGCGCGCGCAGCCTTATGACATCATGTCGCCACACCAAAATAAAAGTCCTGTTCACACGAAATAGAAATTCACACACAGAATACCACTGACTGAGATTTTTTCAAAAGCTTCTGGCTTATGTCTAAATATGAAATCACAATTATAGTATGAAATATTGAGCATTTGTGAAATACTCAGTATTTCACAAAAGTATTTCAAACTCATCATGAATTTACGTTTTCAGATTTAGGCTACTATATTTATTGTTTCATTTAATCTACTATTTAACTAAAACTGAATCCTTGATGAATATATCCATCTTATTCCGTCTCAGTGTTTGCACAGAATATCAGATCAATAAATAAAATTAAATGTCATCTTTGTTATGTTAAAGTGTATTATAATAAAATGACCGTGACTGTAAAGGATTACACTGATGATGGATTTAAAACAATTGATTTTGACTGTCTGAGTGGAAAACTTTATATACACTTTATAAACTTTATAACTTTATAGATTAAAATGGTTAAAGTCATTTCTTCTAAATGAAATCTGGTTTACACTTCCCTGAATTATCTTTAATAAAAATGTGACAATTTACAAACATAATTTTACTCCTCATAATAGATCTTATTGATTTCAGTGGTGATGCTTTTATACGGAAGAAGATTAGGGCCAAGCAATAATAAACAAATAATATAACCATCTCAAGTTTAAAATCATTAGGTTTTGAGAACAAAGTTGTGTTTCGGGATCAAACTTTAGAGAAAAAAAAGTCTAAATAAAATGTCAGCAAAAAGTCAAAATGCCGAGAAACGCATCAGTGTCATATTCATTGCATACTGACCCAAGAGGACATGACAGTCCAGCTAGGCCTATATTTCAGGCTCGTCAATGTCTATTTTATTTATATGGCACTAGTAAAACAACACATTGTTTCAAATGAGGCTCCCGCACTGCCTCCTGTGCACCACCAGAGGGAGCCATCACCCGAATATTGACTGTTCCTCATTTGAACTTCATTTCCCATAGGCCCTCATTCCTGGGACTGATTGCACTCTCACCTACATTACATACACACACACACACACACACACACTCACAGACAGCGAGGGAAAGATGTTTTTACCAGGAACGGCAGCAAAGTTAAGAGGAGTGATTTCAAATGTGTCGGATGCAGAATCACTACATATTACATTGCTGTCCCATCTAGTTTGTTCGATCCATCTAATGCTATTAATATAGCATATAACTCGACTGTGTACACACTTAAACTATCAGATGTTCTTTTGTTTACTCCCACATGATGTCTAAGGATATACACAGCAGTTCCCGTTGCCTCTGTTTGTAAATCATTTGATCCATCTGTAAAAATGTGAATACTATCTTTGTGCATATTGCCCATATATCTATAATATTCACTGACTATATGTGTATTCCCACTGCTGCCTTTTATTACAGTATTTCACAACTGCTAAAACACATTTCTTGAAACCATCACTCATTTTCTCAAAACATTAAACACAAATCCAATCTTACTAAACTAATTTCACAAAACTTCTGACTCTTATGGCAAAAATCAAACAAAGCTTTCAGATCATACACACATTAAACAATATATAAACACTACAGATCATTCATTAGACACTACATTAAAAAATGGAAAACACAACATCCAGAACATGAGGTTACAGAAAAAAAAGTATATTGTAACACAGTAAACACATTTTGCCATTACATAAAATGTATAGAAATCAAAAGTAATGTGAATTTAAAGTATACTGTATGTACTGCAAGTACAGTATTATATTATATTATATATTCAATATTATATAGTATTGAATGTCTGTATATACAGTACTTACTGCAAACATACAGCAGTCTAAATGCAAATGACTGAAAGGTCAAAGAAAACTCTAAATGAAAAGCATGATACAGTACACACACACACACACACACACACACACACACACACACACACACAAAAAAGCAAATTTCAGAGTCAGTGAGAGATTCATTCTGCTTCAGCTTCACGTCTTCATGTTGGGTCCGGCCTAAATCAAGTCAAGTCACCTTTATTTCAATTGCAATTTATACTACACAGATACTAGTATAGTCTAGTCTAGTATAGTCTAGTATAGTATAGTATAGTATAGTCTAGTCTAGTCTAGTCTAGTATAGTCTAGTCTAGTCTAGTATAGTATAGTCTAGTATAGTCTAGTCTAGTCTAGTCTAGTATAGTATAGTCTAGTCTAGTATAGTCTAGTCTAGTCTAGTCTAGTATAGTCTAGTCTAGTATAGTCTAGTCTAGTCTAGTGTAGTGTAGTGTAGTGTAGTATAGTCTAGTCTAGTATAGTCTAGTATAGTATAGTATAGTCTAGTCTAGTATAGTATAGTATAGTCTAGTCTAGTCTAGTATAGTATAGTCTAGTCTAGTCTAGTATAGTCTAGTCTAGTCTAGTCTAGTATAGTCTAGTGTAGTGTAGTATAGTACAGTCTAGTATAGTATAGTCTAGTCTAGTATAGTCTAGTCTAGTCTAGTGTAGTGTAGTGTAGTGTAGTATAGTCTAGTCTAGTATAGTCTAGTATAGTATAGTATAGTCTAGTCTAGTCTAGTATAGTATAGTATAGTCTAGTCTAGTATAGTATAGTCTAGTCTAGTCTAGTATAGTCTAGTCTAGTCTAGTCTAGTCTAGTATAGTCTAGTGTAGTGTAGTATAGTACAGTCTAGTATAGTCTAGTCTAGTCTAGTCTAGTGTAGTGTAGTGTAGTGTAGTATAGTATAGTATAGTATAGTATAGTCTAGTCTAGTCTAGTATAGTCTAGTCTAGTCTAGTCTAGTCTAGTCTAGTGTAGTGTAGTATAGTACAGTCTAGTATAGTCTAGTATAGTCTAGTCTAGTCTAGTCTAGTATAGTCTAGTCTAGTCTAGTGTAGTGTAGTATAGTATAGTATAGTATAGTATAGTCTACAGTAGTATAGTATAGTATAGTATAGTATAGTCTACAGTAGTATAGTATAGTATAGTATAGTATAGTCTAGTCAAAGCAGCTCTACAGTGATAACAGGTACATGATGATCAGTAATGCAAAGAGGGTTCATTTTGGCTGTTCAGCTCTAAAAGAAAATAGTGTCATTGTTCAGCTGAAGTCAGTTCAGTGTTGATTCACTTACATTGTAAAGACCATCAATTATTATGTAAATGTATATCTGTAATTATTATCTTCTATAAAGCAGTTGTGCAGAAAACAGTGATGTCATCATCTAGGCTAGCTTAGTTCAGTTCTCATTTGTGTGCGTGTGTAAACTTGTATCTTGATGTTTTTTTTCCTGCATAGTGGCTGAATTCTTGATTTTCTTGATATTTAGCATTTGCTCAGTTTTATAGTCACACTAGTGTGGGGTGGATGTGTCTGTTTTGCTCTTGATATTTTAGAGCGTGACCTCTTCATTGCTGTGCACTTTTTTGCACAGTGCACAGTGGTTGATTTGTAGTTTGTACCACCAAAAGATTCTCAGAGTTTTCGTATTTCCTATTAATTTCCTATGGCGCCCATTTTTAACCTCAAAGGAGCCAAGTGTGACTTTTTCTCCTGACCCTTTAACATATCTGAATCATGTCCATGATTTTTGTGTTCACAGAGCTAATGCAACTAAAGTCACCAAGTGTCATCCCATGTTAAAACGTTAACCTAATGAATTAGTTTTGTAATTAAAATGTTAATTTTGTAATTAATATATGTGCTTGTGTGTAGTTTATATGTGTTTCATCTAAGATTGAAGGTCTATGAATCTACTTTATATGACTGTGACTGACAGGCGTAAAGCTCCACTTAGGACAAGATAAGAGCGAGGGCATGAGTGAAGTACAGCCTTATACTGATGCACTATGTTTTATATACATCTTATGAGATATGGTGGACATTCATAGGCCTATTAAATTTGCATTATTTTCCTGTTTTTACATCATGAAAATCTATAAGACTTTAGTTATATGTGGGACATATATGACACATAGGATTGAAAATACATAAATATTATGCAATTTGTATATAGGTTTTTTGCAGCATATATGTCCCTTATAATATTCTGTTGGAACATATAAGAATCACAGATGTTTTTAACAAAACCTTTCCATATGGGAAAACACAAGAGGAAGTGGTTTAGTCTGAAAGATTTATAGAGCCAGTTAATTACCCTCTTGTTGAGCAACTCTCTGTCTAACCAGATATATTTCTGTGGAAGTTTTCTTCCAGTGAAAATGCCTAAAGGAAACTTTTCCTGAACAACAGTACTATAAATAGACCAAAGAACGCAGTTGATTTCAGACTTCAACTGAAGACATTACCAGACGACTTCATTTCGAATACACATCATAGCGAATACACACGAGGACTCCAGGTGAGACACCACTTTAAAATGATACGAACAGGTTATGCTATGACAGTGAGAATAGTATGGAGTTAATATTGTGCCATAATTAAACAAACAAATACAGCATTTTGTAAACAAACACAATCTGTTTTGCAAAGGAAAACTCGACTCGCAAACAAACAGAAAGTGATGTGCAAATACAAAGGACAGTTTGAACGAAAATGCAGAGTAACAAATATATGTATTGTTTTACAAATATAAATAAATGTGCCTACATCATATTTCAAAAATAAATGTCAAACAAGAAGAAGACGCCGCGCTCAGCTATTCCGAGCGGGAGAGTGTGAGGCTCTGTCCACACCCGAAAAAAGTAAAGTAAGCTCAACTCTATGGGAGACTCTATCGGCTCCTTAGACAGCCCAATCCGTAGGATTTGCCTAGCTACAGTCAGTGCGAAGGGTGGCAACACCACCAACCTCTTACCCACCTCCGTGTCCATCACCCTGAGATTACTCTGAGAGTAAGTTGAGATTATTTTACTAGTCATGGAATGGGAAATTTACCTGTTATATTTACCTGTTAATAGCAATTTTCTGTGTTCATATATTTAAATAAAGGGTGATTCCTTTAATAAGTACTGAGTTTTCTTTACTCGTCTTATTCAGCATGATGTAGATATGCATGCAGTTATATGCCCTCAAAATTCAAGATACACAGGCATTTTTTGCCCTGACGAGTTTTTGTCATTATATCATATTATAAGATGTAGTAGTATTACAATATCACACGAGCAAAAGTGCTGTTTTCCCCAAATCAGCACAAATGCAATGTTCCTTCAACTTATTGTTAAATGAACAATGTGTTTAGACACAGTATTGTTAATATTGTTTTTTCCCTTTATTTCGCCAATGATCATTTCTAAATGATGAACAGCAGAACAGAGTCCCCGTGCAACAGAAGTGTTTTTGTTATTCTGACTGAATCCGCGTTTAGAACGAATGAATCCGAGCTTCGTTCCTGAATGAATCAGTCATTTGAACAAATCGGTTGAATGAATGACTCACTCACTCATTATGACAGTGACTTGCTGCCACCTACTGGCAGTTTAGTTTAGTTTCATATTTAAGGGACATTTTAATTAAGAAAAGTTAAAATTAGAAACAAATCCATATTTAAATACTGAATAAAATTTATGTAGACAAATTGTTAATGCTAAATATATTAATGCCACTTCTCATTCTGTGTCACCTCTGTATTGCAAAGATGGATTTTGTTGATAATGATTTCATTTGATTGGTAACAGCCATAATGTATAGGCTACTATGCTAGTTTTAATTTTTATTTCTTCAGGGGCTGGTTGCATAAACCGCTTAATCTATTCTTAAAAGTTAAAGCAGAACTAAGTAACTTTTTTACCTTCATAAATAGTTTTCTAAGTCCTTACGATGGTTAATTGACTTGTAGTGGTGTATTTGAGGCGAGCACTAACCCCCTCTGGCACGTCTACGCCAGGAAACAGCACTTGCAAGTTGAGCTGCGCCGACCCGACACAATCTCGCCTCGTGTTCACGTTCATGCGAAAGTGACAAAATGCTTTACGGTAATTCAAAAACAATGTATATATTATGACTTTATAAGACAATTTCGAAAATTACCCACCTCCATCAAGATTTCTTGTACTGTATTTGCAAAACTACTGCGCTGGTGAGCGTTGTAGTCGTTGTAGTCCAGAGCTGCGCTTGGAGTATTTACGACAGTGTGATTCACTGAAGGAACCTGTAGGGGGAGCTTCGCAAATCTTACTGAGTTCCGCTTTAAGACACTAATGTTTTTCTTGAAGAGTGGTCCTAATTTTTTAAAGTCCGTTACATAAAAAGGTAGACTGGTGTAACTTGAATTGGAAAAATAACATTGATTACCCCTTGATTAACTGCAAGTTGGTCAAACTAGTTCTATATTCCATAGATATCGCTATATATCGATTTTGTGAATTCTTTTGGCCACAATAACCGTGGTGTGAAAAATCTAATATCGTGACAGCCCTATGTGAGAGCCCAGCGAATCACCACAAAGGTTTTGATGAAGACATCTCAGCAACTGTTGTAAAACCATTAACACAAACACATAGGATGCCCCACCGGGTTGACTCAGAATCACCTTGACTGTGAGCTAAATAAGATCCTATCGGTGAGTTCTGAAACACAGATACAGATGCTCCAGAAAGATCATCTCCCAAACAACACCTATTCTGGGGTGTGTGGGTAATGAGGACTCTTTGGCTTGATGAATATGAGCTCCATTATAGTAACTCTGCATTTGTTTGCCAGTAACGGGAGAAAAAGTAATTTGTTTGATTACTCGTTACTGAAAAAAGTAACGCCGTTAGTAACGCCGTTTATTTATAACGCCGTTATTCCCATCACTGGTTGTGGTATTACTGATCATCCTATGATGCCAACACACACACACACACAGTTGTTCTAAAAAAAACATGCCCAGACATGTCATTTTAATGGATATAGCCAGTGTGGTGTAGGAGTAATACTTCCTTAATGTCTTGACTCAGATATTTTGACTCAATTAACATATATACCCTATATATAACATATACAAACAGCACTGATTTTGACACTGAGGTGTAAAGCTTGCTTGGGTGACTTTCACCCCCACAATCAAAGGAAAAACATGGCCACCATCAGTTCCCAACAGATTAGAAGAAGCCAGATACCCAGGATTCAGCAAATGCCAAACTGGGGTAAGATATAACCCCCATAAATATACCCCTAGATCTAACTATAAATCCAACTCATCCTATATCTCTTTGACACTCTTGACCTCTTTAGATATGAAGCTGATGGGTCTGCCCCAACCCAGGAGTGATGGACTGAAGGATTTTCAATGCTCTTATCCTGTTTTATTGTACCTTTATTTTTCTTCTTACGATCAATAAAATGGTGGTTTACAAATTCTTAGTTGAAAGTCATTTTCTTCACAGTACAAATATTTTCTCATGTAATTTACTAAAACATAACATAGAGTTGGCAGGGTTTGAAAGTTTCTTTTGCAAATGAGCACATTAAAGCACATTAATTTCACCTATAGGAATAAAAAAGAAATATAAATGGGGCCCAGTTCTCACCCACTGTGGTCCCACAAAAACCCCATAGAGGGGCCATTTGTGGGTCCAGTGTTATCACCTTTCTGGGCCCCGTAAGGGTTCTGTATGTGGCCCACATTGGCCCCATTTATTAGAACCCATATGTGACCCATGTGGGCCCCTATAATGAACACACAAATAGGCCCCACTTAGAGCCCACTATGGACCCATCATGTGCCACTATGGGCTAACACACATGGGGCCTGTGTGGAGCCGATGGACAAAATTCTATGGGCCCCACTTGGGTTGCCCATGCAGGGCCCAAGTGAAAGCCCATCAAAAACCCACATGGGGCCCACATGGACATGTTGGCTGGGATTTATCTATATACACACCTAGATACTTGTAAGATTGCACCTGTGCTATTTCCTGATTGTGAACAAATACCGGCGTACGCTCTCCGATACCCTTGGGGTCAAAGATGATCTCCTCTGTCTTCTTAGTGTTCACTTTTAGGAAATTAGCATCACACCAATCGATAAATGACCTAATCTCAGAATAATAAATAGAAAGAGAGTCTTGCTTTTTCAATAAAGCTAAAATCAATAAAAAGCAGTGGAGCGTAAGCATCTGAATCCTCCAGGTGATTTAGAACCAAATGTGGTTTGTGGTTCCAGTGTGTTCAACAGCTAGGAGTGGAGACAATAACATGCAAACAAAAAACTCCGTCCATATATCAGAGTTTTCTCTAAATAAAAAAAAATACATGTGCAAATTGCATGAGTTTCTTTAAAAAACACATGGTTTACATAAAATCTTTTATGTATTTATGATTTGAAAGTGAACAAATAACCCTCTTTAGGAAAGAGACATCATACCTTTCAGAAAATGTTAATATTGCAATGACAACGTATTTAACAGTAACGCTTTCGAAACACACATGAAGCTTTATAAATCTTGTGTTTCGAATCAGTGGTTTGGAGCACGTATCAAACTGCCAAAGTCACCTGATTTCAGTAAACCAGGCTTTGTTACATCATAACTGTTTGGAAACGTTTTGACATGTCAATGGTTCACCACTGGGGGGCGATGATCTCTGTGAACCCACACTGATTCACTGACAACCATTGAACAAGTGTCTGTGGGTTTCACCTGATCTCTGATCAGTTTTATACATCTGTAGACGTTTTAATGAGACATTTGTATAATTAAAAGGAATAATAGTAGTTAATAGTCTCTATTTGGCTTGTTTAGCTGAGCTATGGTACAAACAAAACAACATTGTTCAAATTGAAAACTGAAAATTGCTAAAAGAACACATATCGCACAGACACTTGATATTTAATGGTATTAGATGATTAGTTAATTTCATGTGATAGATTATACTTTTATGTATTTTTGGCATGAGTGTTTGCTGTATTTACACTGTTCTGACCAGCAGGGGTCACCAGCATGTCACGATTAGAGTGTTTCAAAAAAGTGAATCAATTTGCAAAGCATTGGTTCATTTGAGCCGAATCTTTGAAAAGCTTGGTTTCTCCCATCACCAGTCAAAACTTAATTAGTACACAACAGGTCATTCTGAGGATTCATGTTTGTTGAGTTTGATGAGTTTCTGAAGCTCAGAGGAGTAACAGCAGTTTAAAAAAGACAAAGGGATTGATAGATGACGGCTGTAATACTAATGTTTTCATCACAGGATAAGAAATAAATGGATCCCCTTTCATCCTCATTTCTTCAATTAATGTATTCATGTATGTTTACTGAACTTTAAGATTACATGTTTCCTCATAAACCTGTTGGATGTTTTGCTAATAAATGCAATGTGCTATTTAAACCACCCAGATAGCAAATTTGGATAAAAGTTTGGCCCACATGGAATTACGGTCCAAGATTGGCCCAAAAGCTGCTTACCGAAAGTGAGCCAGACCCATGCCGGAAGCAGACCAGAACTCACCCACAACTTCTTCCATGTCCCAGAAATCAGCCATAACTGGCCCACAATAGCTCTGTAATCCCCAGATATCAGCCAGAACAACTCTTAGTCTAATTATCTGCACCTGCTCCTCCTGAATTTTGTTAATAAAACATCATATATTACAGGATTCATAGCACTTCCCTGAGGTGTCCATTTTCTACATTCACCATCTGAGATAATATACTGCCCACCTTGACCTGAAACTTAAAAAATCTCCCTTCAATTCCAATTCTTCTCAACTTTAATAACAATCCTTCTCTCCACATCATATCATATGCCTTTTCAATGTCGAAGTATACTGCCACAAACACCTCTTTCATAGTTAATGCCTTCTTTACATCAGTTTATAATCTTATTAATGCATCTAAAGTGGATTTACCACGAAAACCAAACTGATAAGCAGCTATTAATCCTCTGCTTTCTAACACATAATAGGGGTGCTTAATAATTATGTTTTTCCATCACTTTACAGAGGATAGACGTCAGAGCAATCGGCCTATAACTTCCTGCTATTGCAGAATCTTTCCCTGGTTTGGGAATAGGGATTACGACGGTTTGTTTCCAGAATAAAGGTAGGGTGTCGGTTGTCCTTCCACCCATATTTTATTAAAATGATCCAATATTGCTTTAAGTATTATTTCATCCATATGTTTAATCATAGTATAGCAAACTCTATCTTTTCCTGGAGCAGTTCTTCTAACCCTCATTAATACTCTTTCTAGTTCCCACATTTTAAAGCTGGCATCTAAAGCTGATTGACTATCAGTTGTTGTTTTTTAAATATAAATATCTTGATGTTGCTTTAAAATTGCTTCCCTCCTTCTCTTCTAATTTCTCTCTAGATTATCTGTGCTTTTTGAAAGGTGAAGGCTAACAGCTTTTTCAGCTTTTTCTACTTCAGTAACTGCTGTTTTCCCTTCATTTGCTAAAACTGCAATATTCTGAGTTCTGTAAACACCAACCATCTTATTAAGGACACTCCATACTTCTCCCAACTGAGTTTCCCTTCCTATTGTGGAGCAGTGCCAGATTTAAGAGACATGAGAGAAAGCCCGTGGGTAAGTTCACAGCCTGTTACCAGAACACACGTACATCTCATCTGATGTTTGCAGATGGACTGAGATTGAGAAATGACTGTTACAGTAAGAGCCAGATTTACTTTAGCAGGCACTTTTTTAAAAAACCTATAACTTCAAATAAGAAACATCTTCATCATTTGTTAAAAAAGCCAATGATGATTTGACTCTCATTTATATAGAGATGACACTTGTGCTGACAATCAGCCATTGTTTGCAGTGTTTGTTTGAGCTGTTAGTGCCACAGTGTAAAAGGATTGTTGCGTCACTCATCTCCGGGAAAGGTCATCTCCAGGTTTGTACATGTTTTATTTCATCTCGTTTAGACTAATGTAGTGTTGGTGTCAGCCAGGCCTCTCTCTCACGCTTGCGGTTAGTGCAGAATGCTGCAGCTCGACATTTAACATGAACACGTAAACAGGAACATATTTCCCCCATATTGGCTTCTCTACATTGGCTTTCAGTCCGTTTTAGGATTGATTTTAAGGTTGTAATGATTGCTTATAAATCCTTAAATGGCCTAGCCCCAACTTTCCTTCCTGACCTTATACAACTGCACGTCCCATCAAGGTCTCTGAGGTCTGCTGACCATATGCTCATGGCCATCCCTAGAGTAAGACTGAAGCACAGGGGAGATTGTGACTTTGCAGTGGCTGCCCTTAAACTCTGGAACTCATTACTATTGTCTGTGAGGATGGCCCGAACTCTGTCTGCTTTAAAACTAGTCTTAAAACATGTTTTTATTCTTTGGCATTGAATTCAGTCTGAGAGCTGTGGTTCTTCTCTTTTTGTTGTTTGTTTTTCTGATTTGTAATGTACAGTACTTTGTACAGTACCCGTTTGTTGTTGGTTGTTTTATGACCCTTTATGTTCAGCACTTTGGTCAACTACTGTTGTTTTAAATGTGCTCTAGAAATAAATTCAACTTGAAACATGGCAAGTTAGTAAATACTGCTTCATATATCCAGACCTTCAACATCAGACAATATTAAGGCAATGTGTATAAATATATCAGTGTTCATTAATAAAACTAAAAGGCAATTATTTAATTTTTTCCCAGTTTTTTACAGCTATTTAACAAAAATCAGATGACTTTCTGTATCTATTGATGTTCTTCTTCATCATCTCTCAGGACCATCTTCCACAACCTGTTTGAACTGTTGCTGTCTGAACAGGATTCAGAACACTGGGCACTTTATCAATTTATAAAACGTTGTGCAGAAATCATCCTAAATTAGATGTTACGATTATTTCTCAGATGTGCGTACGTGTGATGTGCACTTTGCGTACTCCACGTCAAAAACAAATATGAATATGAGTGCTGGCTGGATTTAAGTGTACACACACTCGAAGATCAAATCTGTGTGTACGCACGCTTTATAAATGAGTCCCCTGGACACAGGAGCAGCTTCTTCCCACAGGCCATTTCCCTCCTGAACAGTTAATGCCTCCAAAGGCACATACCTGCAAGTGCAACACTCCCACTGTTGATATTTAATCATATTATTCACAATACTGTAAATATGTTCATAATCGGTAAATATGTATATTATGACTAAGACTAAGCCTAACTGTGTCCTTATGCTTTTTATATTCTTTATTTTTTATTCTTAAATGTTATGTTTCTTGTTGTTGTATTTGCATGTGTGCACTAAAAGCTTCAGTACCAAGGTAAATTCCCTGTGTGTGCAAACGCACTTGACATTAAAGCTCTTTCTGATTCTGAACAGGTCGTGACAGAAGGGACATGTTCATGTTCATTTATGTGGAACGAGGAAGGCATTATGCATTATATTGTTGAGACACGTTATTATTAATTGTGTCCTTTAACCCTCTGGGCTTTACGTTGTTTTCTTTAAGTGTTGTTGTCACCGGGAGAGTTTTGACATGCCCTGACATCTCTGCTTATTTCTGTTACGTCTAACATTTTCATGTCTAAAGTCTGATTACGCTGTATTCAGCACAAACTCTGCATGTATGTAAACATTTGTAGTTTTGAGAAAATTATGTTTATAAGTGGTTTGTGAAAAAAAGTCACTGAAGGCCATAAAATGCGATTAATTCAAAATTCTTAACGCGTTAAAATAATTCATGTGAAATTGTATCATAACATAATTTATATCACGTTTCACTTTAAAACATGAACTCTCTGTCACATTCTCTCATTTTATCTGAAGAGCGCGAGACCCCCCGCATTGCACTGTTCCCGTCTGAACGGATCGTCCAAACATCCCACCGCTGTGTGGCCAGATGATATGAAAACTATGTTTTTTATTTTTGCTGGATAAAGCAAACCAGCATCTTGCTATGAAAGTTTTGATGGATGAGGATTGCAATCAAAGTAAAGACGATTGTGTGATGTACAGGAGTCATACATTAAGCGTGAGTGAGTATGTTATATTGATGAGCAAACAAATCATATGAGCGCTCTCGACGCGCTGATCGCTTGTCTTTTCACAGGTGTTCATATCTGAGGTCTTCTTAAGAGGCTGGATCCAAACTGAAGCTGATGTACTCTCTAGTCACCTTAGGAGGGGCATCCCAAGATAAAACAGAAAAGCAAATGGAGAATAATTTGCGTAGCTGCTGTTCATAAGGTTAAGCTAAAATAGCCATGTGCAATT
Organism: Megalobrama amblycephala; assembly: GCF_018812025.1. NCBI lineage: Eukaryota > Metazoa > Chordata > Actinopteri > Cypriniformes > Xenocyprididae > Megalobrama > Megalobrama amblycephala. The sequence continues at coordinate 23,390,228 of NC_063057.1, read as the reverse complement.
GATCTGATATGTACGGAGCCCTGGACATGACATGCAGGAAAAAATAATAGGCTAAATCGTGCACACGATTTACTATTTCGTTCCCTCGATTTTTTAAATCATGCGCATGATTTATAAATCGAGGGAACAAAATAGTAAATTGTGCGCACGTTTTAGTAAATCGAGGGAACAAAATAGTAAATTGTGTGCTCGATTTAACTTTTTTTCTTGCATGTCATCTGTGGGGCTCCGTAGATAAGAGATGCATTATGTGAATGCTTGGCTAAAGAGAAATGCGTCTTTAATCGAGATTTAAACTGAGAGATTGAGTCTGAGCCCCAAACATTATCAGGAAGGCTATTCCAGAGTTTAAGAGCCAAATGTGAAAATGCACATCGTTAAAAATCATTAAAAATAGTAATGTTTACAAACTTTTGACCAGTACTGCACATCCCCAAGCATGTGTTACTTTATTTTGCAAAATTATTTTATTATATTATTTTTTAGTTATTCTAAGAAGGCTTTGACATCCAAAGTCACATTGTATGAGCAATAATTCTATAACATTTTATCAATAATGGCTAGATGATTGTGCAACTGATCAATAACAACTGAGTATTCCAGCAAGCTGTGTATTGATATCTTGTATATATTCTTGTCATTTTTAGGTTCTGAGACCATATGGGGTGAAGGTGAAGACAGAACCAAACTAAAGCTGGACTGTAACCTACTGGAGTCAAGTCAAATCACCTTTATTTATATAGCGCTTTTTACAATGCAGATTGTGTCAAAGCAGCTTTACATTGATAACTGGTACATTATTTTGGCTGCACAGCAGCTCTTAAAGAATAGTGTCAATGCAGGCAGATCAAAGCACTGTTGAATATCAAATGTCAAGTGTCCCCAACTAAGCAAACCAAAGGCGACAGCAGCAAGGAACCCAAACTCCAACAGGTGACATCAGGTGGCAAACAGGTGGCAAATTGGTGTTAAAATGGAGAAAACCTTGGGAGAAGCCAGGAGTCTGGACTATATGATAGACTTCATACTGACAGCTACTGGCATGGATGCAGCACCAGAAGTTTTTGAAAAGAACTTTCATAGTTGTCTTCTCCAAGAAAAAGTGTGGAGGATTCATCTGGCCTTCATCGACCCCATGAGGTGACTCCATGTAAAATGAATCAGCTTGCCTAGCACTTCTACCAGGATTCATAGCACTTCCCTGAGGTGTCCATTTTCTACATTCACCATCCGAGATAATATACTGCCCACCTTGACCTGAAACTTAAAAATTCTCCCTTCAATTCCAATTCTTCGCAACTTTAATAACAATCCTTCTCTCCACATCATATCATATGCCTTTTGAATGTCGAAGTATACTGCCACAAACACCTCTTTCATAGCTAATGCCTTCTTTACATCAGTTTCTAATCTTATTAATGCATCTAAAGTGGATCTACCACGAAGGCTGTGGGGTTGCCTTCATTGGTGGATAGCAGTGGTGTGGTGGTTTGGTCACTTTATTTTTCTTTCCTTCTAGGTCTGCGGTGTGATTTGCCGTGAGCTTGATTGCAGTGGGAACACATTTGTCTGTATGCCATTCCTGTCTTCACAACCTAGGTAACCTGTGGCCATCTGTGGGTTTTGTTTATTTTTATTTACTCTTTTTTCTTTGTGGGTAATTGCATTGAAGGTCTGCTGCATCCTTTTAACATGTTAATGGTTTTTTTGTAATTATATTATTTTCTTTTGAATAAAAATGTTTGTTTATTGAAGCTTCACTACCGCCTTCTGCCTGATTATTTCCCTCTTTTGGGTCTTGATGTCACAATTAGTTGCAGCCCCTGCATAAGGATTTAAGGGGTATAATCAAATTTGAACATCAGTCACTTTGAATTGATAGATTTACTCGAAACTTTCACAGTGCCAACATTCCTGTAAATGTCAGTTGATGATTTCACATTGGGTGATGAAATACTGATGCGGTTACCTGAAAAGGGGTGCAGTTATGTTTTCTAATGAGGTCAACTGATAAAAGGGTGTGAGACAATGGTTCCTCATTCTCAAGGTGTCTGAATGTCAAGATGAATGTCCAAGACAAATGTGTGTGACACCACAGATGGCAGAAGCGGTCTTGCTTTAATTTATAAACCATTGGAGTCAATACACAGATGCAGTGGGCATGAGAATTTTATCATCATGAAATTATACATTGGGGTATTATTCTGTTGCCATGTCTATTATGTATTTTGTTGAGACATTGTTAGATTTAGGGTAGGGGTGGGTAATTACTCTTCGCCTCATTTATCGGTTAATGTTACGACACTTTTCAGTTGACTTTAAAGATTTCTCACTAAAAGCAATAGGTTACCGGATTTGTCGATTCGTTTAGCACATTTCTCTTGGACGTGTGGTAATGCCGTATGCTTTGGGAGGGAGAAGTTGTTTACTGAATTGAAAGAACATAGTGAAGTTGGTTAATTTACAGTATTTAGGATTTGGTCATTAACAGTAGCATCATGTATCCGAGAGTTAAACAGCAGTCAAAGTGAACACAATACAATGTTGTTTTTGATTGTTTTTCCCCACATACGGCTCTTAGAGAGTTCTGAACCTTGTATTAGGCTACATTTCTGTAGATACTGAACAGAAGTTTGAGATTTGACATGTTTCTCAGCTTCCACACCTACATGTACTTTCATAACCTAGTCAACGCCCACTTTGGCGATTCTGTGCTTTAAAAGGCAGCTCTGCACACCTAGTAAGTCACTGTTTCCAGCAGAGCCACAGGAAGCTGCTTCAGAAACACTTGTCTTCTCCAGCATCTCTCTCCTCGAATCTTCAATCAAAATGAGCAGGATCATTGTTTTTACCAAAGAGGGCTTCGGGGGCAGAACAGCTGAATTCAAGAAAAATGTCCACAACTTAGCAGAAAAGGGCTTCAATGACGTCATCTGCTCCATAAAAGTCATTGGTGTACCATGGGTGGCGTATTATGACAAGAATTTTGCTGGAAAGCACCTGGTGTTTGAGGAAGGAGAGTACGCCACCATTAATGACAAAGGCCAGTTTTCTTCTCTCAAGAAGGTCACAGATGACCTGGACAACCCTGAAATCCAGCTGTTCGAGAAACCGAACTATCAAGGAAGAACCGTGACCCTGCGCAGTGAAACCAATCTTCACGACATTGCTTTCAGTGACATAGCTTCTTCCCACAAAGTGAAAGGTGGTGTCTGGGTGCTATACGAGCACATCAATCGTCGGGGTTCCCAGCTTATTTCTTTCCCTGGCGATGAAGTTCCCAACTATGTGCCGCTCCGCTTCAACGATGTGGCCAGCCATGTGCGCCCCTTGCTGCCGAAGCCATAGACAGCATCATTCAACGTACGCTTTCTGCAGCTGAATATGAACTGGAATCCTTTTGGAAAGAACGAGGCAGGTGGTGGGGAATGACTGATCTTGACCAGAAACTTGATTTGACTCTTGACTGCGACGGCAAACAGTCCGAAGAAACTTCATGCAATCAGACTCAACCTTATCATTTGAGTATATCTGTGTAAAGACATACTGTACATGTTAACTTGGCAAATGTTATATGACAATGATGCATTTTATTAGAAAAGTTTTATGCTGCTAGTTTTCTGGCTTACCATCAGTATCAGTTAAAGTATGTAATAAAATACAGAATTGTTACAGATCTACTACAGATCCTGTTGTATTTGATTGTATTTCCCCTGTTTGATGAGAGTGAAATATTGAAGGGGATTTTGGATTCATATTATGCTGAGAAAGAGACAACGAATGCTGTTTTACTCTGCCAACTCAGAAAATAAAGAGTCTTGACATAACACTCCTTGTTTCTTTAATTCTTTTTTTTTTTTTCACTTTCACCCAAGTGATTTATGATTGAGGAACACAACAAATGAATAATCTAAGGAGGCAATAGACACAAGAAGTGCTATTAAAACATGTTATGTTACAGTTTTTTACGATTGCTTAAGCACAATTTTGAAAACAGGGCCCGGTTTGTCAAAACACTACACACAATTAACACAACCCTACACCAAAGTAGCACAACACTTCAGATCATTTGCAAAATGAAACACTTCATTCAAAATTTTACATTAATTTAACAAAACCCAACTTTGACACCGTATGGAACACACATGGTTCATACATTCTGATTCTGTTTGATTCATTTACACACTGCTGTGCTCAATCTTAAACACTTGTAACTTTTATACTTTTCTAATTATATAGTCTGGGTTTGATTTTTTTCAGAGATATTGTTAGAGTAAAGTACATGAATATATATATATATATATATATATATATATATATATATATATAAACACAAGATCAGTACTGCACATTGATGAAAATATTTATTTCTCACCACATTGTAAAACCATTCAATACATCAATGCCTTTCCAAATGTTATATTTTGCACTGAAAATTAGAACATATTCTAAATATAATATATTACACGAACAAAAATATTTGTGGAGACAAAACACCAAAGCAACATCTCTTGGCCTAGCTGGATCTGGCCATAGCGCTTCATCCACATCTCAGGCGATGTCCTTTCACGCAAGACAGCCAGCGAAGAATCTTCTTGAAAGGTGAATCCATCCTTGCACAGATCCTGCATCAGTTCGGTCAGGCCTTCTCCATGGCTTGAATGAGGCACATCCTGACACAGGGCTGGAGATTGTAAACCTTCCATGCCAAACAAACAAACAAACAAACAAACAAACAAACAAACAAACAAACAAAAAACTCCTCAATGGGTTTAAGGAAGGGACTGTATGGTGGGATGTATTGGAGTGAAAATTGTGGATGCTAATGAAACCAGTTTTTAGACCAGGGCAGATAGGTGGAAATTTACATTGTCCCATATGACAATGTATCTCATCTGCTCTGCATCCATTTGGTCTTCTGCTGTGACGATTTTGTGCAGTCTGTCTAAAATGAGAATATGTGGGCCGTGTTGTAAGAGCTTAAGTTGGCATGCAGGTGGAGGACCACATTCTGTGTGATTGCAACATACATTGGGATGTTACCACCGCATTGGCCCGGGACATTCAAAATGATTCAAAATTATGTTTCTCCCTCTCCCTCTTACTGCAACATTGCCTTTCATTTTGTTGAAGACTCATAAACTCACATTTTGCCTTTTTATAGTACTATAGCGCCTGGTTGTTGAGTTTACAGTTAAGCACCCAAGTGTCTTCACACCTGACGGCTGTGTTTGATCAGTTGGTTTATAGGTGTGGTATTTTGGAAAGCAGTGTCTTGAAATGGCAAAAAAGTGACATTATGTTAGATTTCTGTGTCTAATGTAGAGAAGTGTGTTTAGTGTTGTGCACAACAATGTGTGTAGTGTTTTGCAAAAAGTGTGAGGCTGAGAATGTGCTTATAGTTGTGCAGATCTAGCTTTGTGTTTTGCTCCTTGAGTGTAAGGTTTTGCCAGTTGTGGGAAAAGTTTAATTTTAGTGTGTAAGCAATCGTAAAAAACTGTAAATGTTAAATTAGAAATGAAGATCTTTGCCAATGGCATTTCCCCCCTCTTCTCATATATGGCATGGCGGGCCAAATCAAAGGGTACCATGGGCCAACTTTGGCTCTATGGAAGGTATCACCACAAATACCGCCTGTCACAGATGGACTGTGACCTACAGTATGACTTTTATTTTGAAAGGACTGCTAAAGTGCATGCACACACATGAACAGTTTCCACCATTATACAAAACAATCTAGATGTGTGGTTACTTTTCTGTTTATGTGGTATCATATGCCATTTGTGTCCCTCTGATTAGTTTAAATGTTTTGTTATATAAATTTCTTTTCTTTTGTTGTTTGTTTTGTTGAAATATTTAATGTTTTTGTGGTGACAGAATGTACAATGAAAACAGAAAAACAGCCCATATATATATATATATATATATATATATATATATATATATATATATATATATATATATAATTCCAGTAGTCAGTACCAATACCATGAAAATTTAACGGTTCTCGGTACCAATTTCGGTACCACAGCAAAATTTATTGGAGCTATTTTACTATTTTATATAGCCTATTTTAAAAACATTAAATATGATTTGGAGTGTGTGTGTTTGTGTGTATGTATATATATATATATATATATATATATATATATAGGTTACCTCAATGAAATAAATTTTGAAATATAAAAATAAATAAATAAATGCTCAAACATCCATTTTGTACTGTTGAAAAAACCATCATATGCTGGTAAGGTAGCTTTTGAAGCTGTATGCTGGTCAAGTGCTGGACCTAAACTGGTCCTGCTGGTCCATGCTAGTCCTAAGCTGGTCCTGGACCAGCATAAACCAGCTCAAACCACCATACCAGCTTCAAAACCTACCTTACCAGCATATGCTCATTTTTTCAACAGGGGTAACAGACGTGCGTGTTTATTTTAGCTATTTCGTCAGTGAAACAACACACTACAGCCTGTAAAACTATGAAATAAATATGGGCAAATAATGGTAACCTAAATAATAATAAAGCTAAATATTATTTCAAAAAACATTCTTTTTTTATTTCCACACAAAGACACGTCATATAGCCAAAGTCCCGTTATTATAGTCTTTGATATAGCCTCCCAGCAAACATTGGTCCGACGGCGACGTCGTGTCCCCGGCCAAAAATAGTTGCAGTAGGACGGCATAAATTGGTAAAAATATGTAACACAGAACATTTCCTAAAAATGCATTCAGATATGTTTGTACATGTCTATAGTTCAATGGGGTTGCATGTATAATTGTTACTTTGACTTTTAGCTGCGTGTAGTTCAATATGTAAATCGGTTGTGAGAGGTTGTATTACACGTCCGTCATGACCCTCTGTGAAATCCTTGTTTAATATGCAAAAGCTGTGATTACACCTTGGTTAATACTGCAATAATTAATTAAAGTGCACCAAGTAGTTTTTAAGAGGGTTTTAAAAGGTTGTGAATAGACACGTCTCGTCAAGCAAGACTAGCAGGAAAAAAAAGAATTTTCTTTATGAAATACATGATTTGTATACAAAGTAAATATATTTAATTTATCTTGTTTAAATAAATTGTAATCATAAAGTGCCCAGTGTGGTAAAGTGATTGCAAGCCACACTGATTTTTAGTCATTATTTCAACCTGATTTATGTAGGTCTATTCGTTGTTATTATTTTCATGGAATGTACGCATATACATGTAAAACAGATATATATCCGGTCACCATTTAGGTCTGAGTAATTGCAAAAACTGTGCTGCCAACATGTAGTAACAAAAGATAGTAACAAATCTGGGGATATTCCAAAATCCCGCGATAGGATAGATTATCTCGCGGTTCCAAGAAAAGAAACTGATGGGAGTTAGTATATCTGTAAAGACACTTTTAGGTTATGGGTAGCCTAATGCAATCAAGAGTATATGGAGAAGTGTTTAAGTATTTAAAAAAGACAAGATTAATGGAAAGAGTTTGAAGATTTGAATTATGTATTTATGTATACAATATCAGGATTATTTTATTTATTTATTTATTTATTCTTCTATAGTTAAACCGTGTACGTTTCACACTCCAGACCAGTAGGTGGCGGAAATGCACCTTTTACGTTGGTTTGCCAATCCGTCAAAAAAACTCGAGAGAAGAAGATTATCTCGTGCGATAGTGGTCAAGCGTTCACCTGGAACATACAACCACGAGGAGAGGAGCAATTGAGGAGGGAGTTGTGTCTGTATATATTTATACTATATAAAATCTACTGTTGGGTAAGTACATTTTGTATTATTTGATTAACGTGCTTGAGTTTTACGTGTTTGACACGAAGGAACCGAGAGAAATGATGCCCACATTGTCAACTGAAATTCACCGAGTATGGCTAAAATTAGCTAACGTTAGTAGGTTAAAAATTACTTTGAATTTATACATGGTACACCATAGTATAAAGTATATTTAATGATACAGTCAAAGTTATTACTGTAAATTATTAATGTAGCCTTTTGAGAGTTTCTTTCAGAAAGTAAATTATCTGAAAGAGATTGAAATGTTTAATGTTAGCTAGATTCGAACATGTATGTTTTCAGTAACTGCTTTAAAATATTTTGTAATTTTAGAATTGCTAATCATGTCCTCTGAGTTCCAAAAGATATGAAACTCAAAAATTTACATAAATTATTTCAGTGTATTTTGTCTACACAGGTGATAGCACACTAAAAAATGCGTCACTTTCGCCTTTAATATGTCATTCTCATTTAGAGGTAAAAATGTATTCCATGAGTCCGGGTTTTGCCTGAATATCAACATAATATCCAAAAACATTGATTTAAAAAGTGATTTATTTTAATATTTTAGACAACTACGTACTTTTTTTTTTTTTTTTTTTTTAAATACATTTTGCATGTGTATGTTTATTGTACTTAATGAAATTACATGCAAGGTGTAATTTGTCTCGCAGGGTCACATAATGAACAGCCATCTTCCAGACAGAGAAATCGGGAATCGTTCTACAGGCCATCATGGACAACCGAAAGAGGCATAGTATTGTTTTCTTGTTTAATGTCATACACCTAAAGATGATTTTTTTTTTTTTTTTTTGGTAATCGTACAGTTATGCTGTTATTCATTCATTAATGTGTCCTTTCTGACCTTAAATAACTTATCATTTTTCACACCTTTTGTTTTTAATGTCTATGTAGTATTGTCTACAGTCCCAAATTCTGGATTGACGCCCCAGTCCCAGAGGACGATCCAGTCCCAGTCCCAGAGGGCACCCCAGTCCCAGAGGACGCAGTACCCACCCCAGTCCCAGAGGACGCTCCAGTCCCAGAGGGCACCCCAGTCCCAGTACCAGAGGGCACCCCAGTCCCAGAGGACGCTCCAGGCCCAGTACCAGAGGGCGCCCCAGTACCAGAGGACACTCCAGGCCCAGTACCAGAGGGCGCCCCAGTCCCAGTACCAGAGGACGCTCCAGGCCCAGTACCAGAGGGCGCCCCAGTCCCAGTACCAGAGTGCGCCCCAGTCCCAGTACCAGAGGGCGCCCCAGTCCCAGTCCCAGAGGGCACCCCAATCCCAGTACCAGAGGGCGCCCCAGTCCCAGTACCAGAGGAGCTCCAGCCCAGACGCTCCAGTCCCAGTCCCAGAGGGCACCCCAGTCCCAGTCCCAGAGGGCACCCCAGTCCCAGTCCCAGAGGACGCTCCAGTCCCAGAGGGCACCCCAGTCCCAGTCCCAGAGGGCACCCCAGTCTCAGTCCCAGTCCCAGAGGACGCTCCAGTCCCAGAGGGCACCCCAGTCCCAGTCCCAGAGGACGCTCCAGTCCCAGTACCAGAGGGCACCCCAGTCCCAGTCCCAGAGGGCACCCCAGTCCCAGAGGACGCTCCAGGCCCAGTACCAGAGGGCACCCCAGTCCCAGTACCAGAGGGCACCCCAGTACCAGAGGGCGCCCCAGTCCCAGTCCCAGTCCCAGAGGGCACCCCAGTCCCAGTCCTAGAGGACGCTCCAGGCCCAGTACCAGAGGGCACCCCAGTCCCAGTACCAGAGGACGCTCCAGTCCCAGTACCAGAGGACACCCCAGTCCCAGTCCTAGAGGACGCTCCAGCCCCAGTCCCAGAGGGCACCCCAGTCCCAGTCCTAGAGGACGCTCCAGGCCCAGTACCAGAGGGCACCCCAGTCCCAGTACCAGAGGACGCTCCAGTCCCAGTCCCAGAGGGCACCCCAGTCCCAGTCCTAGAGGACGCTCCAGCCCCAGTACCAGAGGGCGCCCCAATCCCAGTCCCAGAGGGCGCCCCAATCCCAGTACCAGAGGATGCACCAGTCCCAGAGGACATCCCACTGTATGTGAGAACTTTACAGTCACATCTTATTTTAAATGGATTCTACCTTAGTGACAACACAGCTTAGCGTATAAACATATACATTTCTCTGAATCACTGAATTCTCTGAAGTTAATAGTTACAAATACAGAGCTTATAATGTCTGTCATTGCTCAACAAGAATTACCTAAAAGTACAGCCAGATGATTTCATAACTAATGCGGTATTATACTGTGAAGTGATTTACTGTTAATATTTACACTTTCATAAAATTAACTGTTTTAATGATAATAAAAAAAAAAAACATTTGTAAAGTTTATTGTACTAAATGAAGTTACATTTAATGTGCAATTTGTCTCTCAGGTTCACATAACGAACAGCCATCTGCCAGACGGAGAATTTATGATTCGTTCTCCAGGCCATCTGGGGCAATCGAAAGAGGCATAGTATTGTTTTCTTGTTTAATTTCATCCACATAAAGAGGATTTTTAATTAATCGTACACTTACGGTGTTCAACAATTAATGTGACATTTTTTACCTTAAATAACTTTGTATTATTTTTCACACCTTTTGTTTGTAATGTGTATTCAGTATTGTCTCCTGTCCCAAATTCTTCACGGGCACCGCAGTCCCAGAGGACGCCCCCGTCCCAGAGGGCACCCCAGTGTATGTGAGAACTTTAGTCACATCTTATTTTAAACGCAGTCCACCTTAGTGACAACACAGCTCAATATACACTACCAGTCAAAAGTTTGGAAACTGTACTAATTGATTGTTTTTGAAAGAAGTCTGTTTTGCTCATTAAGGCTGCATTTAAAAAAATAATAATAAACTGTAATATTGTCAATGTTTTTAATTTCAATAACTATTTTTTATTTTAAAAATAGTATAAAATGTCATTTATTCCTGTGATCAAAGTTGCAAAAGCTTTATATTTCAGATAAATGTTGTTCTCTTGAACTCTATACTCATCAAATAATCCTGATAAAATTGTACACAACTGTTTTCAACATTTATAGTGATAATACATGTTTCTTGAACATTAATTTGGAATATCAGAATGATTTGTGAAGGATCTTGTGACTCTTAAGACTGTAGTAATGATGATAAATTCAGCTTTGAATCACATCTTCTACACGATGGTCTGGAAAAATTAATAACAGCAATTCGTAATGTTGTTTTGCCTCTTGACAGCTTCGAGGAGTGAGCACAGACCTGACGGCATGTTTGTTCCAGCCATGGGGTTGTCCTATCCACAATTGAATTAATTAGTAAAATACTAGTTTATGGTTTTAAACAATAAGTGTTTTTGCTCACTGTTAATTCAGTCTTGCACTTCTGTTTTCACAACCTTATTTTTACCGGAAATCAGCAGGCAAACAAGACTGGGAAAAAGTGAACAAACGGAATATGCTTCTTTTTTGCTTATCTCCACAAATAATGTGTTCTTGTTTGTGATGTACATGTGATTTTTTTTATGTATGTCCAGGTCTGACTGGACCGATTTTGAACCTTTTGTCAAGTTAAACCTCAAGACGTAATTAATTGCCTTTCACGATGTTACACAATGGGTGTGTGATTATTTTATAATCGGGCATATATATACACTTAAAATATGCACCAACACATTTACACGTCTAGAAGATGACGCATTTACACGTTTACAAGATGATGCATTTACACGTCCAGAAGACGACGCATTTAGACGTCCATGGACGTGCAGTTCACGTCCAGAAGACGTCAAAGACGTCGGTTCAACTTTCATTTTGGATCTATTTTTCAACCATGACGGGACGTGTCGGACGGACGTCTTTTCAACGGTCAATAGACGTCCGAATGTTTGCTGGGAAGTCATTCCTGGTATTCACTGCATTTTTGTGATGATTTACATCTCCATATCATGATTACACAAAAAGCTATTTTAAAATTTGTTAGATATTCTTGGCACAGAATCTGAAATCTTGGATACACATACAGATCTCATCAGGCCAAACAACTTCTGCGATGCATGTAATTAGCTTCGCCCAAAAGGAAGTCAGCTATTAAGGGTTGTTTGAAAAAAGGATGCTCTAGAATTTGATATACTCCTCCTAGACTATTCCTCCGATCACCCCCAAACTTGGTCAGCATTAAGTCAAGACACTGAAGATGCTAAATTGCAAGCAGATTTTTGATATCTTAGACGGTTTGGCCATATTTTGATGTAACTTCAGCTGCATTATTGTTGTAGATATGACTATTGTGAGTCAAAGTCATAGTACCACCAACTGGCAGCAGGAAGTGTCACTTTCAAAAATGGTTTGAAATCACATTATTTTTATTCAGTTTGCTATAAAAAAGTCTTCAGAATAATAGCAAGACACAACAGATGTAGACCTGGAAAAATAAATCTTGATATTTTAAATACTTCCATGGAAATACATAAAACTTCAATAATCTTTCTGGGTATTTTTGAGGCTCATAGCATGCTTCAAATGATACGAAACTAAACACACACATCAGAGTTGTCGGCTGTTAGACGCTGACAAAGCCTTAGAAACGGCCATGGAGAGGAAACTCTGTAGCGCCACCTTTTGACAAAAGTAGGGGGTTAGTTTTACCTACTGTCACTTAACTCAGTACATTTGTTATCATCGACGGACAGATTTCTAATTTACAGGCCAACATGAACATTTTTTAGAAAAATAAGGCTTTTTTAACTTCTTAAATTTTTAACTACTCCTAAGAAGTTTATATGATTCACACCAAACTTTATCAACATGATGACAATACACTGGAGATGCTAAATTGTATAGGCTGCAATGGTAGTGTATAATGTTACACATAAAAGATTTCTATTTTAAATAAATACTGATATTTTTCATATCACAGATTATAAAATAATATGAAGCAGCTCAACTGTTTTCAACATTGATAATAAATCATCATATCAGAATGATTTCTGAAGGATCATGTGACACTGAAGACTGGAGTAATGATGCTGAAAATTCAGCTTTGATCACAGGAATAAATTATATTTTAAAGTATATTAAAATAGAAAGTCATCATTTTAATTAAAAAAACTGTCACAATATTACTGTTTTTTTTCTGTATTTATTATTAAATAAATGCAGCCTTAATGAGCAGAAGAGACTTTGTTCCAAAACGTTAAAAATAGTAATGCTTCCACACTTTTGACTGGTAATGTATATTACGTAAGGTAAACTACGCAGATGGTGTTATATGGTTGACAGAAAGAAAACAAAAGTAATACATATCATAACCACTAGATGGCAGCACAGGTCTATTTTTATACAGGGTAGATCAAATTCTTGTTGCTGCAAACAGGTCCAGAAATAATGACTTTATATTATCAGGTATTGAATATGGATATACACGTATATTTAGACATGATCAAAAACTCTGTCACAGTTTCGATCTCAATATATATATATATATATATATATATATATATATTTTTTTTTTTTTTTTTTTTTTTTAAACATTGATAACATTTAAAGATTTGTGGCAAGGTTTAAAAATAGAGAAATTAATAGTTTTATTCATCACACATTAAAGTGATGAAAAGTGAGTGAGGAGTGAAAATGTTACAAAAGATTTCTATTTAATAAATGCTTTAATGAATGTAACACATTTAAATATATTTGGTAACTGCAAATAAATGCTGTTCATTGAACTTTGTTCATAAAAGAATCCAGAAAAATAAAAGGTATAATATGCATGTTATATAATAGAATAATAAAAGGTATAATATACATATAATATACATGTTAAAGTGTATTATAATAAAATGACCGTGACTGTAAAGGATTACACTGATGATGGGTTTAAAACAATTGATTTTGACTGTCTGAGTGGAAAACTTTATATACACTTTATAAACTTTATAAACTTTATAAATTAAAATGGTTAAAATCATTTCTTCTAAATGAAATCTGGTTTACACTTCCCTGAATTATCTTTAATAAATCTGTGCAATGTGTAAATTTGTGCTGAAATGTGATACTCATTTATTGGAAATGATTTACAAACATAATTTTACTCCTCATAATAGATCTTATTGATTTCAGTGGTAATGCTTTTATACGGAAGAAGATTAGGGCCAAGCAATAATAAACAAATAATAAAACCATCTCAAGTTTAAAATCATTAGATTTTGAGAACAAAGTTGTGTTTCGAGATAAAACTTGTTACATTTAGAGAAAAAAAAGTCTAAATAAAATGTCAGCAAAAAGTCAAAATGCCGAGAAATGCATCAGTGTCATATTCATTGCATACTGACCCAAGAGGACATGACAGTCAAGCCAGGCCTATATTTCAGGCTTGTCAATGTCTATTTTATTTATATAGCACTATTACAGTTTTTTACAGATGCTAGGACACATTTCTCAATACTTAGGTCACTTTTGCAAAACTCTTCACACAGTTCTCCTAACCAACTTTCATCTTGGCAAAGCAGTTAATTTCACATTCAAAATGCACTACAACTACCAAAACACTTTATTCAGGTCTCAAATCAACTTATTCTTTCAGAACACTAGCAAAGGTTGACAGCCGACAAACACACTTCATCACCCACAAAACAATGACCTAAAAAACACTAACAACATGTAGCATTATACAATGTTTTCTTGTGTAAAACAAGGACACATCTCTGTTTATAATTGTTTATAATTATAATTTATAAACATGATGCAGAATTCGTCGACATTTTATGTCATTTATTTATTTTTATAATTTTTTATAATTTCAAAATACAAGAATTTGTATACACACCATCCACTGATACAGATACAATTCAATTGTTTTATAGCATTTAATTTTAAGATTTAAAATATATTTCATTAAAATATTACTGTATGAATGTAGCAAATTGCTGTCTTATTCAGTTTTGTATTATGTTATTGTTTTGAACATAAGTTTAACAGTTTTGAAAACAGTATGTAATCATGTGCTAATTGGCCTGTACGTACAAAGAGTTTTGGCAGTTGTTGAGTCTGAGTGAGAAAAGAATTCATGAAATTTGAGAGATGTAGTCATTGAATGCATTTTGTGCCAAAGCAATGATAATTGATCCTCAGTTTAGCCCACATAGACTTCTGTTGTGCTCACTGTGTGAAGAGTTTTGCAAAAGTGACCTAAGTATTGAGAAATGTGTCCTAGCGCCTGTAAAAAACTGTAATGTAGGTGAGAGTGCAATCAGTCCCAGGAATGAGGGCCTATGGGAAATGAAGTTCAAATGAGGAACAGTCAATATTCGGGTGATGGCTCCCTCTGGTGGTGCACAGGAGGCAGTGCGGGAGCCTCACTTGAAACAATGTGTTGTTTTACAGTATTTCACAATTGCTAAAACACATTTCTTGAAACCATCACTCATTTTCTCAAAACATTAAACACAAATGCAATCTTCAAACTAATTTCACAAAACCTCTGACTCTTATGGCAAAAATCAAACAAAGCTTTCAGATCATACACACATTAAACTATATATAAACACTACAGATCATTCATTAGACACTACATTAAAGGTCCCGTTCTTCGTGATCCCATGTTTCAAACTTTAGTTAGTGTGTAATGTTGTTGTTAGAGTATAAATAAAATCTGTAAAATTTTAAAGCTCAAAGTTCAATGCCAAGCCAGATATTTTATTTAACAGAAGTCGCCTACATCGAACGGCCAGTTTGGACTACATCCCTCTACTTCCTTCTTTAATGACGTCACTAAAACAGTTTTTTGACTAACCTCCGCCCACAGGAATACATAAGAGTTGCGTTTGTAGAGTGTGTTTGTCGCCATGTCGTCGAAACGCTGTTATTTTCATCCCGCAGTCCAATCACCGGGTCTGATTCCGGCTCAAATTGATAGGGTAAAATTAAAGACATGTTTACAATAACACTGAGCGCGTGCATCTCCACGTTATGGTAAGAGGCGTGACCTTTCCGGGCAAGATGCGCTAAACTGCTGTCGAATCACAACACAGGAACCGCTGGCACAATCAGAACTCGTTACGTATTTCTGAAGGAGGGACTTCATAGAACAAGGAAGTCATCAGCCCGTTTTTATGACAGTGGAAACAGCGGTATACAGATAAGTAAATTATGTGAAAAATACAGTGTTTTTTTACACACGAAACATGAACACATGTTTTATTGCACACTATAAACACAATCAAAGCTTCAAAAAAACACGAAAAACGGGACCTTTAAAAAATGGAAAACACAACATCCAGAACATGAGGTTACAGGGAAAAAAAAGTATATTGTAACACAGTAAACACATTTTGCCATTACATAAATGTATAGTATAGAAATCGTATAGTATAGTAGTACTAGTAGTCAAGTACAGTATAGTATTATAGTATAGTATAGTCTGTATATAGTCATAGTACAGCAGTCTAGTCTGAAAGTCAATAGAAAACTCTAAATGAAAAGCATGATAGTCTAGTATAGTATAGTCAGCATCAGTATATGTTGGGTCCGGCCTAAATCAAGTAGTCACCTTTATTTAGTTGCATATAGTATATACTAGTAGTAGTCTAGTATAGTCTAGTATAGTATAGCATCTAGTATAGTATAGTATAGTCTAGTATAGTATAGTCTAGTATAGTATAGTCTAGTATAGTCATAGTCTAGTATAGTCTAGTATAGTATATAGTCTAGTATAGTATAGTATAGTATATAGCATCTAGTATAGTATAGTATAGTATAGTCTAGTCTAGTATAGTATAGTATAGTATAGTATAGTATAGTAGTCTAGTATATAGTATAGTATAGTATAGTCTAGTATAGTATAGTATAGTATAGTATAGTATAGTATAGTATAGTATAGTATAGTCTAGTATAGTATAGTATAGTATAGTATAGTCTAGTATAGTATAGTATAGTATAGTATAGTATAGTATAGTATAGTATAGTATTCCCGCGTCTTCACGAAAGTCGTGGAGGGAGCCCTTGTTCCCATGAGAGAACAGGGTGTTCGCATCCTCAACTATCTAGACGACTGGCTTATCCTAGCACAGTCTCGGGATCAGTTGTGCGAACACAGGGACTTGGTGCTCAGTCACCTCAGCCAGTTGGGGCTTCAGGTCAACTGGGAAAAGAGCAAACTCGCCCCAGTGCAGAGGATCTCTTTTCTCGGTATGGAGTTGGATTCGGTCGAACAGATAGCACGCCTCACAGAGGAACGTGCTCGGTCGGTGTTGAACTGCCTGAATACTTTCAACGGCAGGACAGCGGTCCCACTGAAATTTTTTCAGAGGCTCCTGGGGCATATGGCGGCCGCAGCGGCTGTAACACCGCTCGGTCTGCTTCATATGAGACCGCTTCAGCACTGGCTTCACGGCCGAGTCCCGAGATGGGCGTGGCTACACGGCACGTTCCGGGTGCCAATCACTCAGGAGTGCCGCCAAGCCTTCAGCCCGTGGTCGGACCCTTTGTTTCTTCGGGCAGGAGTGCCCCTAGAACAAGTGTCCCGGCATGCTGTGGTATTCACAGATGCTTCGGCCACCGGCTGGGGTGCCACGTACAACGGGCATGCAGTGTCAGGGGTTTGGACGGGACCCCATCTGCATTGGCACATCAACTGCCTCGAGTTGCTGGCAGTACGTCTTGCTCTGGGCCGCCTCAAAGGCCTGCTACGGGGCAAGCATGTACTGGTCCGTACGGACAACACTGCGACCGTTGCGTACATCAACCATCAAGGTGGTCTACGCTCCCGTCGCATGTCGCAACTCGCCCGCCATCTCCTCCTCTGGAGTCAGAAGCATCTGAGGTCGCTTCGCGCCATTCATGTTCCCGGTGTGCTCAACCGTGTGGCCGACGAGCTGTCACGAGCTGCGCTGCCAGGAGAGTGGCGACTCCACCCCCAGGTGGTTCAGCTGATCTGGAAGGAGTTCGGAGAGGCTCAGGTAGACCTGTATGCCTCTCTAGAGACCTCCCACTGCCAGTTGTTTTACTCTCTGACCGAGGGAACACTCGGGACAGACGCACTGGCACACAGCTGGCCCCGGGGCCTGCGCAAATATGCGTTTCCCCCAGTGAGCCTACTTGCACAGACACTGTGCAAAGTCAGGGAGGACGAGGAGCAGGTCTTGCTAGTTGCGCCCTACTGGCCCAACCGGACCTGGTTCCCAGAACTCTCTCTCCTCGCGACAGCCCCTCCCTGGCCCATCCCTCTGAGGAAGGACCTTCTTTCTCAGAGACGGGGCACTCTCTGGCACCCGCGTCCAGACCTCTGGAAACTCCATGTCTGGCCCCTGGACGGGACGCGGAGGTTCTAGGTGACTTACCCCCTGAGGTACTTAACACCATCACTTCGGCACGTGCACCGTCTACAAGACGTGCTTACGCCTCGAAGTGGAACCTGTTCGTCGAGTGGTGCTCTTCTCGCCGAGAAGACCCCCGAAGATGCTCGATCGGAGTCGTGCTTTCCTTCTTGCAGCAAGGGTTGGAGCGTAGGCTGTCCCCCTCCACCCTCAAAGTCCAGACTGCTGCTATCTCCGCTTACCACGACCACATAGATGGCAAATCTGTTGGTCAGCACGACCTGGTCATCAGGTTCCTTAGGGGGGCGAGACGGTTAAATCCTCCTCGACCTCCCTCCATACCCTCTTGGGACCTCGCTCTGGTGCTAAGAGCACTCCAGATTGCTCCCTTTGAGCCTTTGCAATCAGCAGACTTAAAGATTCTGTCTATGAAGACTTTGCTGCTGGTTGCATTGGCCTCCATCAAGAGGGTAGGGGACCTGCAGTCATTTTCGGTCGACGAATCGTGCCTGGAGTTCGGGCCGGGCGACAGCCACGTGGTACTGAGACCCCGGCCTGGCTACGTGCCCAAGGTTCCCACCACTCCCTTCAGGGACCAGGTGGTGAGCCTGCAAGCGCTGCCCTCGGAGGAGGCAGACCCAGCCCTGGCTTTGCTCTGTCCAGTCCGCGCTTTGCGACGGTACATAGACAGAACTCGAAGCTTCAGGACCTCAGACCAGCTCTTTGTCTGTTACGGAGGCCAGCAGAAGGGAAAGGCTGTCTCCAAGCAGAGGATGGCCCACTGGATAGTGGATGCCATCGCCCTGGCTTATCAAGCTCAGGGCGTGCCCTGCCCGCTCAGGTTGCATGCTCACTCCACGAGAGGTGTAGCATCCTCCTGGGCGCTGGCTCGTGGCGCCTCGCTGACAGACATTTGTAGAGCTGCGGGCTGGGCGACACCTAACACGTTCGCTAGGTACTATAGCCTTCGTGTGGAGCCGGTCTCCTCCCGTGTTCTCGCCTCAGGTCAGAGGCACGGAGAGGCCCCGGCTTAGTGTCCGCTTGCTGCGCGACATGCGCTTCTTTTCTCCAGAGAGTCCCTACAAGGCAGACCCTGTCGAGTCCTCCGACATCCCTTCGGCAGCCGACGTGGCGGAGCGTCGGTCGCCAGGCCTTACTCCGTTGAATCCTTGAGAACCGGATTTAGGCTGGGTTCCATATGTGTGACCCTACGGGGATCCCATATGCGGCTTTCCACGGTTGCTCCTAATCGAAGCCCGTGTCTTTCCCTCTGGGAGAACCCACCAAGTTGGAGTCACCCCAGTTCTTCCATATGTTGTACAACCTACAAGGTTAGTCCATATGTACTTATCCATATAACTCCTTCGGGGAAGGATATGGCTTCCGCAGCGTTCCTTATCTGACGTAAGGTTACGCTCCCAGTGGTATCTATAGTCTCACTGAGTGGGTTTTGGGAACAACAGTGATCGACCCTCTCTGTGTGAGCCCGGTCCCACCGTCCTTAGGCAAGGGGGTTCAGGTGGCTCACAACAGAGCACTGGAAGAGGGCACCTCCTGTGGCGCTTTGGTAGGGATTCCTATTCGTCGGTCATCCGACGTACGTCGAAGTGACCGACTGAATGGGAACGTCTCGGTTACAAAGGTAACCCTCGTTCCCTGAAGGAGGGAACGGAGACGTACGTCCCGTCGCCACAGGCGCTGTCCTGCTGATGCTGCCACCTGCTGGGTTCGGCTCCTCAGCGAAAACCTGAAGATGCAACGCACCTGCTGCTCATTATATACCCGCGCTGCGAGGCGAGCAGCTGATGCATATGATTGCATGCCAATGTGCATTGGCTCGTTTAGTTACACTCGAAGTAGATTGGCCTCTCTAGCGAGATTCCTATTCGTCGGTCATCCGACGTACGTCTCCGTTCCCTCCTTCAGGGAACGAGGGTTACCTTTGTAACCGAGACGTTCTCATCCTATAATGTCAGTACTGTCAGATCAATAATATTGTTGAATACACACATACATTGTTGAACATACATCAAAACACATTTAAAGACATATATAGTTATATATAAAACAAGATAATCTCGTATAAAACAGTCATTTTACGAAGAGTTTACAGCTGATGAAAATGAGCGGTGAACGGGTGAGTTGGGCGTTTCTTCACTGCATGTACAGTATCGGTCAAACGTTTGTGATCATTAAGGGTTTTCTTTTAATGTTTTGAAAGTCTCTTAATCTCACCAAGGCTGTATTCATCTGATCAAAAATACAGTAGAAACAGTAATACTGTGAAGTATTATTGCAAAGTAACTGGTTTCTGTTGTATTGTTCAAAATGTAATTTATTCCTGTGATCAAAGCTGAATTTTCATCATCATTACTCCAGTCTTCAGAGTCACATGATCCTTCAGAAATCATCATACTCACTGTTCACCACTCAATTTCATCAGCTGAAAACTTCTTGTAAACTTTTTTTCAGGCTAGCATATATGTAATTATATTATATAATTATATATAGTCTATATATGTCTTGAAATGTGTTTTGATGAATATTTCTACCTTTTCTTTTTTCTTTTCAATTGTATTTTTGTGTTCTTGTAAAGCACTTTTTCTTTTTAAATATTTTATTTAGAGTTTTGAAATTATATTAACAAACACAAAGGTATTAAACAATAACCAACATAAGACAACAAGGACACACATTTACAATAAAATAAAAGGAAGAAAAAACTCAGATTGCCTCAGTCAGCAAATATATACAAAATAATTATTGAGAATAAACATAACTAACAATATTCACAGTTGTTTTGTAAATCAGTTATATCACCATTGGGGAAGAAAATAAAACTTATACAAATTATAATTATGATATCGTGTTAATTTAGGGTGTGACGATAGACCGGTATTGGCGATAACCACAATATTTAAAATGAATAGGACGCTTATGATCTCATGACATGTAAATACTCCAGCGCCAGTACCTGGTAGAGCTCTCGGGTGGCAGTATTGCACCTTAACGCTGACACCTGTCAAACAAGAAGAAGACGCAGTAGGGATGGGCGATACCACTTATTTTGTTTTCGATACGATACCGATACTTTCAAGGCCAATATCACCGATATCAATACCGATACGATACCTCTAATATGAACTTTTAGATTTGAACATTTATTCAGTTATTTAATTACTAAGAGTAAAATAGGTTATGATACCCACTTACGGTATCACGCGCATCACTTACGCGCATCACGCACTGTACGTAGGGCACCAAGTGCTGAGGGGGCACCAAAAATAGCCTAATGAATTTTTTTTATTTTATATTTATAATTATTTTAATTATTTCATTAGCCTATAGAAATATTAGGCACATTTTAGCCATGTATATGTAACAAAAAAGGGGGGAACAAGAAAGATATTTAATAATTGCTCTAGTCTAGTCTAGAAAGTACCCCCCACCCCCGTGCCGGATGGTCCGTTCCGGTTGTTCGCGCGGGCGCCTGCCTGATGCAGTTTGACAGATTTTGAGCATGGCTCCGAAAAGACAGCAGGAGTCGGGTGCTGAAAAACAAAAGAAGAAGAAACTGCGAGATGATGCCCGTGCATCACTTTCAGGTAAGTCCATGTTTAATCATTCATAAATACGGGAAATGTGCTGCATGTGCGTGCTCTGCTAATCGTAATGCGCCTCGAACTTGCTGACGTTAATGTTAGCATTAGCAAACTATGTTATTATAACTTACAACTTCGGTGCAAGCTAAATTGAGATTTTACTGTTAAACATTACCTATTTTAAAAACAACTGACCTGACGCCAGCTAGCTGTTACTTTTTTTTTTTTACTATCTTTCTTTAGATATTGAGCAGTAGTTTATGGTTTATTTTGACGTGATGGTGGTTAATACTTTCTCAGTAACGTTAACAGTTAGCAGTCAGTGCAGTGCACATGGTAGGCTAACAATTCCTGTTAAATATATATATATATATATATATATATATATATATATATATATATATAATATAAAATGTCATTATGAATGATATAAAGCAAACATTACTGTTGATTTGTGTGCATTATTGCACCTCATTCTATTATGCTTTATATTAGATTAGATTTAGATTTACATTTATTCATTTAGCAGATGCTTTTATCTAAAGCGACTTACAAATGAGAACAATAGAAGCAGTTAAACTAACAGTAGGACAACAATATGCAAGTGCTATGCCTATGACCCTTCTCAGTTTAACGCAGAATTTTTTTATTTTTTTTATTTTTAATAATAGATAAATAAGGAATAAAGGGGGAGAACTCCTGCCATGCTTTCAGTTATAAATGTTTATAATATTTTTCTGGTATAAGATTCTTTGTTTGAATATTTTGTCTCTTTCTATACTGATCCTTTTTCTTCGCATTTCTAAATTATTGCAGGGGCAATGCTGAGTATGATGTATGTATGATGATGTATGTCTTTGGTTTATTTTGACAACATTTGGTCTAAGAAGATTTTGCACTTTACTTGAATGTGTGTTTTTAGCTGTTCTACATAGCCTACTGTGTTTACAAAGTACGTAAAGTTGTGACTTTTAGTCCTCTAAATCTTTGTTTTATTTAAGAAGACTGACTATTCTTGTTTGTACTTATTGATGATTATTTAATTTAATTTGTTCAAAGTGACATTGAATTTGCAAAAAAAAAAAAGTCTGGATTATTTTGATAATTTTTTTTATTTTGCTATTCTGTTTACTGTTTACAAAGTCAGCAAAGCTGTGAAGATTTTACTTTCTCTTTTTAGTGTTCTTAAGTTTTATACTGTGATGCTGCTATTGTGTGTTATTGGTATTGAGTTATGTTTGGTAATAAAAAGTTAAACTGGCAAAAACAAACTTTTTTTTTTTTCTCGGGGTCAGGGTGGGGGGCATCATAAAGGAATTATGCTTAGGGCACCAAAATGGCTAGCAGCGGCACTGGTGAGCGTTGTAGTCATTGTAGTCCAGAGCTGCGCTTGGAGTATTTACGACAGTGTGATTCACTGAAGGAACCTGTAGGGGGAGCTTCGCAAATCTTACTGAGTTCCTCTTTAAGACACTAATGTTTTTCTTGAAGAGTGGTCCTAATTTTTTAAAGTCCGTTACATAAAAAGGTAGACTGGTGTAACTTGAATTGGAAAAATAACATTGATTACCCCTTGATTAACTGCAAGTTGGTCAAACTAGTTCTATATTCTATAGATATCGCTATATATCGATTTTGTGAATTCTTTTGGCCACAATAACCGTGGTGTGAAAAATCTAATATCGTGACAGCCCTATGTGAGAGCCCAGCGAATCACCACAAAGGTTTTGATGAAGACATCTCAGCAACTGTCGTAAAACCATTAACACAAACACATAGGATGCCCCACCGGGTTGACTCAGAATCACCTTCACTGTGAGCTAAATAAATGTTTTTCATTCTTTTGTCTTTTTAACATAGATCCTAACGGTGAGTTCTGAAACACAGATAGAGATGCTCCAGAAAGATCATCTCCCAAACAACACCTATTCTGGGGTGTGTGGGTAATGAGGACTCTTTGGCTTGATGAATATTTCTGATTCCTTGTCTTAGGAAAATAACATTAATCTATAGTTGTGGTATTACTGATCATCCTATGATGCCAACACGCACACACACAGTTGTTCTAAAAAAAACATGCCCAGACATGTCATTTTAATGGATATAGCCAGTGTGGTGTAGGGGTAATACTTCCTTAATGTCTTGACTCAGATATTTTGACTCAATTAACATATATACCCCATTGACCAAACAGCACTGATTTTGACACTGAGGTGTAAAGCTTGCTTGGGTGACTTTCACCCCCACAATCAAAGGAAAAACATGGCCACCATCAGTTCCCAACAGATTAGAAGAAGCCAGATACCCAGGATTCAGCAAATGCCAATCTGGGGTAAGATCCCAGCCAGCAATGACACGTGGGGCCCAGATGGGTTAACTACGGGTTCCATGGGTACTGTGTGGGCATGGGCTTTGGCTGGGTGAAATCAGCGGGTCCCATGTAGGTTTTGTAGTACGAGTCCCACATAGGAAGCCCATATGAGCTGATTGCATGGGCCCCATAAGGGACAGGCATGGGCCAAGTGGGCATGGGTTTGATCTGGGAACACATATATGGGTCTTGCATGGCATATTTATGGGCCAAGTGGGCATGGGTTTGAACTGGGAATGCACATATGGGTCCTGCATAGAATTTTTATGGGCCAAGTGGGCATGGGTTTGAACTGGGAACACATATATGGGTCTTGCATGACATATTTATGGGCCAAGTGGGCATGGGTTTGATCTGGGAACACATATATGGGTCTTGAATGGCATATTTATGGGCCAAGTGGACATGGGTTTGAACTGGGAATGCACATATGGGTCCTGCATAGAAATTTTATGGGCCAAGTGGGCATGGGTTTGAACTGGGAACACATATATGGGTCTTGCATGACATATTTATGGGCCAAGTGGGCATGGGTTTGATCTGGGAACACATATATGGGTCTTGAATGGCATATTTATGGGCCAAGTGGACATGGGTTTGAACTGGGAATGCACATATGGGTCCTGCATAGAAATTTTATGGGCCAAGTGGGCATGGGTTTGATCTGGGAACACATATATGGGTCTTGAATGGCATATTTATGGGCCAAGTGGACATGGGTTTGAACTGGGAATGCACATATGGGTCCTGCATAGAAATTTTATGGGCCAAGTGGGCATGGGTTTGAATATACGCATTTGAATAATATGCATATTGCTGAGTGACACGTGAGCCTTGCTTATCGTGGACGCTTGCACACACTAATGTCCCTGTGTGCTCTGCACGCATACACATGCACACAGACACACGCACACACACACACTTAGTGTCATGTAAGCTGGTTATTTGATGTTAAATGGTTACTTATCTTTTTATTGAAAGCTCCTGTTGAACACTGATTTGCTCAATTTTTGTCTAATTTCATTAAGGTCTTGCCAGCCAGAAGACAGGAGCCAACCAGACAGGAGCCAGCCAGACAGGAGGAGGTGTACCCTGTTGTTCATAAATATGGTGTAAGTTTCCATACATCGACCTTAAAGTTTCCTTTAAATGCTCCTGATATGTTACAAGACGTTGACAAATTATGTTAATTTCAAATGCTTATGACTTATATCACAGTAGTTTAACCAGGATATTCTCATTTCAAAAGCAGAGGTGCAGCCCACAACTGATATTACATTTGATATTTGATGAAAGTTCCCAATCAGGGAGAGGAGGGCTCTAAAGTATTCAGAATTTGGGTGGATATTTTATTTAACCCATTTTGCCCATTTTTATCAATTTCTTACATGAAGGGTTTTTCCTCCATAGAGATTTCGGTGGCGGCTGCCACCACGTTATTTCTTGCCGCCACCGCCTCACGATGAGGAAATCCAAAATAAATACTTCAAGCGCTGTCTGTCGGGTGCGCTGGTTTTTCTTATTCTGCGCGACCCATGCTATTTCTGGATCTTACAGTTACGCAAGCACCCCCCCACCGTCGTAGCTATGATCGCACCATGCCGCGTGCTCCGCGAGGGGTTACCGCCACTCTCCTTTTTTGGCCAAGGAAAAACCCTGATATTGCTCAATTAAACATGATTGTAGTATCAGTTCTGGCCACAATCTTACATATGACTCCTTTAAACAGACCATCACAGATTAGGGATGTGTCACGATCTTTGGATATTGGAATATATTATTATGAATTATTATTAAAGATAATTTTTGTTGTTCAATTTAATATATTTCTTGCAGTTCAAAGCATCAAGTGTCTTGTATTTATCTTGTACTTACATTCATTCTTCGTTTTTAATTTTTCTTAGATTGTTTCCTTAAATGAATGGTTGGGCTTACCCAATTATGAATTTAATTATGAATTACCATTAATTATGAATTGCCCAGTTAGGACCAACATAAGATCCTTACAGAGCCCACTTTAAGCCCATATGGGCATTCATGGTTGAATCCTGGTGCAAGCCCACTTTAAACCCCTTTAGGCAGGTGGGGCCCAAATGGGTCTGACACAAATTGCCCGGTTAAGACCCACATAAGACCATTACAGATCCCACTTAAAACCCACCTGGGCATCCATGGCTGGCCCCCATGTGGATCCCGGGTGCAAGCCCACTTTAAACCCCTTCAGACCGGTGGGCCCCAAATGGGTCTGACATGAATTGCCCAGTTAAGACCGACATAAGACCCTTACAGATCCCACTTAAAACCCATCTGGGCATCCACGGCTGGCCCCCATGTGGATCCTGGTTGCAAACCCACTTTAAACCCCTTTGGGCAGGTGGGGCCCAAATGGGTTTGGCATGAATTGCCCAGTTAGGACCCACATAAGACTCTTACAGATCCCATTTAAAGCCCATCTGTGTAGCCATGTTGCAAAGCCCACTTTGGACCCCTTTGGGCAGGTGGGGCCCAAATGGGTCTGACATGAATTGCCCAATTAAGACCCATGCAGTACCCTTACAGGTCCCACTTTTAGTACGTCTGGGCTTCCACGGCTTGCCCCAATGTGGATCCCGGGTGCAAGCCCTTAATGGGGCCCACATTTGCCGCCCATGAAGCCCTCATCTGGGCCCCACATGTCATTGCTGGCTGGGATATAACCCCCATAAATATACCCATAGATCTAACTATAAATCCAACTCACCCTATATCTCTTTGACACTATTGACCTCTTTAGATATGAAGCTGATGGGTCTGCCCCAACCCAGGAGTGATGGACTGAAGGATTTTCTATGCTCTTATCCTGTTTTACTGTACCTTTATTTTTCTTCTTACGATCAATAAAAAGGTGGTTTACAAATTCTGAGTTGAAAGTCATTTTCTTCACAGTACAAATATTTTCTCATGTAATTTAGATTATATTAGGTCAGGTACAGGTTTACTAAACATAACTTAGAGTTGGCAGGGTTTGAAAGTTTCTTTTGCAAATGAGCACATTAAAGCACATTAATTTCACCTACAGGAATATAAAAGAAATATAAATGGGGCCCAGTTCTCACCCGCTGTGGTCCCACAAAAACCCCATAGAGGGGCCATTTGTGGGTCCAGTGTTATCACCCTTCTGGGCCCCGTAAGGGTTCTGTATGTGGCCCACATTGGCCCCATTTATTAGAACCCATATGTGACCCATGTGGGCCCCTATAATGAACACACAAATGAGCCCCATTTAGAGCCCACTATGGACCCATCATGTGCCACTATGGGCTAACACACATGGGGCCTGTGTGGAGCCGATGGACAAAATTCTATGGGCCCCACTTGGGTTGCCCATGCAGGGCCCAAGTGAAAGCCCATCAAAAACCCACATAGGGCCCACATGGACATGTTGGCTGGGATGCGTGTCCCATGTAAGGGATTTATCTATATACATACCTAGATACTTGTAAGATTGCACCTGTGCCATTTCCTGATGTGAAGTGGATCTAGTTTGTTATTAACATCTGTTCTTAACATCGATACCATACACTTCTCAAAACACTTCATTACTATTGATGTGAGAGCAATCGGTCTAAAATCATTATTCTCCAAGGGGCTCCAAGGGGTTTTGGCACAGGAATAATAAGAGACTTGTTTTCTCCAGAGCTGCTGTATAGATAAATTAACTTTTTTTCTGCTTTATGTGTCCACCCCGTCATGTGCTGGTCTACCCTGTCATCTTGATATGTTAAAATAACATTTTAAATAATAATCATAATTCAATCATGGATTTATATAATCCAGTGTGTTCAATAGCTAGGAGTGGAGACAATGACATGCAAACAAAAAACTCCATCTATATATCACAGTTTTCTCTAAATAAGAAAAAATACATGTGCAAATTGCATGAGTTTCTTTAAAAAACACATGGTTTACATAAAATCTTTTATGTATTTATGATTTGAAAGTGAACAAATAACCCTGTTTAGGAAAGAGACATCATACCTTTCAGAAAATATTAATATTGCAATGACAACGTATTTAACAGTAACGCTTTCGAAACACACACACACACATCCTAACTGTTTGGAAACGTTTTGAAATGTCAATGGTTCACCACTGGGGGGCGATGATCTCTGTGAACCCACACTGATTCACTGACAACCATTGAACAAGTGTCTGTGGGTTTCACCTGATCTCTGATCAGTTTTTTCCATCTGTAGACGTTTTAATGAGACATTTGTATAATTAAAAGGAATAATAGTAGTTAATAGTCTCTAATTGGCTTGTTTAGCTGAGCCATGGAACAAACAAAACAAAATTGTTAAAATTGAAAACTAAAAAAAAATTGCTAAAAGAACACATCACACAGACACTTGATATTTAATGGTATTAGATGATTACTTAATTTCATTTGATAGATTATACTTTTATGTATTTTTGGCATGAGTTTTTGTTGTATTTACACTGTTCTGACCAGCAGGGGTCACCAGCATGTCACGATTAGAGTGTTTCAAAAAAGTGAATCAATTTGCAAAACATTGGTTCATTTGAGCCGAATCTTTGAAAAGCTTTGTTTCTCACATCACCAGTCAAAACTTAATTAGTACACAACAGGTCATTCTGAGGATTCATGTTTGTTGAGTTTGATGAGTTTCTGAAGCTCAGAGGAGTAACAGCAGTTTAAAAAAGACCATTGACATTTATATCAAAGGGATTGATAGATGACGGCTGTAATACTAATGTTTTCATCACAGGATAAGAAATAAATGGATCCCCTTTCATCCTCATTTCTTCAATTAATGTATTCATGTCACGTGTATGTTTACTGAACTTTAATATTACATGTTTCCTCATAAACCTGTTGGATGTTTTGCTAATAAATGCAATGTGCTATTTAAACCACCCAGATAGCAAATTTGTTTTGGGTCGAATCCGGTTGAATTTCGGATAAAAGTTTGGCCCACATGGAATTACGGTCCAAGATTGGCCCAAAAGCTGCTTACCGAAAGTAAGCCAGACTCATGCCGGAAGCAGACCAGAACTCACCCACAACTTCTTCCATGTCCCAGAAATCAGACATAACTGGCCCACAATAGCTCTGTAATCCCCAGATGTCAGCCAGAACAACTCATCCAGAAGCCCCAGAATACACCCATAGCTGGTATAATACAGGATTCATCTGAGATAATATACTGCCTACCTTGACTTGAAACTTAAAAAAAATCTCCCTTCAATTCCAATTCTTCTCAACTTTAATAACAATCCTTCTCTCCACATCATGCCTTTTCAATGTCGAAGTATACTGCCACAAACACCTCTTTCATAGCTAATGCCTTCTTTACATCAGTTTATAATCTTATTAATGCATCTAAAGTGGATTTACCACGAAAACCAAACTGATAAGCAGCTTTTAATCCTCTGCTTTCTAACACATAATAGGGGTGCTTAATAATTATGTTTTTCCATCACTTTACAGAGGTTAGACGTCAGAGCAATCAGCCTATAATTTCCTGCTATTGCAGAATCTTTCCCTGGTTTGGGAATAGGGATTACGACGGTTTGTTTCCAGAATAAAGGTAGGGTGTCAGTTGTCCTTCCACCCATATTTTTTTTAAATGATCCAATATTGCTTTAAGTATTATTTCATCCATATGTTTAATCATAGTATAGCAAACTCTATCTTTTCCTGGATCAGTTCTTCTAACCCTCATTAATACTCTTTCTAGTTCCCACATTTTAAAGCTGGCATCTAAAGCTGATTGACTATAGTTGTTGTTTTTTAAATATAAATATCTTGATGTTGCTTTAAAATTGCTTCCCTCCTTCTCTTCTAATTTCTCTCTAGATTATCTGTGCTTTTTGAAAGGTGAAGGCTAACAGCTTTTTCAGCTTTTTCTACTTCAGTAACTGCTGTTTTCCCTTCATTTGCTAAAACTGCAATATTCTGAGTTCTGTAAACACCAACCATCTTATTAAGGACACTCCATACATCTCCCAGCTGAGTTTCCCTTCCTATTGTGGAGCAGTACCAGATTTAAGACACATGAGAGAAAGCCCGTGGGTAAGTTCACAGCCTGTTACCAGAACACACGTACATCTCATCTGATGTATGCAGATGGATTGAGATTGAGAAATGACTGTTACAGTAAGAGCCAGATTTACTTTAGAAGGCCCTTTTTTAAAAAACCTATAACTTCAAATAAGAAACATCTTCATCATTTGTTAAAAAAGCCAATGATGATTTGACTCTCATTTATATAGAGATGACACTTGTGCTGACAATCAGCCATTGTTTGCAGTGTTTGTTTGAGCTGTTAGTGCCACAGTGTAAAAGGATTGTTGCGTCACCCCTGAACTATCTTCTTGAGAAAAAGCTTTGAAACTCATCTCCGGGAAAGGTCATCTCCAGGTTTGTACATGTTTTATTTCATCTCGTTTAGACTAATGTAATGTTGGTGTCAGCCAGGCCTCTCTCTCACGCTTGCGGTTAGTGCAGAATGCTGCAGCTCGACATTTAACATGAACACGTAAACAGGAACATATTTCCCATCAAATCTGTGTGTACGCACGCTTTATAAATGAGTCCCCTGGACACAGGAGCAGCTTCTTCCCACAGGCCATTTCCCTCCTGAACAGTTATAAGCCTCCCAAGTCACATACCTGCAAGTGCAACACTCCCACTGTTGATATTTAATCATATTATTCACAATACTGTAAATATGTTCATAATCGGTAAATATGTATATTATGACTAAGACTAAGCCTAACTGTGTCCTTATGCTTTTTATATTCTTTATTTTTTTTATTCTTAAATGTTATGTTTCTTGTTGTTGTGTTTGCATGTGTGCACTAAAAGCTTCAGTACCAAGGTAAATTCCCTGTGTGTGCAAACACACTTGACATTAAAGCTCTTTCTGATTCTGAACAGGTCGTGACAGAAGGGACATGTTCGTGTTCATTTATGTGGAACGAGGAAGGCATTATGCAAATATATTTTATTGTTGAGACACGTTAATTTTAATTGTGTCCTTTAACCCTCTGGGCTTTACATTGTTTTCTGGAAGTGTTGTTGTCACCGGGAGTGTTTTGACATGCCCTGACATCTCTGCTTATTTCTGTTACGTGTAACATTTTCATGGCTAAAGTCTGATTACGCTGTATTCAGCACAAACTCTGCATGTATGTAAAAATTTGTAGTTTTGAGAAAATTATGTTTATAAGCGGTTTGTGAAAAAAAAAGTCACTGAAGGCCATAAAATGCGATTAATTCAAATCCTTAACGCGTTAAAATAATTCATGTGAAATTGTGTCATAACGTAATTTATATCACGTTTCACTTTAAAACATGAACTCTCTGTCACATTCTCTCATTGTATCTGAAGAGCGCGAGACCCCCTGCATCGCACTGTTCCCGTTTGAACGGAACGTCGAAACATCCCACCGCTGTGTGGCCAGATGATATGAAAACTATGTTGTTGTGTTTTTTTTGCTGGATAAAGCAAACCAGCTTCTCGCTATGAAAGTTTAGATGGATGAGGATTGCAATCAAAGTAAAGACGATTGTGTGATGTACAGGAGTCATACATTAAGTGTGAGTGAGTATGTTATATTGATGAGCAAACAAATCACATGAGCGCTCTCGACGCGCTGATCGCTTGTCTTTTCACAGGTGTTCACATCTGAGGTCTTCTTAAGAGGCTGGATCCAAACTGAAGCTGATGTACTCTCTAGTCACCTTAGGAGGGGCATCCCAAGATAAAACAGAAAAGCAAATGGAGAATAATTTGTGTAGCTGCTGTTCATAAGGTTAAGCTAAAATAGCCATGTGCAATTGATCTGATATGTACGGAGCCCTGGACATGACATGCAGGAAAAAATAATAGGCTAAATCGTGCACACAATTTACTATTTCGTTCCCTCGATTTTTTTTAAATCATGCGCATGATTTATAAATCGAGGGAATGAAATAGTAAATTGTGCACACGTTTTAGTAAATCGAGGGAACAAAATAGTAAATTGTGCGCACGATTTAATTTTTTTTCTTGCATGTCATGTGTGGGGCTCCGTAGATAAGAGATGCATTATGTGAATGCTTGGCTAAAGAGATGCGTCTTTAATCTAGATTTAAACTGAGAGATTGAGTCTGAGCCCCAAACATTATCAGGAAGGCTATTCCAGAGTTTAAGAGCCAAATCTTTAAAAAACATTAAAAATATTAATGTTTACAAACTTTTGACCAGTACTGCACATCCCCATGCATGTGTTTTTTTATTTTGCAAAATGATTTTAATATATTATTTTTTACAGTTATTTTAAGAAGGCTTTGACATCCAAAGTGACATTGTATGAGCAATAATTCTATAAGATTTTATCCAAAAATGGCTAGATGATTGTGCAACTGATCAATAACAACTGAGTATTCCAGCAAGCTGTGTATTGATATCTTGTATATATTCTTGTCATTTTTAGGTTCTGAGACCATATGGGGTGAAGGTGAAGACAGAACCAAACTAAAGCTGGACTGTAACCTACTGGAGTCAAGTCAAATCACCTTTATTTATATAGCGCTTTTTACAATGCAGATTGTGTCAAAGCAGCTTTACATTGATAACTGGTACATTATTTTGGCTGCACAGCAGCTCTTAAAGAATAGTGTCAATGCAGGCAGACCAAAGCACTGTTGAATATCAAATGTCAAGTCAAATGTCAAGTGTCCCCAACTAAGCAAGCCAAAGGCGACAGCGGCAAGGAACCCAAACTCCAACAGGTGACATCAGGTGGCAAACAGGTGGCAAATAGGTGTTAAAATGGAGAAAAAAACCTTGGGAGAAGCCAGGAGTCTGGACTATATGATAGACTTCATACTGACAACTACTGGCATGGATGCAGCATCAGAAGTTTTTGAAAAGAGGAGCATTGTCTTCTCCAAGAAAAAGTGTGGAGGACTCATCTGGCCTTCATCGACCCCATGAGGTGACTCCATGTAAAATGAATCAGCTTGCTTTAGGCCCCTGATATGAATGACATCTTCACCTCATGTGAGTTGATATCATTTTAAACATTCTTAAAATGTTTTTTTTCTTGTGAATGTATTTTATAGTATATGTAATAGTATATGTAATCCGCTCCACACACGCAGGAACTCTAGATCCCATCCCCTCACACCTTCTACAAGCCATCGCTCCTACACTTTTACCAGCACTTACACACATAATCAACTCCTCACTCCACACTGGCAATTTCCCTAACACATTCAAGCAGGCTCGGGTAACCCCACTGCTTAAGAAACCCACATTAAACACGTCTCTTGTAGACAACTACAGACCTGTTTCTCTCCTACCATTCATAGCAAAAACACTTGAACGAGTTGTTATCAACCAGGTGTCATCTTTCCTCTCACAGAGCAATCAATTGGACGTCAATCAATCTGGTTTCAAGAGTGGCCACTCGACTGAGACTGCACTGCTGTCGGTCACTGAATCCCTGCGGATTGCAAAGGCTGATTTCAAATCATCAGTTCTCATTCTGCTCGATCTATCTGCTGCCTTTGACACGGTGAATCATCAGATCCTCCTGTCCACCCTCTCATCACTGGGCATCACAGGTACTCCACTTCTCTGGTTTGAATCCTATCTCACAGGAAGGTCTTTCAGGGTTGCCTGGAGAGGGGAGGTATCCAAAGCTCATCAACTGACCACGGGGGTTCCTCAGGGTTCAGTTCTTGGACCCCTCCTCTTCTCCATTTACACTACATCACTTGGTCCCATCATTCAGGCACATGGTTTCTCCTACCATTGCTATGCTGATGACACACAACTCTTCCTTTCATTCCGACCAGATGATCCCACAGTAGCTGCACGAATCACAAGCTGTCTGGCGGACATCTCGGCATGGATGAAAGAACATCATCTACAGCTCAACCTGGCTAAGACTGAGCTTCTCATCTTCCCTGCCAATCCGACTCTAAATCACCATTTCAGCATCGAGCTAGGTACATCCTCAATTACACCATCAAAATTCGCCCAGAAATCTTGGAGTAATCCTTGATGACCAACTGACCTTCAAAGACCACATTGCAAAGACAGCTCGGTCATGCAGATTTGCACTTTACAACATCAGGAAAATCAGGCCCTTTCTAACAGAACATGCAACACAACTTCTGGTCCAGGCCCTGGTCATTTCTAGGCTTGATTACAGCAATGCACTTCTGCCTGGACTGCCATCATGCACAATCAAGCCTCTACAAATGATTCAGAATGCTGCAGCACGTCTCGTCTTCAACAAGCCCAAAAGAGCCCACGTCACGCCTCTCTTCATCTCTCTGCACTGGCTACCACTTGCTGCTCGCATCAAGTTCAAGGCGTTGACGCTTGCTTACAGATCTACCACAGGCTCAGCACCCTCCTACTTCAACTCACTCTTATGAGTCTACACTCCTACCAGAAGCCTGCGCTCATTAAAGGAGCGAAGGCTTGTGGTACCATCACAGAGAGGCACGAAATCACTCTCCAGAACATTCTCGTTCACTGTTCCTTGCTGGTGGAATGATCTTCCTGTCTTCATCCGGAATGCAGAATCCCTGGCAATATTCAAAAGACAGCTGAAAACTCATCTCTTTCGTGAGCACTTAACCTCATCTTAAAAAAAACAAAACCAAAAAAATTCTATACCTATCCTTTCACCCCTCTCTGTTGTAGCTTCTGATACTCTGAGCACGGCCTAAAACTTGTATTGTGAGCACTTATTGTGTCCATTTGCCTCGTCAGGATGACTCGCTTGTTGTATTCCTCACTTGTAAGTCACTTTGGATAAAAGCGTCTGCCAAATGAATAAATGTAAATGTAAGACTGTTCAAATGAAAAAAATGTTTTACCTTTAAAGATTTTGTAATCAAGGTTGCCTGTGTTGGGCTTGTGTTTGCAGGTTGTACAAGACTAGGGCTGTAGCAGCTAATCAATAAAATCTAGGTAATATTATTGATAATGAGCAAAATTACAAAAACTACATGTTTCCTCATAAACCTGTTGGATGTTTTGCTAATAAATGCAATGTGCTATTTAAACCACCCAGACAGCAAATTTGTTTTGGGCTGAATCCGGTTGAATTTTGGATGAGAGTTTGGCCCACATACTGCATGGAATTACGGTCCAAGGTTGGCCCAAAAGCTGCTAACCGAAAGTGAGCCAGACCCATGCCGAAAGCAGACCAGAACTCACCCACAACTTCTTCCATGTCCCAGAAATCAGACATAACTGGCCCACAATAGCTCTGTAATCCCCAGATGTCAGCCATAACAACTCATCCAGAAGCCCCAGAATACACCCATAGCTGGACCGATATTATGCCAGAAAAAAGTTTAAAGTATTTTCTGTAATCCTATTTTTTTGTAAAAAACTGACAACACGTTTTGGATACAGAGATTCTGAATCCCCATTCCCCTGACCATTTCTCTACAACCTCAACTGCTTCTTGAATTTTATGCACAACATATTAAAAATGTCTTCCTCTGTTCCACATTGCTCCATCATCTGCATATAATGCTGTTTTAATCCTGGACGAATTCCTTCACACACATCATTGATCATTATGTTGAATAATACAGGATT
Source organism: Megalobrama amblycephala (assembly GCF_018812025.1). NCBI lineage: Eukaryota > Metazoa > Chordata > Actinopteri > Cypriniformes > Xenocyprididae > Megalobrama > Megalobrama amblycephala. The sequence goes on along the minus strand of NC_063057.1, from coordinate 23,354,563 downwards.
CATAGCACTTCCCTGAGGTGTCCATTTCTACATTCACCATCTGAGATAATATACTGCCCACCTTGACCTGAAACTTAAAAAATCTCCCTTCAATTCCAATTCTTCGCAACTTTAATAACAATCCTTCTCTCCACATCATGCCTTTTCAATGTCGAAGTATACTGCCACAAACACCTCTTTCATAGCTAATGCCTTCTTTACATCAGTTTATAATCTTATTAATGCATCTTGTTATTGATAGCCACGCCCTGTCTCATTAGAATAATGCAACTTTGATACTGAAAGTACATTTCCTGTCTGCAAGTGTAACATATTAACAAAAAGAAAGACACAACTACAGATATTAATTTGAAAATGTTTATTGAAATATATAAGAGAATGATATATTTGTACGAGAATGATAAACTTGTATGAGAATGATATACTTGTACGAGATTGGTATTTGATCAGATAAACAAAAAGATGTGATCACATCAAAACAATGTAGAAAAGAAAAAGAGCCCAATAGCATACAAATATTAACCATCAAAGAATGAACAGACAACTGGTATTGCAATGCCTTTATTGAAGTATATATTAATTACTAACTAAAAAATGACCAGACAACTGGTATTGTATTGACTTTATTAAAGTATATATTAATTACTAAAGAATGACAGACAACTGTTATTGTAATGACTTTATTAAAGTATATATTAATTACTAAAGAATGACAGACAACTGTTATTGTAATGACTTTATTAAAGTATATATTAATTACTTACTAAAGAATGACAGACAATTGGTATTGTAATGCCTTTATTGCATGTATTAATCCCTTATTAAAGAATGAAAAACAACTGTTATTATAATGCATTTGTTAGTAACATGTTAGTAGGTTAGAAAGGAACTAATATGTATTTGAAAGAAAAGCAATCTTACCGTTGAAGGATGTCTTGATCAGAAGAGCAGGTGGGCCAGAACACCGCAGCAGAGGAGAAGAGTCCAGAACAAAGAGACGAGCCTCTATATATAGACATTTGAGGGGAATTCCCAAGAAGATGACATCAAGTGGTCAGATAGTCTATAAAAGGCTGGAACATGAAGCGAACATGAGGGGCTGCTTCACACCTGAGGCTGTACCTCCGACACCAGAACCAGCTGATGATGCCTCCATCGCTGATATTGCCTTGACTGAAGAACTTTTCAATACTTATACTTTATTTAATTACTTGTATAGAATGTTAGTAGAATATATGTAATGCTAGTAATCCTAATGTAATAAATAAATGAACTTATAACTTTATAACTAAACTCGGCCTCATGTGGCATTAATTTAAGTCGTTGAGCCTGAACAGACCACGGAGAAGTCTTCTGTCTGATTGTAAGTATTTTGAAATACTTATAATTTAGGTCAGATTTGACTTTCTTACCTAACCTGAGAATAATAAAAATAAGGTAAAGGTGCTTAGAGACGCATCTCAAAACAATCTAAAGTGGATTTACCACGAAAACCAAACTGATAAGGAGCTATTAATCCTCTGCTTTCTCACACATTAATAGGGGTGCTTAATAATTATGTTTTTCCATCACTTTACATAGGTTAGATTTTGGTTGGATGTTGGACCAGAGTTGGCCAAGGGACTGAGTAGGTCATAGTCATTTTACAGTGTTGACTTATTCGTTCTATTTGCATTACCCACTGTTAATATTATTGTTTGTTTTGTTTTTTGTTGTAGATTTCTTTTTGACCTGACGGTGGCTGTGGGGTTGCCTTCATTGGTGGATAGCAGTGGTGTGGTGGTTTGGTCACTTTATTTTTCTTTCCTTCTAGGTCTGCAGTGTGATTTGCCGTGAGCTTGATTGCAGTGGGAACACGTTTGTCTGTATGCCATTCCTGTCTTCACAACCTAGGTAACCTGTGGCCATCTGTGGGTTTTTATTTATTTTTATTTACTCTTTTTTCTTTGTGGGTAATTGCATTGAAGGTCTGCTGCATCCTTTTAACATGTTAATGTTTTTTTTTTGTAATTATATTATTTTCTTTTGAATAAAAATGTTTGTTTATTGAAGCTTCACTACCGCCTTCTGCCTGATTATTTCCCTCTTTTGGGTCTTGTTGTCACAATTAGTTGCAGCCCCTGCATAAGGATTTAGGGGGTATAATCAAATTTGAACATCAGTCACTTTGAATTGATAGTTTTACTCGAAACCTTCACAGTGCCAACATTCCTGTAAATGTCAGTTGATGATTTCACATTGGGTGATGAAATACTGATGCGGTTACCTGGAAAAGGGTGCAGTTATGTTTTCTAATGAGACATGATGAAGAATGTATATTCTTGAGAAATCCTGGTTAATTGATAAAAGGGTGGGGTAATTACTCTTCACCTCTATCGGTTAATGTTATGACACTTTTCAGTTGACTTTAAAGGTTTCTCGCTAATTTCTCTTGGACGTGTGGCAATATCGCATGCTTTGGGAGGGAGAAGTGGTTTACTGAATTTAAAGTGGGTCAATTCACAGTATTTAGGATTTGGTCATTAACAGTAGCATCATGTATCCGAGAGTTAAACAGCAGTCAAAGTGAACACAATTCAATGTTGTTTTTGATTGTTTTTCCCCACATACGGCTTTTAGAGAGTTCTGAACCTTGTATTAGGCTACATTTCTGTAGATACTGAACAGAAGTTTGAGATTTGACATGTTTCTCAGCTTCCACACCTACATGAACTTTTATAACCTAGTCAACGCCCACTTTGGCGATTCTGTGCTTTAAAAGGCAGCTCTGCACACCTAGTAAGTCACTGTTTCCAGCAGAGCTGCTTTAGAAACACTTGTCTTCTCCAGCATCTCTCTCCTCAAATCTTCAATCAAAATGAGCAAGATCGTTGTTTTTACCAAAGAGGCCTTTGCGGGCAGAACAGCTGAATTCAAGAATGATGTCCACGACTTAGTAGAAAAGGGCTTCAACGACGTCATCTGCTCCATAAAAGTCATCGGTGCACCATGGGTGGCGTATTATGACAAGAATTTTGCTGGAAAGCACCTGGTGTTTGAGGAAGGAGAGTACGCCACCCTTGATGACAAAGGCAAGTTTTCTTCCCTCAAGATGGTCACAGATGACCTGGACAACCCTGAAATCCAGCTGTTCGAGCATGTGAACTATCAAGGAAGAAAAGTGACCCTACGCAGTGAAGCCAATCTTCATGACATTGATTTCAGTGACATAGCTTCTTCCCACAAAGTGAATGGTGGTGTCTGGGTGCTATATGAGCACATCAATCGTCAGGGTTCCCAGCTTATTACTTTCCCTGGCAATGAAGTTCCCAGCTATTTGCCACTCTCCTTCAACGATGTGGCCAGCCATGTGCGCCCCTTGCTGCCGAAGCCATAGACAGCATCATTCAACGTACGCTTTCTGCAGCTGAATATGAACTGGAATCCTTTTGGAAAGAACGAGGCAGGTGGTGGGGAATGACTGATCTTGACCAGAAACTTGATTTGACTCTTGACTGCGACGGCAAACAGTCCGAAGAAACTTCATGCAATCAGACTCAACCTTATCATTTGAGTATATCTGTGTAAAGACATACTGCACATTAACTTGGCAAATGTTATATGACAATGATGCATTTTCTTAGAAAAAGTTGTATGCTGCTAGTTAATTGGCTTATCATCAGTATCAGTTAAAGTATGTAATAAAATACAGTCTTGGAATTGTTACTGTTGTTGTACAGATCCAATTGTATTTGATTGTCTTTCCCCTGTTTGATGAGAGTGAAATTTTGAAGGGGATTTTGGATTCATATTATGCTGAGAAAGTGACAGTGAATGTTGTTTTACTCTGCCAACTCAGAAAATAAAGAGTCTTGACATAACACTCCTTGTTTCTTTAATTCTCTTTATTTTTTCACTTTCACCCAAGTGATTTATGATTGAGGAACACAACAAATGATTAATCTAAGGAGGCAATAGACACAAGAAGTGCTATTAATACAAATGTGATGTTAAATGTTAAATTAGAAATGAAGAGCTTTGCCAATGGCATTTCCCCCCTCTTCTCATATATGGCATGGCGGGCCAAATCAAAGGGTACCATGGGCCAACTTTGGCTCTATGGAAGGTATCACCACAAATACCACCTGTCACAGATGGACTGTGACCTACAGTATGACTTTTATTTTGAAAGGACTGCTAAAGTGCATGCACACACATGAACAGTTTCCACCATTATACAAACACAATCTAGATGTGTGGTTACTTTTCTGTTTATGTGGTATCATATGCCATTTGTGTCCCTCTGATTAGTTTAAATGTTTTGTTATATAAATGTTCTTTTCTTTTGTTGTTTGTTTTGTTGAAATATTTAATGTTTTTGTGGTGACAGAATGTACAATGAAAACAGAAAAACAGCCCATATATATATATATATATATATATATATATATATATATATATATATATATATATATTGTTGTCACGGTACCAAAATTCCAGTAGTCAGTACCAATACCATGAAAATTTAACGGTTCTCGGTACCAATTTCGGTACCACAGCAAAATTTATTGGAAGCTATTTTACTATTTTATATAGCCTATTTTAAAAACATTAAATATGATTTGGAGTGTGTGTGTTTGTGTGTGTGTATATATATATATATATATATATATATATATATATATAGGTTACCTTCAATGAAATAAATTTTGAAATATAAAAATAAATAAATAAATGCTCAAACATCCATTTTGTACTGTTGAAAAAACCATCATATGCTGGTAAAGGTAGGCTTTTGAAGCTGTATGCTGGTCAAGTGCTGGAACCTAAACTGGTCCTGCTGGTCCATGCTAGTCCTAAGCTGGTCCTGGACCAGCATAAACCAGCTCAAACCACCATACCAGCTTCAAAACCTACCTTACCAGCATATGCTCATTTTTTCAACAGGGGTAACAGACGTGCGTGTTTATTTTAGTCATTTCGGTCAGTGAAACAACACACTACAGCCTGTAAAACTATGAAATAAATATGGGTAAATAATGGTAACCTAAATAATAATAAAGCTAAATATTATTTCAAAAAACATTCTTTTTTTATTTCCACACAAAGACACGTCATATAGCCAAAGTCCCGTTATTATAGTCTTTGATATAGCCTCCCAGCAAACATTGGTCCGACGGCAACGTCGTGTCCCCGGCCAAAAATAGTTCGCAGTAGGACGGCATAAATTCGGTAAAAATATGTAACACAGAACATTTCCTAAAAATGCATTCAGATATGTTTGTACATGTCTATAGTTCAATGGGGTTGCATGTATAATTGTTACTTTGACTTTTAGCTGCGTGTAGTTCAATATGTAAATCGGTTGTGAGAGAACGTCACTAGGTGACGTCTTTTACACGTGTATTACACGTCCGTCATGACCCTCTGTGAAATCCTTGTTCAATATGCAAAAGCTGTGATTACACCTTGGTTAATACTGCAATAATTAATTAAAGTGCACCAAGTAGTTTTTAAGAGGGTTTTAAAAGGTTGTGAATAGACGTCCACTGACGTCTTTTACACGTCTCGTCAAGCAAGACTAGCAGGGAAAAAAAGAATTTTCTTTATGAAATACATGATTTGTATACAAAGTAAATATATTTAATTTATCTTGTTTAAATAAATTGTAATCATAAAGTGCCCAGTGTGGTAAAGTGATTGCAAGCCACACTGATTTTTAGTCATTATTTCAACCTGATTTATGTAGGTCTATTCGTTGTTATTATTTTCATGGAATGTACGCATATACATGTAAAACAGATATATATCCGGTCACCATTTAGGTCTGAGTAATTGCAAAAACTGTGCTGCCAACATGTAGTAACAAAAGATAGTAACAAATCTGGGGATATTCCAAAATCCCGCGATAGGATAGATTATCTCGCGGTTCCAAGAAAAGAAACTGATGGGAGTTAGTATATCTGTAAAGACACTTTTAGGTTATGGGGTAGCCTAATGCAATCAAGAGTATATGGAGAAGTGTTTAAGTATTTAAAAAAGACAAGATTAATGGAAAGAGTTTGAAGATTTGAATTATGTATTTATGTATACAATATCAGGATTATTTTATTTATTTATTTATTTATTCTTCTATAGTTAAACCATGTACGTTTCACACTCCAGACCAGTAGGTGGCGGAACATGCACCTTTTACGGTTGGTTTGCCAATCCGTCAAAAAAACTCGAGAGAAGAAGATTATCTCGTGCGATAGTGGTCAAGCGTTCACCTGGAACATACAACCACGAGGAGAGGAGCAATTGAGGAGGGAGTTGTGTCTGTATATATTTATACTATATAAAATCTACTGTTGGGTAAGTACATTTTGTATTATTTGATTAACGTGCTTGAGTTTTACGTGTTTGACACGAAGGAACCGAGAGAAATGATGCCCACATTGTCAACTGAAATTCACCGAGTATGGCTAAAATTAGCTAACGTTAGTAGGTTAAAAATTACTTTGAATTTATACATGGTACACCATAGTATAAAGTATATTTAATGATACAGTCAAAGTTATTACTGTAAATTATTAATGTAGCCTTTTGAGAGTTTCTTTCAGAAAGTAAATTATCTGAAAGAGATTGAAATGTTTAATGTTAGCTAGATTCGAACATGTATGTTTTCAGTAACTGCTTTAAAATATTTTGTAATTTTAGAATTGCTAATCATGTCCTCTGAGTTCCAAAAGATATGAAACTCAAAAATTTACATAAATTATTTCAGTGTATTTTGTTCTACACAGGTGATAGCACACTAAAAAATGCGTCACTTTTCGCCTTTAATATGTCATTCTCATTTAGAGGTAAAAATGTATTCCATGAGTCCGGGTTTTGCCTGAATATCAACATAATATCCAAAAACATTGATTTAAAAAGTGACTTATTTTAATATTTTAGACAACTACGTACTTTTTTTTTTAAAAATACATTTTGTATGTGTATGTTTATTGTACTTAATGAAATTACATGCAAGGTGTAATTTGTCTCGCAGGGTCACATAATGAACAGCCATCTTCCAGACAGAGAAATCGGGAATCGTTCTACAGGCCAATCATGGACAACCGAAAGAGGCATAGTATTGTTTTCTTGTTTAATGTCATACACCTAAAGATGATTTTTTTTTTTTTTTTTTGGTAATCGTACAGTTATGCTGTTATTCATTCATTAATGTGTCCTTTCTGACCTTAAATAACTTATCATTTTTCACACCTTTTGTTTTTAATGTCTATGTAGTATTGTCTACAGTCCCAAATTCTGGATTGACGCCCCAGTTCCAGAGGGCACTCCAGTCCCAGTCCCAGAGGGCACCCCAGTCCCAGTCCCAGAGGACGATCCAGTCCCAGTCCCAGATGGCACCCCAGTCCCAGAGGACGCTCCAGGCCCAGTACCAGAGGGCGCCCCAGTCCCAGAGGGCACCCCAGTCCAAGTACCAGAGGACGCTCCAGGCCCAGTACCAGAGGGCACCCCAGTCCCAGTCCCAGTCCCAGAGGGCACCCCAGTCCCAGTACCAGAGGACGCTCCAGTCCCAGTCCCAGAGGACGCTCCAGTCCCAGTACCAGAGGGCACCCCAGTCCCAGTACCAGAGGGCGCCCCAGTCCCAGTACCAGAGGGCGCCCCAGTCCCAGTCCCAGAGTGCACCCCAGTCCCAGTACCAGAGGGCGCCCCAGTCCCAGTCCCAGAGGGCACCCCAGTACCAGAGGACGCTCCAGGCCCAGTACCAGAGGGCACCCCAGTCCCAGTACCAGAGGGCGCCCCAGTCCCAGTCTCAGTCCCAGAGGGCACCCCGGTCCCAGTACCAGAGGGCACCCCAGTCCCAGTACCAGAGGACACCCCAATCCCAGTACCAGAGGGCACCCCAATCCCAGTACCAGAGGGCACCCCAGTCCCAGAGGGCGCCCCAGTCCCAGTCCCAGAGGGCACCCAGTACCAGAGGACGCTCCAGGCCCAGTACCAGAGGGCACCCCAGTCCCAGTACCAGAGGGCGCCCCAGTCCCAGTCTCAGTCCCAGAGGGCACCCCGGTCCCAGTACCAGAGGGCACCCCGGTCCCAGTACCAGAGGGCACCCCAGTCCCAGTACCAGAGGACACCCCAATCCCAGTACCAGAGGGCACCCCAATCCCAGTACCAGAGGGCACCCCAGTCCCAGTACCAGAGGACACCCCAATCCCAGTACCAGAGGACACCCCAGTCCCAGTACCAGAGGACGCTCCAGGCCCAGTACCAGACGGCACCCCAGTCCCAGTACCAGAGGGCGCCCCAGTCCTAGAGGGCACCCCAGTCCAAGTACCAGAGGACGCTCCAGGCCCAGTACCAGAGGGCACCCCAGTCCCAGTCCCAGAGGGCACCCCAGTCCCAGTACCAGAGGACGCTCCAGTCCCAGTCCCAGAGGGCGCCCCAGTCCCAGTCCCAGAGGACGCTCCAGTCCCAGTACCAGAGGGCGCTCCAGTCCCAGTACCAGAGGGCGCCCCAGTCCCAGTACCAGAGGGCGCCCCAGTCCCAGAGGGCGCCCCAGTCCCAGTCCCAGAGGGCACCCCAGTACCAGAGGGCACCCCAGTCCAAGTACCAGAGGACGCTCCAGGCCCAGTCCCAGAGGGCACCCCAGTCCCAGTCCCAGAGGGCACCCCAGTCCCAGTACCAGAGGACGCTCCAGGCCCAGTACCAGAGGGCACCCCAGGCCCAGTACCAGAGGGCACCCCAGGCCCAGTACCAGAGGGCACCCCAGTCCCAGTCCCAGAGGGCACCCCGGTCCTAGTACCAGAGGGCGCCCCAGTCCCAGAGGGCACCCCGGTCCCAGTACCAGAGGGCACCCCAGTCCCAGTACCAGAGGACACCCCAATCCCAGTACCAGAGGGCACCCCGGTCCTAGTACCAGAGGGCGCCCCAGTCCCAGAGGACACCCCAATCCCAGTCCCAGAGAGCACCCCAGTCCCAGTACCAGAGGATGCTCCAGTCCCAGTACCAGAGGACGCTCCAGTCCCAGTACCAGAGAACGCTCCAGTCCCAGTACCAGAGGGCGCCCCAGTCCCAGTACCAGAGGGCGCCCCAGTCCCAGTCCCAGAGGGCACCCCAGTCCCAGTACCAGAGGACGCTCCAGTCCCAGTCCCAGAGGGCGCCCCAGTCCCAGTACCAGAGAGCTCTCCAGTCCCAGTACCAGAGGGCGCCCCAGTCCCAGTACCAGAGGGCGCCCCAGTCCCAGAGGGCACCCCAGTACCAGAGGGCACCCCAGTCCAAGTACCAGAGGACGCTCCAGGCCCAGTCCCAAAGGGCACCCCAGTCCCAGTCCCAGAGGGCACCCCAGTCCCAGTACCAGAGGACGCTCCAGGCCCAGTACCAGAGGGCACCCCAGTCCCAGTACCAGAGGACGCTCCAGGCCCAGTACCAGAGGGCACCCCAGGCCCAGTACCAGAGAACACCCCAATCCCAGTACCAGAGGGCACCCCGGTCCTAGTACCAGAGGGCGCCCCAGTCCCAGAGGACACCCCAATCCCAGTCCCAGAGGGCACCCCGGTCCCAGTACCAGAGGACACCCCAATCCCAGTACCAGAGGGCGCCCCAGTCCCAGTACCAGAGGAAACCCAATCCCAGTACCAGAGGGCACCCCAATCCCATTACCAGAGGGCACCCTGGTCCCAGTACCAGAGGGCACCCCAGTCCCAGTACCAGAGGGCACCCCAGTCCCATTACCAGAGGGCACCCTGGTCCCAGTACCAGAGGACACCCCAATCCCAGTACCTGAGGACACCCCAGTCCCAGTACCAGAGGGCACCCCAGTCCCTAGAGGAGCTCCAGCCCCAGACAGGGCGCCCCAATCCCAGTCCCAGAGGACACCCCAATCCCAGTACCAGAGGGCACCCCAGTCCCAGAGGACATCCCACTGTATGTGAGAACTTTACAGTCACATCTTATTTTACATGGATTCTACCTTAGTGACAACACAGCTTAGCGTATAAACATATACATTTCTCTGAATCACTGAATTCTCTGAAGTTAATAGTTACAAATACAGAGCTTATAATGTCTGTCATTGCTCAACAAGAATTACCTAAAAGTACAGCCAGATGATTTCATAACTAATGCGGTATTATACTGTGAAGTGATTTACTGTTAATATTTACACTTTCATAAAATTAACTGTTTTAATGATAATAAAAAAAAAAAAAACATTTGTAAAGTTTATTGTACTAAATGAAGTTACATTTAATGTGCAATTTGTCTCTCAGGTTCACATAACGAACAGCCATCTGCCAGACGGAGAATTTATGATTCGTTCTCCAGGCCATCTGGGGCAACCGAAAGAGGCATAGTATTGTTTTCTTGTTTAATTTCATCCACATAAAGAGGATTTTTAATTAATCGTACACTTACGGTGTTCAACAATTAATGTGACATTTTTTACCTTAAATAACTTTGTATTATTTTTCACACCTTTTGTTTGTAATGTGTATTCAGTATTGTCTCCTGTCCCAAATTCTTCACGGGCACCGCAGTCCCAGAGGACGCCCCCGTCCCAGAGGGCACCCCAGTGTATGTGAGAACTTTAGTCACATCTTATTTTAAACGCAGTCCACCTTAGTGACAACACAGCTCAATATACACTACCAGTCAAAAGTTTGGAAACTGTACTAATTGATTGTTTTTGAAAGAAGTCTGTTTTGCTCATTAAGGCTGCATTTAAAAAAATAATAATAAACTGTAATATTGTCAATGTTTTTAATTTCAATAACTATTTTTTATTTTAAAAATAGTATAAAATGTCATTTATTCCTGTGATCAAAGTTGCAAAAGCTTTATATTTCAGATAAATGTTGTTCTCTTGAACTCTATACTCATCAAATAATCCTGATAAAATTGTACACAACTGTTTTCAACATTTATAGTGATAATACATGTTTCTTGAACATTAATTTGGAATATCAGAATGATTTGTGAAGGATCTTGTGACTCTTAAGACTGTAGTAATGATGATAAATTCAGCTTTGAATCACATCTTCTACACGATGGTCTGGAAAAATTAATAACAGCAATTCGTAATGTTGTTTTGCCTCTTGACAGCTTCGAGGAGTGAGCACAGACCTGACGGCATGTTTGTTCCAGCCATGGGGTTGTCCTATCCACAATTGAATTAATTAGTAAAATACTAGTTTATGGTTTTAAACAATAAGTGTTTTTGCTCACTGTTAATTCAGTCTTGCACTTCTGTTTTCACAACCTTATTTTTACCGGAAATCAGCAGGCAAACAAGACTGGGAAAAAGTGAACAAACGGAATATGCTTCTTTTTTGCTTATCTCCACAAATAATGTGTTCTTGTTTGTGATGTACATGTGATTTTTTTTATGTATGTCCAGGTCTGACTGGACCGATTTTGAACCTTTTGTCAAGTTAAACCTCAAGACGTAATTAATTGCCTTTCACGATGTTACACAATGGGTGTGTGATTATTTTATAATCGGGCATATATATACACTTAAAATATGCACCAACACATTTACACGTCTAGAAGATGACGCATTTACACGTTTACAAGATGATGCATTTACACGTCCAGAAGACGACGCATTTAGACGTCCATGGACGTGCAGTTCACGTCCAGAAGACGTCAAAGACGTCGGTTCAACTTTCATTTTGGATCTATTTTTCAACCATGACGGGACGTGTCGGACGGACGTCTTTTCAACGGTCAATAGACGTCCGAATGTTTGCTGGGAAGTCATTCCTGGTATTCACTGCATTTTTGTGATGATTTACATCTCCATATCATGATTACACAAAAAGCTATTTTAAAATTTGTTAGATATTCTTGGCACAGAATCTGAAATCTTGGATACACATACAGATCTCATCAGGCCAAACAACTTCTGCGATGCATGTAATTAGCTTCGCCCAAAAGGAAGTCAGCTATTAAGGGTTGTTTGAAAAAAGGATGCTCTAGAATTTGATATACTCCTCCTAGACTATTCCTCCGATCACCCCCAAACTTGGTCAGCATTAAGTCAAGACACTGAAGATGCTAAATTGCAAGCAGATTTTTGATATCTTAGACGGTTTGGCCATATTTTGATGTAACTTCAGCTGCATTATTGTTGTAGATATGACTATTGTGAGTCAAAGTCATAGTACCACCAACTGGCAGCAGGAAGTGTCACTTTCAAAAATGGTTTGAAATCACATTATTTTTATTCAGTTTGCTATAAAAAAGTCTTCAGAATAATAGCAAGACACAACAGATGTAGACCTGGAAAAATAAATCTTGATATTTTAAATACTTCCATGGAAATACATAAAACTTCAATAATCTTTCTGGGTATTTTTGAGGCTCATAGCATGCTTCAAATGATACGAAACTAAACACACACATCAGAGTTGTCGGCTGTTTAGACGCTGACAAAGCCTTAGAAACGGCCATGGAGAGGAAACTCTGTAGCGCCACCTTTTGACAAAAGTAGGGGGTTAGTTTTACCTACTGTCACTTAACTCAGTACATTTGTTATCATCGACGGACAGATTTCTAATTTACAGGCCAACATGAACATTTTTTAGAAAAATAAGGCTTTTTTAACTTCTTAAATTTTTAACTACTCCTAAGAAGTTTATATGATTCACACCAAACTTTATCAACATGATGACAATACACTGGAGATGCTAAATTGTATAGGCTGCAATGGTAGTGTATAATGTTACACATAAAAGATTTCTATTTTAAATAAATACTGATATTTTTCATATCACAGATTATAAAATAATATGAAGCAGCTCAACTGTTTTCAACATTGATAATAAATCATCATATCAGAATGATTTCTGAAGGATCATGTGACACTGAAGACTGGAGTAATGATGCTGAAAATTCAGCTTTGATCACAGGAATAAATTATATTTTAAAGTATATTAAAATAGAAAGTCATCATTTTAATTAAAAAAACTGTCACAATATTACTGTTTTTTTTCTGTATTTATTATTAAATAAATGCAGCCTTAATGAGCAGAAGAGACTTTGTTCCAAAACGTTAAAAATAGTAATGCTTCCACACTTTTGACTGGTAATGTATATTACGTAAGGTAAACTACGCAGATGGTGTTATATGGTTGACAGAAAGAAAACAAAAGTAATACATATCATAACCACTAGATGGCAGCACAGGTCTATTTTTATACAGGGTAGATCAAATTCTTGTTGCTGCAAACAGGTCCAGAAATAATGACTTTATATTATCAGGTATTGAATATGGATATACACGTATATTTAGACATGATCAAAAACTCTGTCACAGTTTCGATCTCATATATATATATATATATATATATATATATATATATATTTTTTTTTTTTTTTTAAACATTGATAACATTTAAAGATTTGTGGCAAGGTTTAAAAATAGAGAAATTAATAGTTTTATTCATCACACATTAAAGTGATGAAAAGTGAGTGAGGAGTGAAAATGTTACAAAAGATTTCTATTTAATAAATGCTTTAATGAATGTAACACATTTAAATATATTTGGTAACTGCAAATAAATGCTGTTCATTGAACTTTGTTCATAAAAGAATCCAGAAAAATAAAAGGTATAATATGCATGTTATATAATAGAATAATAAAAGGTATAATATACATATAATATACATGTTAAAGTGTATTATAATAAAATGACCGTGACTGTAAAGGATTACACTGATGATGGGTTTAAAACAATTGATTTTCACTGTCTGAGTGGAAAACTTTATATACACTTTATAAACTTTATAACTTTATAAATTAAAATGGTTAAAATCATTTCTTCTAAATGAAATCTGGTTTACACTTCCCTGAATTATCTTTAATAAATCTGTGCAATGTGTAAATTTGTGCTGAAATGTGATACTCATTTATTGGAAATGATTTACAAACATAATTTTACTCCTCATAATAGATCTTATTGATTTCAGTGGTAATGCTTTTATACGGAAGAAGATTAGGGCCAAGCAATAATAAACAAATAATAAAACCATCTCAAGTTTAAAATCATTAGATTTTGAGAACAAAGTTGTGTTTCGAGATAAAACTTGTTACATTTAGAGAAAAAAAAGTCTAAATAAAATGTCAGCAAAAAGTCAAAATGCCGAGAAATGCATCAGTGTCATATTCATTGCATACTGACCCAAGAGGACATGACAGTCAAGCCAGGCCTATATTTCAGGCTTGTCAATGTCTATTTTATTTATATAGCACTATTACAGTTTTTTACAGATGCTAGGACACATTTCTCAATACTTAGGTCACTTTTGCAAAACTCTTCACACAGTTCTCCTAACCAACTTTCATCTTGGCAAAGCAGTTAATTTCACATTCAAAATGCACTACAACTACCAAAACACTTTATTCAGGTCTCAAATCAACTTATTCTTTCAGAACACTAGCAAAGGTTGACAGCCGACAAACACTTCATCACCCACAAAACAATGACCTGAAAAACACTAACAACATGTAGCATTATACAATGTTTTCTTGTGTAAAACAAGGACACATCTCTGTTTATAATTGTTTATAATTATAATTTATAAACATGATGCAGAATTCGTCGACATTTTATGTCATTTATTTATTTTTATAATTTTTTATAATTTCAAAATACAAGAATTTGTATACACACCATCCACTGATACAGATACAATTCAATTGTTTTATAGCATTTAATTTTAAGATTTAAAATATATTTCATTAAAATATTACTGTATGAATGTAGCAAATTGCTGTCTTATTCAGTTTTGTATTATGTTATTGTTTTGAACATAAGTTTAACAGTTTTGAAAACAGTATGTAATCATGTGCTAATTGGCCTGTACGTACAAAGAGTTTTGGCAGTTGTTGAGTCTGAGTGAGAAAAGAATTCATGAAATTTGAGAGATGTAGTCATTGAATGCATTTTGTGCCAAAGCAATGATAATTGATCCTCAGTTTAGCCCACATAGACTTCTGTTGTGCTCACTGTGTGAAGAGTTTTGCAAAAGTGACCTAAGTATTGAGAAATGTGTCCTAGCGCCTGTAAAAAACTGTAATGTAGGTGAGAGTGCAATCAGTCCCAGGAATGAGGGCCTATGGGAAATGAAGTTCAAATGAGGAACAGTCAATATTCGGGTGATGGCTCCCTCTGGTGGTGCACAGGAGGCAGTGCGGGAGCCTCACTTGAAACAATGTGTTGTTTTACAGTATTTCACAATTGCTAAAACACATTTCTTGAAACCATCACTCATTTTCTCAAAACATTAAACACAAATGCAATCTTCAAACTAATTTCACAAAACCTCTGACTCTTATGGCAAAAATCAAACAAAGCTTTCAGATCATACACACATTAAACTATATATAAACACTACAGATCATTCATTAGACACTACATTAAAGGTCCCGTTCTTCGTGATCCCATGTTTCAAACTTTAGTTAGTGTGTAATGTTGTTGTTAGAGTATAAATAAAATCTGTAAAATTTTAAAGCTCAAAGTTCAATGCCAAGCCAGATATTTTATTTAACAGAAGTCGCCTACATCGAACGGCCAGTTTGGACTACATCCCTCTACTTCCTTCTTTAATGACGTCACTAAAACAGTTTTTTGACTAACCTCCACCCACAGGAATACACAAGAGTTGCGTTTGTAGAGTGTGTTTGTCGCCATGTCGTCGAAACGCTGTTATTTTCATCCCGCAGTCCAATCACCGGGTCTGATTCCGGCTCAAATTGATAGGGTAAAATTAAAGACATGTTTACAATAACACTGAGCGCGTGCATCTCCACGTTATGGTAAGAGGCGTGACCTTTCCGGGCAAGATGCGCTAAACTGCTGTCGAATCACAACACAGGAACCGCTGGCACAATCAGAACTCGTTACGTATTTCTGAAGGAGGGACTTCATAGAACAAGGAAGTCATCAGCCCGTTTTTATGACAGTGGAAACAGCGGTATACAGATAAGTAAATTATGTGAAAAATACTGTGTTTTTTTACACACGAAACATGAACACATGTTTTATTGCACACTATAAACACAATCAAAGCTTCAAAAAAACACGAAAAACGGGACCTTTAAAAAATGGAAAACACAACATCCAGAACATGAGGTTACAGGAAAAAAAAAGTATATTGTAACACAGTAAACACATTTTGCCATTACATAAAATGTATAGAAATCGTATAGTATAGTATAGTCTAGTCTAGTCTAGTATAGTCGAGTCTAGTATAGTATAGTATAGTCTAGTCTAGTCTAGTCTAGTATAGTATAGTATAGTGTAGTCTAGTATAGTCGCATCTAGTATAGTCGCATCTAGTATAGTATAGTATAGTCTAGTATAGTCGCATCTAGTATAGTATAGTCTAGTATAGTATAGTCTAGTATAGTCTAGTATAGTCGCATCTAGTATAGTATAGTATAGTATAGTATAGTATAGTATAGTATAGTATAGTATAGTATAGTCTAGTCTAGTCTAGTCTAGTCCAGTATAGTCCAGTATAGTCCAGTATAGTCGAGTCTAGTATAGTCGCATCTAGTATAGTATAGTCTAGTATAGTATAGTCTAGTCTAGTATAGTCGCATCTAGTATAGTATAGTCTAGTATAGTATAGTATAGTCTAGTATAGTCGCATCTAGTATAGTATAGTATAGTATAGTATAGTATAGTATAGTATAGTATAGTCTAGTCTAGTCTAGTCTAGTCTAGTCCAGTATAGTCCAGTATAGTCGAGTCTAGTATAGTCGCATCTAGTATAGTATAGTCTAGTATAGTATAGTCGCATCGAGTATAGTATAGTATAGTATAGTCGAGTATAGTATAGTATAGTATAGTCTAGTATAGTATAGTGTAGTTAAACTAGTATAGTTCAAGTCAGTTCAGTGTTGATTCACTTACATTGTAAAGACCATCAATTATTATGTAAATTACTGTAATTATTTTCCTCTATAAAGCAGTTCTGCAGAAAACAGTGATGTCATCATCTAGGCTAGCTTAGTTCAGTTCTCATCCTATAATGTCAGTACTGTCAGATCAATAATATTGTTGAATATTATTGAATATTGTTGAGGACATTTTTCACATCACAGGCAATGTCGTCTCTTGCCAGGCAAAGGGAAAAACCTGTGCCGGATCCAGCCTTGACAGCCTTGTCTCCACACCCCTTGCTCTTTCTCCTCATCATCCTCTTACACATACTCTTCCTCCTCTACTTTTCAGATTGTTTCCATCTATTGTTGGTATCATCATTCAGCACCTGTGTCACCTGTGCACTCTGAACTGACCCATATTTTATACAGTTGATTTGATCACATCAATAAGTGTGAATAATTTTGAGTCATTGTGTTTAAAGGATGACAACTGTGTTGTAGTTGTGTTTAACTTTTGCCTCATGTATTTACCATTTTACAACACAGTGCAGAATGTGTTTTAGTGAGTAAGAATGTGTTCAGAGTTTTGCAAAAAGAGTGGATGAGATTTGCAAACAGTGTCTTAACTACCTGAACTTGTTTAAGGTTTTGCCTACAAAGTGACTGATTCGACAAATGGGTTTAGGCCACTGAGCACTGGGTTCAGAGAATGGGGTTTAGTGTTTTAGCAACTGTGAAATACTATAATTTCCTATGGCGGCCATTTTTAACCGCAAAGGAGCCAAGTGTGACTTTTTCTCCTGACCCTTTAACATATCTGAATCATGTCCATGATTTTTGTGTTCACAGAGCTAATGCAACTAAAGTCATCAAGTGTCATCCCATGTTAAAACGTTAACCTAATGAATTAGTTTTGTAATTAAAATGTTAATTTTGTAATTAATATATGTGCTTGTGTGTAGTTTATATGCGTTTCATCTAAGATTGAAGGTCTATGAATCTACTTTATATGACTGTGACTGACAGGCGTAAAGCTCCACTTAGGACAAGATAAGAGCGAGGGCATGAGTGAAGTACAGCCTTATACTGATGCACTATGTTTTATATACATCTTATGAGATATGGTGGACATTCATAGGCCTATTAAATTTGCATTATTTTCCTGTTTTTACATCATGAAAATCTATAAGACTTTAGTTATATGTGGGACATATATGACACATAGGATTGAAAATACATAAATATTAAGCAATTTGTATATAGGTTTTTTTGCAGCATATACGTCCCTTATAATATTCTGTTGGAACATATAAGAATCACAGATGTTTTTAACAAAACCTTTCCATATGGGAAAACACAGGAGCAAGTGGTTTAGTCTGAAAGATTTATAGAGCCAGTTAATCACCCTCTTGTTGAGCAACTCTCTGTCTAACCAGATATATTTCTGTGGAAGTTTTCTTCCAGTGAAAATGCCTAAAGGAAACTTTTCCTGAACAACAGTACTATAAATAGACCAAAGAACGCAGTTGGCTTCAGACTTCAACTGAAGACATTACCAGACGACTTCATTTCTTAACATAACGAATACACACGAGGACTCCAGGTGAGACACCACTTTAAAATAATACAAACAGGTTATGCTATGACAGTGAGAATAGTATGGAGTTAATATTGTGCCATAATTAAACAAACAAATACAGCATTTTGTAAACAAACACAATCTGTTTTGCAAAGGAAAACTCGACTCGCAAACAAACAGAAAGTGATGTGCAAATACAAAGGTCAGTTTGAACGAATATGCAGAGTAACAAATATATGTATTGTTTTACAAATATAAATAAATGTGCCTACATCATATTTCACAAATAAATATAAACCATCCAACAAATGTCATGTAACCTTTGAACAAATAGCAAATCTAGTGCATACAAACACACACCTGTCTGTTACGATTGTGAGACACTTGTCTTTTTATGAGATTTCTAAGTTTGATGCAGATGAGCAACTTCCTCTTCCAAAACAACAGATGGCGCTTTGCTACAGGTCAATTTATGCTAGTGTCTCGAGACAAGCCCTGAAACATCCGTTTATAATAATAATAATAAACTTTGTTTTATAATGCCTTTAAAAGTTGCATCTCAAACCACTTTACAAAAACAGACAAATAAAATACAATGGAATAGAGAAAATAAAAGATGGAAACATACATCAAAACACATTTAAAGACATATATAGTTATATATAAAACAAGATAATCTCGTATAAAACAGTCATTTTACGAAGAGTTTACAGCTGATGAAAATGAGCGGTGAACGGGTGAGTTGGGCGTTTCTTCACTGCATGTACAGTATCGGTCAAACGTTTGTGATCATTAAGGGTTTTCTTTTAATGTTTTGAAAGTCTCTTAATCTCACCAAGGCTGTATTCATCTGATCAAAAATACAGTAGAAACAGTAATACTGTGAAGTATTATTGCAAAGTAACTGGTTTCTGTTGTATTGTTCAAAATGTAATTTATTCCTGTGATCAAAGCTGAATTTTCATCATCATTACTCCAGTCTTCAGAGTCACATGATCCTTCAGAAATCATCATACTCACCTGTTCACCACTCAATTTCATCAGCTGAAAACTTCTTGTAAACTTTTTTTCAGGCTAGCCTATATGTAATTATATTATATAATTATATATAGTCTATATATGTCTTGAAATGTGTTTTGATGAATATTTCTACCTTTTCTTTTTTCTTTTCAATTGTATTTTTGTGTTCTTGTAAAGCACTTTTTCTTTTTAAATATTTTATTTAGAGTTTTGAAATTATATTAACAAACACAAAGGTATTAAACAATAACCAACATAAGACAACAAGGACACACATTTACAATAAAATAAAAGGAAGAAAAAACTCAGGATTGCCTCAGTCAGCAAATATATACAAAATAATTATTGAGAATAAACATAACTAACAATATTCACAGTTGTTTTGTAAATCAGTTATATCACCATTGGGGAAGAAAATAAAACTTATACAAATTATAATTATGATATCGTGTTAATTTAGGGTGTGACGATAGACCGGTATTGGCGATAACCACAATATTTAAAATGAATAGGACGCTTATGATCTCATGACATGTAAATACTCCAGCGCCAGTACCTGGTAGAGCTCTCGGGTGGCAGTATTGCACCTTAACGCTGACACCTGTCAAACAAGAAGAAGACGCAGTAGGGATGGGCGATACCACTTATTTTGTTTTCGATACGATACCGATACTTTCAAGGCCAATATCACCGATATCAATACCGATACGATACCTCTAATATGAACTTTTAGATTTGAACATTTATTCAGTTATTTAATTACTAAGAGTAAAATAGGTTATGATACCCACTTACGGTATCACGCGCATCACTTACGCGCATCACGCACTGTACGTAGGGCACCAAGTGCTGAGGGGGCACCAAAAATAGCCTAATGAATTTTTTTTATTTTATATTTATAATTATTTTAATTATTTCATTAGCCTATAGAAATATTAGGCACATTTTAGCCATGTATATGTAACAAAAAAGGGGGGAACAAGAAAGATATTTAATAATTGCTCTAGTCTAGTCTAGAAAGTACCCCCCACCCCCGTGCCGGATGGTCCGTTCCGGTTGTTCGCGCGGGCGCCTGCCTGATGCAGTTTGACAGATTTTGAGCATGGCTCCGAAAAGACAGCAGGAGTCGGGTGCTGAAAAACAAAAGAAGAAGAAACTGCGAGATGATGCCCGTGCATCACTTTCAGGTAAGTCCATGTTTAATCATTCATAAATACGGGAAATGTGCTGCATGTGCGTGCTCTGCTAATCGTAATGCGCCTCGAACTTGCTGACGTTAATGTTAGCATTAGCAAACTATGTTATTATAACTTACAACTTCGGTGCAAGCTAAATTGAGATTTTACTGTTAAACATTACCTATTTTAAAAACAACTGACCTGACGCCAGCTAGCTGTTACTTTTTTTTTTTACTATCTTTCTTTAGATATTGAGCAGTAGTTTATGGTTTATTTTGACGTGATGGTGGTTAATACTTTCTCAGTAACGTTAACAGTTAGCAGTCAGTGCAGTGCACATGGTAGGCTAACAATTCCTGTTAAATAAATATATATATATATATATATATATATATATAATATAAAATGTCATTATGAATGATATAAAGCAAACATTACTGTTGATTTGTGTGCATTATTGCACCTCATTCTATTATGCTTTATATTAGATTAGATTTAGATTTACATTTATTCATTTAGCAGATGCTTTTATCTAAAGCGACTTACAAATGAGAACAATAGAAGCAGTTAAACTAACAGTAGGACAACAATATGCAAGTGCTATGCCTATGACCCTTCTCAGTTTAACGCAGAATTTTTTTATTTTTTTTATTTTTAATAATAGATAAATAAGGAATAAAGGGGGAGAACTCCTGCCATGCTTTCAGTTATAAATGTTTATAATATTTTTCTGGTATAAGATTCTTTGTTTGAATATTTTGTCTCTTTCTATACTGATCCTTTTTCTTCGCATTTCTAAATTATTGCAGGGGCAATGCTGAGTATGATGTATGTATGATGATGTATGTCTTTGGTTTATTTTGACAACATTTGGTCTAAGAAGATTTTGCACTTTACTTGAATGTGTGTTTTTAGCTGTTCTACATAGCCTACTGTGTTTACAAAGTACGTAAAGTTGTGACTTTTAGTCCTCTAAATCTTTGTTTTATTTAAGAAGACTGACTATTCTTGTTTGTACTTATTGATGATTATTTAATTTAATTTATTCAAAGTGACATTGAATTTGCAAAAAAAAAAAAGTCTGGATTATTTTGATAATTTTTTTATTTTGCTATTCTGTTTACTGTTTACAAAGTCAGCAAAGCTGTGAAGATTTTACTTTCTCTTTTTAGTGTTCTTAAGTTTTATACTGTGATGCTGCTATTGTGTGTTATTGGTATTGAGTTATGTTTGGTAATAAAAAGTTAAACTGGCAAAAACAAACTTTTTTTTTTTTTCTCGGGGTCAGGGTGGGGGGCATCATAAAGGAATTATGCTTAGGGCACCAAAATGGCTAGCAGCGGCACTGGTGAGCGTTGTAGTCGTTGTAGTCCAGAGCTGCGCTTGGAGTATTTACGACAGTGTGATTCACTGAAGGAACCTGTAGGGGGAGCTTCGCAAATCTTACTGAGTTCCGCTTTAAGACACTAATGTTTTTCTTGAAGAGTGGTCCTAATTTTTTAAAGTCCGTTACATAAAAAGGTAGACTGGTGTAACTTGAATTGGAAAAATAACATTGATTACCCCTTGATTAACTGCAAGTTGGTCAAACTAGTTCTATATTCTATAGATATCGCTATATATCGATTTTGTGAATTCTTTTGGCCACAATAACCGTGGTGTGAAAAATCTAATATCGTGACAGCCCTATGTGAGAGCCCAGCGAATCACCACAAAGGTTTTGATGAAGACATCTCAGCAACTGTCGTAAAACCATTAACACAAACACATAGGATGCCCCACCGGGTTGACTCAGAATCACCTTCACTGTGAGCTAAATAAATGTTTTTCATTCTTTTGTCTTTTTAACATAGATCCTAACGGTGAGTTTGAAACACAGATACAGATGCTCCAGAAAGATCATCTCCCAAACAACACCTATTCTGGGGTGTGTGGGTAATGAGGACTCTTTGGCTTGATGAATATTTCTGATTCCTTGTCTTAGGAAAAATAACATTAATCTATAGTTGTGGTCAGTGTTGGGCACGTTACTTTAAAAAAGTAATTAGTTATAGTTACTAGTTACTTCTCAAAAATAGTAACGGAGTTAGTAACTGAGTTACATCATTATAAAAGTAACTAATTACCAGGGAAAGTAACTATTGCATTACTTTAAAAAAAATTTAAATATGTAAAATAACTTGAATGCCCCCAATATTAAATATAAGTCTAAGAATAAATTATTCTTGATCCAACTCGTGACTCATGATCGGCTCTTGCTTATGAAATTTCTCTGTACTGTACAATA
Source organism: Megalobrama amblycephala (assembly GCF_018812025.1). Classification (NCBI taxonomy): domain Eukaryota; kingdom Metazoa; phylum Chordata; class Actinopteri; order Cypriniformes; family Xenocyprididae; genus Megalobrama; species Megalobrama amblycephala. The sequence goes on along the minus strand of NC_063057.1, from coordinate 23,331,632 downwards.
CGTGTTGGTAGCCATTAAAGAAAATGTGGGGTAAGATATAACCCCCATAAATATACCCATAGATCTAACTATAAATCCAACTCACCCTATATCTCTTTGACACTCTTGACCTCTTTAGATATGAAGCTGATGGGTCTGCCCCAACCCAGGAGTGATGGACTGAAGGATTTTCAATGCTCTTATCCTGTTTTATTGTACCTTTATTTTTCTTCTTACGATCAATAAAATGGTGGTTTACAAATTCTGAGTTGAAAGTCATTTTCTTCACAGTACAAATATTTTCTCATGTAATTTAAATTATATTAGGTCAGGTACAGGTTTACTAAAACATACCTTAGAGTTGGCAGGGTTTGAACGTTTCTTTTGCAAATGAGCACATTAAAGCACATTAATTTCACCTACAGGAATAAAAAAGAAATATAAATGGGGCCCAGTTCTCACCCGCTGTGGTCCCACAAAAACCCCATAGAGGGGCCATTTGTGGGTCCAGTGTTATCACCCTTCTGGGCCCCGTAAGGGTTCTGTATGTGGCCCACATTGGCTCCATTTATTAGAACCCATATGTGACCCATATGTGGGCCCCTATAATGAACACACAAATGGGCCCCACTTAGAGCCCACTATGGACCCATCATGTGCCCCTATGGGCTAACACACATGGGGCCTGTGTGGAGCCAATGGACAAAATTCTATGGGACCCACTTGGGTTGCCCATGCAGGGCCCATCAAAAACCCACATGGGGCCCACATGGACATGTTGGCTGGGATGCGTGTCCCATGTAAGGGATTTATCTATATACACACCTAGATACTTGTAAGATTGCACCTGTGCTATTTCCTGATTGTGAACAAATACCAGCGTACGCTCTCCGATACCCTTGGGGTCAAAGATGATCTCCTCTGTCTTCTTAGTGTTTGCTTTTAGGAAATTAGCATCACACCAATCGATAAATGACATAATCTCCGAATAATAAATAGAAAGAGAGTCTTGCTTTTTCAATAAAGCTAAAATCAATAAAAAGCAGTGGAGCGTAAGCATCTGAATCCTCCAGGTGATTTAGAACCAAATGTGGTTTGTGGTTCCAGTGTGTTCAACAGCTAGGAGTGGGGACAATAACATGCAAACAAAAAACATCCATATATCACAGTTTTCTCTAAATAAGAAAAAATACATGTGCATATTGCATGAGTTTCTTTAAAAAACACATGGTTTACATAAAATCTTTTATGTGTTTATGATTTGAAAGTGAACAAATAACCCTGTTTAGGAAAAAGACATCATACCTTTCAGAAAATATAATTTGCATTTTAATATTGCAATGACAACGTATTTAACAGTAACGCTTTCGAAACACACATGAAGCTTTATAAATCTTGTGTTTCGAATCAGTGGTTTGGAGCATGTATCAAACTGCCAAAGTCACCTGATTTCAGTAAACCAGGCTTTGTTACATCCTAACTGTTTGGAAACGTTTTGAAATGTCAATGGTTCACCACTGGGGGGCGATAATCTCTGTGAACCCACACTGATTCACTGAGAACCATTGAACAAGTGTCTGTGGGTTTTATACATCTGTAGACGTTTTAATGAGACTTTTGTATAATTAAAAGGAATAATAGTAGTTAATAGTCTCTATTTGGCTTGTTTAGCTGAGCCATGGAACAAACAAAACAACATTGTTCAAATTGAAAACTGAAAATTGCTAAAAGAACACATATCACACAGACACTTGATATTTAATGGTATTAGATGATTAGTTAATTGCATTTGATAGATTATACTTTCAATAGAACATTTGCAATGTGTTTGTAAAAAGTGTTTTATGTATTTTTGGCATGCTGTATTTACACTGTTCTGACCAGGAGGGGTCACCAGCATGTCACGATTAGAATGTTTCAAAAAAGTGAATCAATTTGCAAAGCATTGGTTCATTTGTTTCTCCCATCACTAGTCAAAACTTAATTAGTACACAACAGGTCATTCTGAGGATTCATGTTTGTTGAGTTTGATGAGTTTCTGATGCTCAGAGGAGTAACAGCAGTTTAAAAAAGACCATTGACATTTATATCAAAGGGATTGATAGATGACGGCTGTAATACTAATGTTTTCATCACAGGATAAGAAATAAATGGATCCCCTTTCATCCTCATTTCTTCAATTAATGTATTCATGTCATGTGTATGTTTACTGAACTTTAAGATTACATGTTTCCTCATAAACCTGTTGGATGTTTTGCTAATAAATGCAATGTGCTATTTAAACCACCCAGATAGCAAATTTGTTTTGGGCCGAATCCGGTTGAATTTCGGATAAAAGTTTGGCCCACATGGAATTACGGTCCAAGATTGGCCCAGAAGCTACTTACCGAAAGTGAGCCAGACCCATGCCGAAAGCAGACCAGAACTCACCCACAACTTCTTCCATGTCCCAGAAATCAGCCATAACTGGCCCACAATAGCTCTGTAATCCCCAGATGTCAGCCAGAACAACTCATCCAGAAGCCCCAGAATACACCCATAGCTGGACCGATATTATGCCAGAAAAAAGTTTAAAGTATTTTCTGTAATCCTATTTTTTTGTAAAAAACTGACAACACGTTTTGGATACAGAGATTCTGAATCCCCATTCCCCTGACCATTTCTCTACAACCTCAACTGCTTCTTGAATTTTATGCACAACATATTTAAAATTTCTTCCTCTGTTCCACATTGCTCCATCATCTGCATATAATGCTGTTTTAATCCTGGACGAATTCCTTCACACACATCATTGATCATTATGTTGAATAATACAGGATTCATAGCACTTCCCTGAGGTGTCCATTTTCTACATTCACCATCTGAGATAATATACTGCCCACCTTGACCTGAAACTTAAAAAATCTCCCTTCAATTCCAATTCTTCGCAACTTTAATAACAATCCTTCTCTCCACATCATATCATATGCCTTTTGAATGTCGAAGTATACTGCCACAAACACCTCTTTCATAGCTAATGCCTTCTTTAATAATAATAATAAAAATAATACATTTTATTTCTTAGGCGCCTTTCAGGACCCTCAAGGTCGCCTTACAATCAAACACAACTCTCAAGAATAAAATATCATTCAAAAACATAGATTACAATAAAACAAAGTGAAATAATAAAAGTGATGGGTATCAGGTATTGTATGCTATTGTGAACAAGTGGGTTTTTAGACATGATTTGAAGGTAACCAGAGATCTTATAGTACGAATGTGTTGTGGAAGAGCGTTCCAGAGTCGGGGAGCGGAGCAGCTGAAGGCTCTGAGTCCCATAGTGGACAGATGCACAGATGGAGTGGACAGGAGGCTGGCTGAAGAAGAACGCAGGGTACGGGAAGGTGTGTGTATGTGAATGAGATTTGTGATGTAGGAGGGGGCCAGGTTGTAAAGGGCTTTGAATGTTAATAACAGAATTTTAAAATCAATTCGGTAGTGGACGGGAAGCCAGTGGAGTTGCTTGAGAACAGGGGTGATGTGATGTGTTGTGTGGATGGGGTTCTGGAGATGATGCGGGCAGTTGAGTTCTGAACTAGCTGGAGTTTATGAAGGGATTTTTGTGGTAAACCGTGGAGGAGTGAATTGCAATAGTCTAATCGTGATGTGACAAGTGCATTAACCAGTATGGCAGTACTGTTGGGGGTGAGGGAGGGACGGAGGCGGTTGATATTGCGGATATGGTAATGGGATGGATACCAAATTTCTTGGAAATATTGCCCAGGGGGAGAAGGTAAATGATAAAGAGGAGGGGCCCCAGGACAGAGCCCTGGGGCACACCACTTTTGACTGGGGAAATTTCAGAGTGAAAATTCTTTAACTGAACAAACTGTGTGCGGTCTGACAAGTAGGATGAGAACCAGGACAGGGCTGTGTTATTGATACCAATTGAGAGTAGACGGTTGAGGAGAATGTGATGAAAGACTGTGTCAAAAGCTGCGGTTAGGTCAAGAAGAATAAGTATTGTGAGTAGTCCGGAGTCTGCTGCAATCAGAAGGTCATTGGTGATTTTAACTAGGGCTGTTTCGGTACTGTGGAGTGGACAGAAACCAGATTGAAATTGCTCATAGAGGTTATTATTAGTGAGATGATTATGAATCTGTGAGGCAACTATTTTTTCAAGTATTTTTGAGAGAAAAGGGAGGTTTGAAATTGGTCGGAAGTTGTTGAGATTATTTGGATCAGCACCAGGTTTTTTAAGAATGGGAGTAATTATTGCAGTTTTGAGGGGTGATGGAACAGAACCAAAGGTAAGGGAGGAGTGTATAATTTCAGTGATAAAGGGGGCCAAAGAAGGGAGACAGACTTTAACCAGAGTTGAAGGGAGCGGGTCAAGTTTGCAAGTGGATGATTTTGATTTTTGGATGATGGACATAATATCATTGATGGTGGGTAAATTAAAAGAGGAGAGTGATAATAGGGGGGTGTGATGGAGGGGAGGCAAAATTTACAGTCGACGGAAAAACAAGGAGATGACAACTCTTTGTGAATGTTGTCTATTTTAGATGTAAAAAAGTTCATAAGTCTATTGCAGTTGGCGGTGGAGTACATATGATTCTTTACATCAGTTTCTAATCATATTAATGCATCTAAAGTGGATCTACCATGAAAACCAAACTGATTAAGAGCTATTACTCCTCTGCTTTCTAACACATAATAGGGGTGCTTAATAATTATGTTTTTCCATCACTTTACAGAGGTTAGACGTCAGAGCAATCGGCCTATAATTTCCTGCTATTGCAGAATCTTTCCCTGGTTTGGGAATAGGGATTACGACAGTTTGTTTCCAGAATAAAGGTAGGGTGTCGGTTGTCCTTCCACCCATATTTTATTAAAATGATCCAATATTGCTTTAAGTATTATTTCATCCATATGTTTAATCATAGTATAGCAAACTCTATCTTTTCCTGGAGCAGTTCTTCTAACCCTCATTAATACTCTTTCTAGTTCCCACATTTTAAAGCTGGCATCTAAAGCTGATTGACTATTAGTTGTTGTTTTTAAATATTATAAATATCTTGATGTTGCTTTAAAATTGCTTCCCTCCTTCTCTTATAATTTCTTTCTAGATAATCTGTGCTGTGTGCTTTTTGAAAGGTGAAGACTAACAGCTTTTTCAGCTTTTTCTTCTTCAGTCACTGCTGTGTGTATATAACTTCAAATAAGAAACATTTTCATCATTTGTTAAAAAAGCCAATGATGATTTGACTCTCATTTATATTGAGATGACACTTGTGCTGACAATCAGCCATTGTTTGCAGTGTTTGTTTGAGCTGTTAGTGCCACAGTGTAAAAGGATTCTTGCTTCACCCCTGAACTATCTTCTTGAGAAAAAGTTTTGAATCTCATCTCCGGGTAAACAAACTCCCTTGATGAGTTTCAGAGCTTTTTCCCAAGAAGCCAGTTCAGGGGTGAAGCAAGAATCCTTTTACATGTTTGTAGTTGTACATGTTTTATTTCATTTCGTTTAGACTAATGTAATGTTGGTGTCAGCCAGGCCTCTCTCTCACGTTAGTGCAGAATGCTGCAGCTCGACATTTAACATGAACACGTAAACGGGAACATATTTTCCCCATATTGGCTTCTCTACATTAGATTTCAGTCCGTTTTAGGATTGATTTTAAGGTTGTAATGATTGCTTATAAATCCTTAAATGGCCTAGCCCCAACTTTCCTTCCTGACCTTATACAACTGCACGTCCCATCAAGGTCTCTGAGGTCTGCTGACCATATGCTCATGGCCATCCCTAGAGTAAGACTGAAGCACAGGGGAGATTGTGACTTTGCAGTGGCTGCCCTTAAACTCTGGAACTCATTACCGTTGTCTGTGAGGATGGCCCGAACTCTGTCTGCTTTAAAACTAGTCTTAAAACATGTTTTTATTCTTTGGCATTGAATTCAGTCTGAGAGCTGTGGTTCTTCTCTTTTTGTTATTTGTTTTTCTGATTTGTAATGTACAGTACCCGTTTGTTGTTGGTTGTTTTATGACCCTTTATGTTCAGCACTTTGGTCAACTACTGTTGTTTTAAATGTGCTCTAGAAATAAATTCAACTTGAAACATGGCAAGTTAGTAAATACTGCTTCATATTATACTGACCTATATAGATTTAATGTTCCTATTGATTCCAGACCTTCAACACCAGACAATATTAAGGCAATGTGTATAAATATATCAGTGTTCATTAATAAAACTAAAAGGCAATTATTTAATTTTTTCCAAGTTATTACAGCTATTGTCACGATCACCTGTGAGAGTGCCCTTCAGCCTCTAGAGGGCACTCCTTCCCGGACTCTCTGTTTCACCTTATTCATGAACTACATTTCCCATACATACTCCCCGGACTAATCACTATTCATCATTGCACTCAGCTGTTTGTTATTTTGTCATTAGTGTCTGTGTATTTAATCTGAGTTGTTTCTGTCTGTTCTTGTGGTTCATTGTTGATTGTCACCCTCCTGTTGGGTTCTCCGGTTTTCGTGTTTCCTGTTTCTTGTTTTATGTTTGGACTGTTGTTTATGGATTCTGACCCCTGCCTGTATCTTGGACTACGTTTTTGGAATTGCCCTTATTAAATATTTGCTGCTATTGGATCTACCTTCTGTCTTTCTTCGTGCCGTGACAGAATGAACCACCACCTAAGATCCAGCAGCATGAGGATTCTTCGGCCAGCCACTTGCGGGGAGCGTGTGGCATTGCTTGGGGCGGTGATGGCTCTACGCCAGGAGGGAGAAGAGGTAGGATGCTTCGCCACGGTCTTTTGGACGATGGCGGTGGGGCTGAGGTACAACGATGCAGCGCTGAAGGATATTTTTAATGGCTGCATTGATGATCCTCTACCTCAGTGTGAGATGGAAGGGCTACAGGACTTGGATTTCTGGAGATTCGCCGCCTATCTCCGCCATCGGGTAGATTGGGCCTCACCAAGTCAACCAGGCAGTGTGCATGCTCCAGATCAGGAATCCGTCTCTGAAGTCACAGGGGAGGTGGGCACGGAGCCTCAGCTTCACCCCGGTAAAGGGAGGAGGAGGAGAAGGAAGAAGGCTTCCTTCGGACGTCAAGGCCCGGAGGCCGCTCCAGTCAGTGAGCCCGCTCCAGCCAGTGAGTCCAGTTCAGAGCCCTGCTCCAGCCAGTGAATCCACTCCAGAGCCCGATCCAGTCAGTGAGTCCACTTCAGAGCCCGCTCCAGCCAGTGAATCCGCTTCAGAGCCCGCTCCAGTCAGTGAGTCCACTCCAGAGCCCGATCCAGTCAGTGAGTCCGCCCTCCAGTCAGTGAGTCCGCTCCAGTCAGTGAGTCCGCTCCAGTCAGTGAGTCCACTTCAGAGCCCGCTCCAGTCGGTGAGTCCACTCCAGAGCCCGCTCCAGTCAGTGAGTCCACTCCAGAGCCCGATCCAGTCAGTGAGTCCGCTCCAGTCAGTGAGTCCGCTCCAGTCAGTGAGTCCGCTCCAGTCAGTGAGTCCACTTTCAGAGCCCGCTCCAGTCGGTGAGTCCACTCCAGAGTCCGCTCCAGTCGGTGAGTCCACTCCAGAGCCCGCTCCAGCCGGTGAGTCCACTCCAGAGCCCGCTCCAGTCGGTGAGTCCACTCCAGAGTCCGCTCCAGTCGGTGAGTCCACTCCAGAGCCCGCTCCAGCCGGTGAGTCCACTCCAGAGCCCGCTCCAGCCAGTGAGTCCGCTCCAGAGCCCGCTCCAGCCAGTGAGTCCAGTTTGGGTGAGCCACCGCCTCACCCTCGTAAGCGGAGGAGAAGGAGGAAGAGGGCTTCCTCCGATCTGCAAGACCCTCCAACCATAGAGACTGCCGGCGCCAACGAAGCGCCTTGCCCTGCCGGCGCCAACGAAGCGCCTTGCCCTGCCGGCGCCAACGAAGCGCCTTGCCCTGCCGGCGCCACCCAGGCCGCCAGCCCTGCCGCCGCCGACAGCCCTGCCGCCGCCGCCCAGGCCGCCAGCCCTGCCGCCGCCGCCCAGGCCGCCAGCCCTGCCGCCGCCGCCCAGGCCGCCAGCCCTGCCGCCGCCGCCGCCGCCGCCGCCGCCGCCGCCCAGACCTTCTGCCCTGCCGCCGCCGCCGCCCAGACCTTCTGCCCTGCCACCGCCGCCCAAGTCTCCTGCCCTGCCGTCGCCGTCCAAGCCTTCTGCTCTGCCATCATCCAAGCCTTCTGTCCCGCCGCCGCCGCCCAGACCTTCTGCCCTGCCGCCGTCGCCGCCCAGACCCTCAGCCCTGCCGCCGTCATCCAAGCCTTCTGTCTTGCCGCCACTGGAACCAGCCTGGGCCGCCCTGGATCAGCCAGGACTCCAGTCCTGCCAGTATCCGCCTGGTCAGTTCCTCCGGCACCACCCTGGCAATCAGCCAGGACTCCAGACCCACTGGAACCAGCCTGGTCAGTTCCTCCAGCACCACCCTGGCAATCAGCCAGGACTCCAAGCCTGCCAGCGCCCGCCTGGTCAGTTCCTCCAGCACCACCCTGGTGTTCAGTGAGGTACCCGGGATCTGGCCCACCATCCCTCCCCCTGATCCTCCTCCGGTCCACCTCCCTCCTGAGTTTTTTGTGTTTTTGTTTGTTGTCTGGTGGAGCGTCTGGTAGCCGCTCCTTTGAGGGGGGGTAATGTCACGATCACCTGTGAGAGTGCCCTTCAGCCTCTAGAGGGCACTCCTTCCCGGACTCTCTGTTTCACCTTATTCATGAACTACATTTCCCATACATACTCCCCGGACTAATCACTATTCATCATTGCACTCAGCTGTTTGTTATTTTGTCATTAGTGTCTGTGTATTTAATCTGAGTTGTTTCTGTCTGTTCTTGTGGTTCATTGTTGATTGTCACCCTCCTGTTGGGTTCTCCGGTTTTCGTGTTTCCTGTTTCTTGTTTTATGTTTGGACTGTTGTTTATGGATTCTGACCCCTGCCTGTATCTTGGACTACGTTTTTGGAATTGCCCTTATTAAATATTTGCTGCTATTGGATCTACCTTCTGTCTTTCTTCGTGCCGTGACAGCTATTTAACAAAAATCAGATGACTTTCTGTATCTATTGATGTTCTTCTTCATCATCTCTCAGGACCATCTTCCACAAAATGTTTGAACTGTTGCTGTCTGGACAGGATTCAGAACACTGGGCACTTTAACATTTATAAAACGTTGTGCAGAAACCATCCTAAATTGGATGTTACGATTATGTAATCATATTATTCACAATACTGTAAAAATGTTCATAATCGGTAAATATGTATATTATGACTAAGACTAAGCCTAACTGTGTCCTTATGCTTTTTATATTCTTTATTTTTTATTCTTAAATAAATGTTATGTTTCTTGTTGTTGTATTTGTATGTGTGCACTAAAAGCTTCAGTACCAAGGTAAATTCCCTGTGTGTGCAAACACACTTGACAGTAAAGCTCTTTCTGATTCTGAACCACAGAGAACAGACAGGTCGTGACAGAAGCGAGATGTTCATGTTCATTCATTTGGAACGCCAGAGGAAGGCATTATGCAAATATATTTTTTGTCAAGACACTGTATTTTTAACCCTCTGGGCTTTATGTAGTGTTGTTGTCACCGGGAGTGTTTTGACATGCCCTGACATCTCTGCTTATTTCTAGAGTGGAGGGTAAAACCGGTTCAGAGTTGACTTCATCACTAGACCCCACACACAGAACACAAGTCTGTGCTGATGAGTGAAAGGATTTAATATAATCCACTGGAATCACCTGACTGTAAGGCATTTATAAATGTTTATCCACTTCAAAACAAATAAATTACTCTTCTTAAAAATAGTGCTTTAGCATACCTGCATGTTTGTGCTTTTGAACACAGACCAGCTTACAACTTCATCAATAAATCATATACTGATCATTTACTAATGATAATTTACTAATATTCATTAACTAATCACTGATCATTAACTAATAAATTATAAATGACTTATAGCCAAATTAATAAAACATTCATAAAATATTAGTATATCACTTATTAATCATATGAATGTATATTCATGTTTTGTAAATGATTTGTTGAACATTATCTAATAATTTATAAATGACCTATAACTGAATTAATAAAACATTCATAAAATGTTAACATATCACTTATCAATCATTTATGAACATATAATCATGTTTTGTAAATGATTAGTTGATCATTAACTAATAATTTACAAGTGACTTATAACTGAACGTTATTATAAAGTGTTACCGAGAAGCTTGTACATTAGTTAATTTAACTTTCTCATTACTTTCACACTCAACCTGACCCCTAACTCAACACACAGTCCACCACATGTCACTTTTCGGCGAAACCTACGCTCCCTCTCACCATCCCACCTATCCTCTTCGGTCTCATCCACACTTCCTCCCGCTAACCAATTCTCATCATTGGACACTAACACTGCTACTGACACTCTTTGCACCACTCTAACATCTTGCTTAGATGATTTCTGCCCCCTTTTAACCAGACCAGCCCGCGCCACCCCCTCTGCCCCCTGGCTCTCTGATGTTCTCCGTGAGCATCGGTCTAGACTCAGGGCTGCAGAGAGGAAGTGGTGCAAATCTAAAAATCCTACTGACCTTAGCTCATATCAGTCACTCCTTTCTTCTTTCTCTACTAATATCTCCAATGCTAAAACCTCTTACTATCACACTAAAATTAACAACTCAAATGATTCCCGCACACTTTTTAAAACCTTTTCTTCTCTTCTTTGCCCTCCTCCCCTCCCTCCCACATCAGCTGTTACAGCTGATGACTTTGCCACTTTCTTCACACATAAAATAACAACCATCAGCAGCCAATTCTCCACACCACACACTGACAATAACATCTTAATTGAAAACACACAAACTCTCCCCTCCTTCTCCATGCTATCTGAGGCAGATGTTTCCAAACTCATCCTTTCCAATCACCCCACTACCTGTCCGCTAGACCCTATCCCCACTCATCTTCTTCAGGCCATCTCCTCCTCAATTCTACCTGCACTCACTCACATTATCAATTCTTCCCTTCACACTGGAACATTTCCCACAACTTTTAAGCAGGCTAGGATTACCCCACTGCTTAAGAAACCCACCCTGAATCCAGCACATTTAGAAAACTACAGACCAGTATCCCTTCTTCCTTTCATTGCTAAGACACTTGAGAGAGTTGTATTCAACCAACTGTCTACTTATCTCACACAGAACAACCTCCTTGACAACCACCAGTCTGGTTTCAAGAGTGGCCACTCAACTGAGACTGCCCTGCTCTCAGTCACAGAAGCCCTGAGACTGGCACGAGCATCTTCAAAATCATCAGTACTCATCTTGCTGGATCTGTCTGCTGCTTTTGACACAGTGAACCACCAGATCCTCCTGTCAACACTCATGTCGAAGGGCATCTCGGGAACCGCACTCCAGTGGTTCGAGTCTTACCTCTCAGGTAGGTCCTTCAGGGTATCTTGGAGAGGTGAGGTGTCCAAGTCACATCATCTTGCTACTGGGGTACCTCAGGGCTCTGTGCTTGGACCACTTCTCTTCTCCATCTACACATCATCACTAGGATCGGTCATTCAGGATCATGGTTTCTCCTATCACTGTTACGCTGATGACACACAACTCTACCTCTCATTCCAACCAGATGATCCGACGGTTGCTGGTCGCATTGCAGCCTGCCTGACAGCCATTTCTGCCTGGATGAAGGACCACCACCTTCAACTCAACCTTGCAAAAACGGAACTGCTTGTGATCGGTGCCAACCCAACACTTCATCACAACCTTTCAGTTCAGCTTGGGTCTTCAACCATCACTCCTTCCAGGACAGCCAGAAACCTTGGAGTGGTGATGGATGATTGTTTAAGCTTCACAGATCATGTTGCAGCAACAATCTGGTCCTGCAGATTTGCCTTGTACAACATCAGGAAGATTAGACCCTTCCTATCGGAACAATCCACACAAATTCTTGTCCAAGCTCTTGTTCTATCCAGACTGGACTACTGTAATGCTCTCTTGGCTGGCCTTCCAGCATGCACTATCAAGCCTCTACAACTGATCCAGAATGCTGCAGCAAGACTGGTCTTCAGCGAGTCGAAGAGAGCGCACGTCACTCCTCTCTTCATCAGTCTGCACTGGCTGCCAGGAGCTGCTCGCATCCAATTCAAGGCTCTGATGTTTGCCTACAGAACGACCGCTGGCTCTGCACCGCTATACCTTAACTCACTACTTCAGACTTACGTGCCCTCCAGAAGCTTGCGTTCTGCAAGTGAACGTCGTCTTGTGGTGCCATCACATAGGGGCACAAAATCACTCTCACGGACCTTCTCTGGGTCTGTTCCTGGCTGGTGGAATGACCTGCCACGCTCCATCCGAGCAGCTGAGTCTCTAGCCATTTTCAAAAAAATGCTAAAGACGTATCTTTTTCGTCAGCACTTAACCCAGTAATAGTAGCACTTGCCTTAACTGATATTCTTCTTCTATCTATTTGTGTATTTATTAAAAAAAAAAAAAAAAAAAAAAAAATTCTTGCTGTGAGCACTTTACTGACATAACTGTGACTTAACACAGCACTTGCATATTGTTGTTCTCATGTTGATTTGATTGATTCTACTACTCTCATTTGTAAGTCGCTTTGGATAAAAGCGTCTGCCAAATGACTAAATGTAAATGTAACTTAATTATTAATTCAGTAATTAATTAATTATTATATTAATTTATATTATAAGCATCAGAATTCAATATGTTTTGTCCACATAAACATCATCATTAGCAGCAAATTGCATATTGCTGTTTTTTCCCTCCAAAAGTATGAGTTCCTTTTTCTTACTATATCATAGTATGTTAGTTGAGCTACATGATTAATCAATAAAAACCTGCAATCTCCATTCAAACACCCACACAAAAGAAGTATTCTGATCGACTCGCATTAAATTTCTCATATTGTGTAAGATTTTGGTAGTTCAGTTCTACAGTGAGCAGCCAGAGATGAATTTGGGAAGGAACTAAAAACTCCATTTTGGTGAAAGTTTTATTGCCTTTTCTTATTAAATGTTTATTTAGTCCATTGAAATTTTTTTTCGTTTTCAGCCAGAAAGCCAGAGGAAGTGGTCAGACGATACAAGGAAGTGCTGAAGACATTCAAAAAAGTTAGAACAATGTCTACAGCCTTCCACCGGCATGGGGTGGACAGGGGAACCATTGCTTCAACGGCTTCAATTGCAGAGCTTGCAATTGCAGATCCTGTTTTTTACCAGGAAATAAAAAAATCTAACAAGGAAAAGCTCCTTGAATTCGCAAAAGGTGCAATTCATTGATGCCTATTTCAACAAAGCAAAAAATTTAACAAATGAAAGAAAACGATGAGCTTCTACCTTTGCAGCATAGCTACAATTAAGGTTTGACTAAAGCTGTATCTCTGAAGTTTGCTTGTTCAAAGCAAACCTTTGCATGCTTGTTTGATTCTTTAAAGGTCTCTAATTTCAATACTTGTTCTGAACAAAAACATCACAATGTGAGTTGTCTTTACTATTACTATTGTTGTATTCTTATTATGCAGTGTTCTCCCTGTTTGTGAGTAAAAGGATAGCATGTTTTTTTTTTTTTTGTATGAAACAACATTTGGCATTTTATTGTAGTTTAATAAATCTGTTAGTATTATTTGCAATTTCATTTATAACTACAATGTTATTTGTTCAACCAGCATAAAAGATCTTCTAAAAAATTATTTATTTACAAGTATTTGTGTTCTCATTTTGTGAGTTTTTATAACTCCTTTATTACTATGGGCAGTTAGCTGTAATTACTGGCTTCTTCTGGTCAATAAAGTTGAATATCACTTAATAAGTGTCATAATTAATGAGAATATAACTTTCACTTTAGAATAGGGGGTCAAAATGTCTTTATTACACTATTTTAGCAATTTATAACTGCAAAACCAGCACTAATTAAACATAATTACTAGCTTATTGTTCAGTTAACTTAATAGATGGTGGATCAGAAATATAATTACATCACTACACATAAATATATAATATATGGCTAATTGGGTGGTAAATAATGGCTAAAAGTCACTTACTGTACATTCAATTAATCATTAATTAATAGCTTACTTTTCGTTTATTTAGACCATAAATATGTATCTTTCAAATGTTAATAAATTGTAAATAATGGCTAATAAGCCCTTATATGTTGAGTTAATATATTGATTAATAGTGTGTTGGTGCTTTACTAATGCATTATTGTAAACAAGTTAATGAGTAATTGCTCATTTATTTACACTTAACTAATGCGTAATACAGGACCCTTGAAATGTAAAGTTAATCATTAATTACTAGTGTGTTCATGCTTAACTAATGCATAATTGTGAACAAGTTCATCATTAATTATGCTTAACTAATGCATTATTCTGGACCCTTAAAATAAAGTGTTACCGATGACTTTCTGTATCTATTGATGTTCTTCTTCATCATCTCTCAGGACCATCTTCCACAACCTGTTTGAACTGTTGCTGTTTGGACAGGATTCAGAACACTGGGCACTTTAACATTTATAAAACGTTGTCTAGAAACCATCCTAAATTGGATGTTACGATTATTTAATCATATTATTCACAATACTGTAAATATGTTCATAATTGGTATATATGTGTATTATGACTAAGACTAAGCCTAACTGTGTCCTTGCTTTTTATATTTATTTTTTATTGTTAAATGTTATGTTTCTTGTTGTTGTATTTGTATGTGTGCACTAAAAGCTTCAGTACCAAGGTAAATTCCCTGTGTGTGCAAACACACTTGACAGTAAAGCTCTTTCTGATTCTGAACAGGTCATGACAGAAGGGAGATGTTCATGTTCATTCATTTGGAACGCCAGAAGAAGGCATTATGCAAATATATTTTTTGTCAAGACATGGTATTTTTAACCTTCTGGGCTTTATGTAGTTTTCTGGAAGTGTTGTTGTCACCGGGAGTGTTTTGACATGCCCTGACATCTCTGCTTATTTCTATTGTAGTGAATTCCAGGGCCCAGTTTACGGCCGGGCCCCTCTCTCTCCGTAACAGTGGACAAAGGTTTGCTACATTTTGATTGGATCTCGGTGGACTAACACAAACAAACTGTCCTACACCATCAGATAAAGATCCAGACCTCTCTTAGAGGGTAAGAAGAAGACCTCTTGTACCAAGCCTGGGAAGGACAGGACTTTTCATTGGTCCACAGGCAGTTTTTGCCCTTCACCCATCTAGAGACTACTTTTCTAAGGTTGGCCAGAGACTACCATAAAAATTCCTCGGCACCTTAGCAGCAATGGGTGAAACAAAGAGAGATCACAAAGATCCATCTGAATCTCTTCAAAACTATGTTTGCAAACCTTAGAACTGATTCAAACTACACATCCATTTCATACTTATTCACAGAAATAAGCATTCTCAGTGACAGCTATTTGTAGTGCAACATCTGATACAAATTCAGCTGTTAATGTACAATTGAATTTTTCCATCATGTTTAGTCTCTATTTGTTTAGAATATTGCCAAAAGTATTCTGGTGGTGGTTTGGAAAGTGAGAAATGCATTGGTAAACTTTAAAGACACTGTAAAGACTTCCAACTTTGTGCTTTATGAAAATGAGTTCCACAGGGGAGAGAAGGGTGGGCCACACTTTGTGTGTCCCCTCTGATGCCAGCGGCCAATCACAGCACTCGAATGGAGAAGCGCCAAATTGCAATCTCCTCCTCATCGGAAAGGGATAAAGATACCCTTTCAACAGACACTCCTTGTTCTGAGTCTCCCATCGGGTGAGACATAACAGATATTGTTCTGAGTCCCGGCTTGCGAAGCTGAGACACAACAGATACACGGTTCTGGGTCTCAACTCTGTAAAGAGTGAGACATTAACAGATATTGTTCTGAGTCTGTCCTGCACGAGAATAGACATTAACAGATACACCATTCTGAGTCTGTCCTGCACGGGGACAGACATTAACAGACACAACACCGTTCTGAGCCTCTGGTCCATCCGGAGAGACAACAACAGATCCCATGATCTGAGTCTACAGCTTGTGAGGCAGCAACAGAGAAGACCACGTTCTAAGCCTCCAGCTTGTGATGAAAGAGACATCAACAAACACTACTGTGGCGAGGGGGGCGTGGTTCAGTGAGGTCTGCAACTGGAGAGAGCGTCGGGAGACGCGTGGTAAGCGAGTGGGTTAAATGTAAATTACGAACACCTGTTTCTCATTCCAGTAATTGGTGTGGAGACAGGATAAAATGCCAGGAGAAGCAGGAGTGTGCGAGAGAGGGAGGGACTGCTGACTGAGACACTGAGCACGACAACAGCACTGGAGAGAAGCCCTATTGTGGATTGTTTATACCGATGTTGGAGTGAAGCCCTGTTGTGGATTGTTTATTTTCGTTGTTGTGCGTTGCACAGACTTTTGTTCTGAATAAAGCTCAGTCAGCAGTCAAAAGCCGACCCTTGTCCTCTTCATTCCCCACGAACTTTGAACATTACTACACTGGTGCCGAAACCCGGGAAGGAAGAAGGGAGCCGCCGCCATGCAAACGCCCTCCGCCGTGCCGTTTGTGGACATCATTTCATTCCTCGCGGTCTTACGCCAAGACCAACATCAAGCCCTGCTGGACCTCCGTTCGGATCAGGAGCGCCGCTTCCAGGCCATTCTCCAGGTCCAGCAGGAAGACCGCGAGAGGTTCCGGAGTTGGACCGACCGGGAGGTTCGTACGGAGACCACCGGACAGCTGGCTGCGCCCACCCATCTCCCCCTCAACAAGATGGGCCCGTTGGATGACCCGGAGGCCTTCCTGGACCTCTTCGAGAAGTCCGCAGAGGTTTCAGGTTGGCCCCGGGACCAGTGGCCCATGCGACTCATCCCACTACTCTCGGGTGAGTCGCAGGTGGCAGCGCAGCAGCTGCCTGTACAGAACCTCCTGGTCTTCGACGACCTGAAGAGGGCCATCCTTCAGCGGGTCGGCCGGACCCCAGAACAGCATCGCCAACGGTTCCGCTCACTGGAGTTGGGCGAGTCTGGCCGGCCCTTCGTGATGGCCCAACAGCTCCGGGACTCCTGCCGCAAATGGCTCCTGGCCGAGGGAGGCGACGTGGAGCAAGTCATCGATCTGGTGGTGCTGGAGCAGTTCATAACTCGGCTGCCCAGAAGAATAGCCGAGTGGGTCCAGCGCCACCGTCCCACGTCGCTGGACTCGGCCATCCACCTCGCGGAGGACCACCATGATGGCGTGCCCAGGGGTCAGCGAACCCCTTCCATCTGCCTCTCTCTCTCCTTCTCTTCCCTCATCCTCCTCTCTCTCTAAACCTGTCCCTCTCCCCAGGTCTTGTCCGCCCGGCCCTCCTCGCATCCCGCCCCGGGGGCGGGGCGGGACTGAACAGGGATACTTTTCCGGACCTCGGGTCCCGCCCCCCTGGGCGTCTGCTGCCGGGCCGGACCCCACTCCTGCTTCTCCCCTCTCTCCGCGCCAACCATTTAACCCCCTCCCTGCCACGAGAGCGGCGGGCAGGTCTGGGCCGCCCTGTTAGCGTTGCGGCGACCTAGAGCATTTCGTGGACAGGTGTCCAATTATGGAGGTCGATCCGCAGGCCGCCCCTGGTCAAGCTGGCGGGTACCAAATTCCTGTGAGTATCAAGGGGGGTACCTATCAGGCTTTGGTGGACTCAGGATGTAACCAAACCTCGGTGCATCAAAGCCTGATTTCGTCCGGGGCATTGGATACAAGCCGCATGGTTAGGGTTCGGTGTGTGCACGGGGATGTAGTGAAATATCCTATAGTGCCAGTCGTTATCCAATTTAGGGGACAAAAGCATTATGTTGAGGTGGCAGTTAACCCGCAACTCCGGCATCCGATAATTTTGGGGATGAATTGGCCAGCGTTTAATAATTTAGTGGGTTGTTTGTGCTCGGATGCCTCTTGGAATAAGAATTTGCTGGGTAAGGATGTGCGCGTGCAGGTGGGGGAGACTGACCAGGGACCAATGAGTACTGCCTCAGGGGAACAGAGTGGAATCGGGAGACTGATTCTTTCAGACCGCGATGTCTTCCCCCTGGAGCAGTCTCAGGATGAGACACTAAAACACGCTTTTGAAAAGGTCAGCACTATCGACGGTCAGCCTCTCCAGCCTGGACGCCCACTGAATTATCCGTATTTTGCGATCATAAAGGATAGGTTGTATCGAGTGACCCAAGACACTCAGACAAAGGAGGATACAACCCAGTTATTAGTTCCAAAGAGCCGCAGGGAAATGCTTTTCCACGCGGCTCATTCTAATTCAATGGCTGGACACTTAGGACAAACGGCAACACTAAATCGCCTCATGACCCGATTCTTTTGGCCGGGCATTCACGAGAACGTGCGCAGGTGGTGTGCGTCTTGTTGTGAATGTCAGTTGGTGAATCCACCGGCCGCTCCAAAAGCGCCTTTGCGCCCCCTCCCATTAATGCAGGTCCCCTTCGAAAGAATTGGTATGGACCTCATCGGGCCATTAGAGTGATCAGCAAAGGGGCATCGCTTTGCATTAGTCATTGTGGATTATGCAACGCGATACCCCGAAGCAGTGGCTCTCCGCAACATTTCCGCTAAGAGTGTTGCGGATGCACTGTTTAGTTTAATCTCCCGAGTGGGGATTCCGAAAGAAATCCTCACTGATCAGGGCACAGCGTTTATGTCACGCACGTTACGCGAACTTTACGAATTGTTGGGCGTTAAATCGATTTGTACCAGCATCTTTCACCCACAAACGGACGGGCTGGTCAAACGTTTTAACCGCACGCTTAAATCTATGGTTCGTACGTTCGTTCAGGAAGACGCCAAAAATTGGGATAAGTGGTTAGAACCCCTGTTATTCGCAGTACGAGAAGTCCCGCAAGCCTCCACAGGGTTTTCTCCCTTCGAGCTTCTCTTCGGACGCCACCCCCGCGGGTGCTGGATGTCCTAAGAGAGACTTGGGAGGACGGACCGTCTCAGGCCAAAAACGAAATTCAGTATGTGATGGACTTGAGAACAAAACTCCACACTTTGGGGCGGCTATCCATTTGTTACAAGCCCAACACAAACAGAGCCAACTGTATAACAGGGGGACTAATTTACGCAAATTTTCACCGGGAGATAAAGTGCTTGTATTGCTCCCCATTTCAAGCTCAAAATTACTGGCAAAGTGGCAAGGACCGTTTGAGGTTACACGGCAAGTTGGGGATCTCGATTATGAGGTAATACGATCGGATAGGAGAGGAGCACGTCAAATTTACAACCTCAACCTCCTTAAAAAATGGAATGAGACAGAATCAGTGATGCTGGCGACGGTGATTAGCAGGGAGGATGATCTCGGGCCAGAGGCGAATGTCAAAAAACAATCCCTCCCCAGGGGGAGATCACCTCTCGCCCTCCCAGCTCACTGATTTAACTAAGTTACAAGCAGAGTTTGCTGACGTGTTTTCTCCCCTACCGGGTCGTACCGACCTCATTCAGCACCACATCGAGACAGAGCCGGGCGTGGTGATTCGCAGCCGGCCGTATAGGTTGCCTGAACACAAGAAAAAGGTAGTTCAGGCGGAATTAGGGGCAATGCTTGAAATGGGAGTAATAGAAGAGTCCAGCAGTAACTGGGCGAGCCCGATAGTTTTGGTCCCCAAAACGGACGGCTCAGATCGGGTCTGTGTGGACTATCGCAAGGTGAACGCAGTGTCGAAATTCGACGCGTATCCAATGCCACGGGTGGACGAATTGCTTGACCGGCTCGGTACGGCTCGATTTTATTCGACACTGGACTTAACAAAGGGATATTGGCAGATCCCCTTGTCGCCATTATCCAAAGAAAAGACAGCTTTCACGACGCCGTTCGGATTACACCCATTCGTTACACTTCCGTTGGGCTGTTCGGGGCACCGGCTACCTTTCAGCGTCTCATGGATAAAATTTTGCGGCCCCATGGTGCATATGCTGCTGCCTATCTGGATGATATTATTATCTTCAGTAATGACTGGCAGCGGCATATGCAGCATTTGAGGGCCGTCCTGAGATCGCTGAGAGGAGCCGAGCTCACGGCCAACCCGAAGAAGTGTGCGACTGGGCACGTGGAAGTAAGGTATCGGTATCTGGGCTTCCACTTGGGGCATGGACAGGTGCGTCCCCAAATTGATAAGACAGCAGCAATTGCGACCTGTCCGCGCCCCAAGACCAAAAAGGAGGTTAGACAGTTCCTCGGGCTGGCGGGATATTATAGAAGGTTTGTACCTAATTATTCGGACCTCACCAGCTCGTTGACTGAACTAACTAAAAAGGATGCACCAGATACGGTCCAGTGGACGGAGCTGTGCCAGCAGGCCTTTACCCAAGTGAAGGCTGCTCTATGTGGCGGGCCACTGCTTCACTCTCCTGTCTTTTCTCTCCCCTTTGTGTTGCAGACTGACGCGTCGGACAGGGGGCTGGGCGCTGTCCTGTCCCAGGAGATAGAGGGGGAGGAACGGCCGGTGCTGTACATTAGCCGTAAGCTCTCTAAGAGAGAAGCTAAGTACAGCACTGTAGAGAAAGAGTGTCTTGAAATTAGGTGGGCCGTCCTCACCCTCCGCTATTATCTCCTGGGATGGGAATTCACTCTCTGTTCGGACCACGCTCCTCTGCAGTGGCTCCACCGCATGAAGGATACCAACGCGCAGATCACCCGTTGGTATCTGGCTTTACAGCCCTTTAAGTTCAAAGTGGTCCAAGGTACCTTCGTCTGCATGTTCCAAGATTGTTAAGGACCTTTTGCACCTACACCAGGGCCTCATCTGCGTGTTCCAGATTTTAGGACCCTTTGGTGCTCCAGGAGATCAGCATCCCACAGAGCTTCGTGTTCAAGACTGTTGAAGCAGATTCTGGCTCCTCTCCCCACTGCATTGTCACCCAGCACAACCAGTGGAAGACGTCAGCATCATCGGACTCAACCAAGTGGAACGTAAATATCACTTAACCAAACCTCTTTCCAGAGACCTTGGCATTGTTGTATTTTATCAGTATAAAATTTCCTAATTTCCATTAGATGTAATATAGCTGATGTTAGTAATAACAAATAATCTTTCGTTTATTTGTTCGTTGCATAATAAGGTTCTCCACCTTATTTTCAGAGAAACAGTTTATCTTTCCATAAGATAACGTAACTCTTCCATAGCCACACCCAACTTAATCACTTGTATTCTATGTCTTATTCTTATATCTTATGCACTTTATTCCTTTATCATTAATGGTATTCATTTAGTAGTCGTGTTAGTTATTCTTGTTTATCTTTTGTTGATCAAATTTATTTTATTACACTTGTGTCTTCCTTGTGCTGATAATACAGAAAAGGTTCTACAAGTTAGCAATATCACCAATCTTTCAAATAAATCAGCTGACCACTTTACATAAATTCTAAATGAATGAAAGCCCCTGTTGGGAGTGTTCTCATATTGCCAAGGTAAAAGACCTTGACTGGTGCCCTGAACTAGGGAAAAAGGGGGAAGTGGTCATCTGATGTACTCATAACCACACCTTAAGAGACGTGTGATCCAAAAATCACAACGTCAGCAGTGACGTGAGTACCAATCCCTATTTTACTTCGCGTCCTTGAATGGACAAAGTAAAAATCACTACACTATTACTTCTAACATTTTCATGGCTAAAGTCTGATTACACTGTATTCAGCACAAACTCTGCATGTATGTAAACATTTGTAGCTTTGAGAAAATTATGTTTATAAGTGGTTTGTGAAAAAAAAAAGTCACTGAAGGCCATAAAATGCGATTAATTCAAAATCCTTAACGCGTTAAAATAGTTCATGTGAAATTGTGTCATAACGTAATTTATATCACGTTTCACTTTAAAACATGAACTCTGTCACATTCTCTCATTGTATCTGAAGAGCGCAAGACCCCCCACATCGCACTGTTCCCGTCTGAACGGAACGTCCAAACATCCCACCGCTGTGTGGCCAGATGATATGAAAACTGTTGTTTTTTTTTGCTGGATAAAGCAAACCAGCGTCTCGCTATGAAAGTTTTGATGGATCCAAACTGAAGCTGATGTACTCTCTAGTCACCTTAGGAGGGGCATCCCAAGATAAAACAGAAAAGCAAATGGAGAATAATTTGTGTAGCTGCTGTTCATAAGGTTAAGCTAAAATAGCCATGTGCAATTAATCTGATATGTACGGAGCCCTGGACATGACATGAAGGAAAAAATAATAGGCTAAATCATGCACACGATTTACTATTTCGTTCCCTCGATTTTTTTTTTTTTTTTTTTTTAAATCATGCGCATGATTTACAAATCAGGGGAACGAAATAGTAAATTGTGCACACAATTAATTTTTTTTTTTCTTGCATGTCATGTGTGGGGCTCCATAGATAAGAGATGCATTATGTGAATGCTTGGCTAAAGAGATGCGTCTTTAATCTAGATTTAAACTGAGAGATTGAGTCTGAGCCCCGAACATTATCAGGAAGGCTATTCCAGAGTGAAAACGCACATCTTTAAAAAAACATTAAAAATAGTAATGTTTACAAACTTTTGACCAGTACTGCACATCCCCATGCATGTTGTTTTATTTTGCAAAGTTATTTTAATATATTATTTTTTACAGTTATTTTAAGAAGGCTTTGACATCCAAAGTGACACTGTATGAGCAATAATTCTATACGATTTTATCCAAAAATGGCTAGATGATTGTGCAACTGATCAATAACAACTGAGTATTCCAGCAAGCTGTGTATTAATATCTATTAATTCTTGTATATATATTCTTCTCATTTTTAGGTTGTGAGACCATATGGGGTGAAGGTGAAAGGTGGAACTCAGACCTGTCTCACAGCTATCTCATAGGAAGGTCTTTCAGGGATGCCTGGAGAGGGGAGGTATCCAAATCTCATCAACTGACCATGGGGGTTCCTCAGGGTTCAGTTCTTGGACCCCTCCTCTTCTCCATTTACACTACATCACTTGGTCCCATCATTCAGGCACATGGTTTCTCCGACCATTGCTATGCTGATGACATACAACTCTTCCTTTCATTCCAACCAGATGACCAGATCATCTTCCCTGCCAATCCAACTCTAAAACATGATTTCAGCATCCAGCTAAGTACATCCTCAATTACCCAATCAAATTCAGCCAGAAATCTTGGAGTTATCCTTGATGACCAACTTGAAACTTGGCAAGTTAGTAAATACTGCTTCATATTATACTGACCTATATAGATGTAATGTTCCTATTTATTCCAGACCTTCAACATCAGACAATATTAAGGCAATGTGTATAAATATATCAGTGTTCATTAATAAAACTAAAAGTATGCAATTATTTAAATTTTTCCAAGTTACATTAAAGCTATTTAACAAAAATCAGATGACTTTCTGTATCTATTGATGTTCTTCTTCATCATCTCTCAGGACCATCTTCCACAACCTGTTTGAACTGTTGCTGTTTGGACAGGATTCAGATCACTGGGCATTTTAACATTTATAAAACGTTGTGCAGAAACCATCCTAAATTGGATGTTACGATTATTTAATCATATTATTCACAATACTGTAAATATGTTCATAATCGGTATATATGTATATTATGACTAAGACTAAGCCTAAATGTGTCCTTGCTTTTTATATTTATTTTTTATTGTTAAATGTTATGTTTCTTGTTGTTGTATTTGTATGTGTGCACTAAAAGCTTCAGTACCAAGGTAAATTCCCTGTGTGTGCAAACACACTTGACAGTAAAGCTCTTTCTGATTCTGAACAGGTCATGACAGAAGGGAGATGTTCATGTTCATTCATTTGGAAAGCCAGAAGAAGGCATTATGCAAATATATTTTTTGTCAAGACATGGTATTTTTAACCTTCTGGGCTTTATGTAGTTTTCTGGAAGTGTTGTTGTCACCGGGAGTGTTTTGACATGCCCTGACATCTCTGCTTATTTCTATTACTTCTAACATTTTCATGGCTAAAGTCTGATTACACTGTATTCAGCACAAACTCTGCATGTATGTAAACATTTGTAGTTTTGAGAAAATTATGTTTGTAAGTGGTTTGTACAAAAAAAAGTCACTGAAGGCCAAAAAATGCGATTAATTCAAAATCCTTAACGCGTTAAAATAGTTCATGTGAAATTGTGTCATAACATAATTTATATCACGTTTCACTTTAAAACATGAACTCTCTGTCACATTCTCTCATTGTATCTGAAGAGCGCGAGACCCCCCGCATCGCACTGTTCCCGTCTGAACGGAACGTCGAAACATCCCACCACTGTGTGGCCAGATGATATGAAAACTATGTTGTTGTTTTTTTTGCTGGATAAAGCAAACCAGCGTCTCGCTATGAAAGTTTTGATGAATGAGAATTGCAATCAAAGTAAAGACGATTGTGTGATGTACAGGAGTCGTACATTAAGCGTGAGTGAGTCTGTTATATTGATGAGCAAACAAATCATATGAGCGCTCTCGATGCGCTGATCGCTCGTCTTTTCACAGGTGTTCACATCTGAGGTCTTCTTAAGAGGCTGGATCCAAACTGAACCTTAGGAGGGGCATCCCAAGATAAAACAGAAAAGCAAATGGAGAATAATTTGCGTAGCTGCTGTTCATAAAGTTAAGCTAAAGTAGCCATGTGCAATTAATCTGATATGTACAGAGCCCTGGACATGACATGCAGGAAAAAATAATAGGCTAAATCGTGCACACGATTTACTATTTCGTTCCCTCTTTTTTTTTTTTTTTTAAATCATGCGCATGATTTACAAATCGAGGGAACGAAATAGTAAATTGTGCACACGATTTAATTTTTTTTCTTGCATGTCATGTGTGGGGCTCTGTAGATAACAGATGCATTATGTGAATGCTTGGCTAAAGAGATGCGTCTTTAATCTAGATTTAAACTGAGAGATTGAGTCTGAGCCCCGAACATTATCAGGAAGGCTATTCCAGAGTGAAAACGCACGTCTTTAAAAAACATTAAAAATAGTCATGTTTACAAACTTTTGACCAGTACTGCACATCCCCATGCATGTTGTTTTATTTTGCAAAGTTATTTTAATATATTATTTTTTTTACAGTTATTTTAAGAAGGCTTTGACATCCAAAGTGACATTGTATGAGCAATAATTCTATAAGATTTTATCCAAAAATGGCTAGATGATTGTGCAACTGATCAATAACAACGGAGTATTCCAGCAAGCTGTGTATTAATATCTATTAATTCTTGTATATATATTCTTCTCATTTTTAGGTTGTGAGACCATATGGGGTGAAGGTGAAAGGTGGAACTCAGACCTGTCTCACAGCTATCTCATAGGAAGGTCTTTCAGGGTTGCCTGGAGAGGGGAGGTATCCAAATCTCATCAACTGACCATGGGGGTTCCTCAGGGTTCAGTTCTTGGACCCCTCCTCTTCTCCATTTATAACTAACTAACTAACTAACTAACTAACAGTTATAACTAACACTGTAGGTACCTATGCAAGAAATTTGGGAGTTATTTTTGACCCAGCACTTAAGTTTGAAAAACAAATAAACTCAGTTGTCAAATCAGCATTTTTCCAGCTCAGGATGATTGCCAAAATAAAATCTTTTCTTTCATTCAGGGACTTAGAAACAGTTATCCATGCATTCATTTCATCAAGACTGGATTACTGCAACTCACTATATTTGGGGGTCACTCAATCGTGTTTGTCTCACCTGCAGCTGGTTCAAAATGCTGCGGCCAGATTTTTAACGGGGACAAGGAAGAGGGACCATATTTTGCCTGTGTTGGTTAGTTTGCACTGGCTCCCCATTGAGTATAGAATCCAGTTCAAGGTATTATTGTTTGTCTATAAGTCCCTGAATGGCTTGGCTTCAAACTACCTTTCAGATCTTTTGTCCTACCACCAGACCAATAGGCCTTTAAGGTCATCAAACACACTGTTGCTGTCAGTACCCAAAACGCGCTTAAAGCTTAAGGGGGATCGTGCATTTTCGGTGGCTGCACCCCAGTTGTGGAATAACTTGCCTTTTAGCTTGAGATTAGCCACTTCTGTACCGGTTTTTAAATCTCTACTTAAGACACATCTTTTTAAAAAGGCTTATGGACCCGAGTAACTACTGTATTCAGTGTGTGTTTTTAGTGTTGTATACCCTTTATGATTGTTTTATTTTTTGACAATAGTATAATTTTATTTCTCTGTGCAGCACTTTGGTCGACTCTGTCATTATTAAATGTGCTATATAAATAAATTAAACTGAAACTGAAACTACATCACTTGGTCCCATCATTCAGGCACATGGTTTCTCCAACCATTGCTATGCTGATGACACACAAATCTTTCTTTCATTCCAACCAGATAACCAGATCATCTTCCCCGCTAATCCAACTCTAAAACATGATTTCAGCATCCAGCTAAGTACATCCTCAATTACCCCATCAAATTCAGCCAGAAATCTTGGAGTAATCCTTGATGACCAACTGACTTTCAAAGACCACATTGCAAAGATAGCTCGGTCATGCAGATTTGCACTATACAACATCAGGAAAATCAGGCCCTTTCTAACAGAACATGCAACTCAACTTCTGGTCCAGGCCCTGGTCATTTCTAGGCTTGATTACTGCAATGCTCTTCTGGCTGGACTGCCATCATGCACAATCAAGCCTCTACAAATGATTCAGAGCGCTGCAGCATGTCTCATCTTTAACAAGCCCAAAAGAGCCCACGTCACGCCTCCCTTCATCTCTCTTCACTGGCTACCACTTGCTGCTCGCATCAAATTCAAGGCGTTGCCGCTTGCTTACAGATCTACCACAGGCTCAGCACCCTCCTACTTCCACTCACTCTTATGAGTCTACACTCCTACCAGAAATCTGCGCTCATCAAATGAGCGAAAGGCTAGTGGTACCATCACAGAGAGGCACAAAATCACTCTCCAGGACATTCTCGTTCACTGTTCCTTGCTGGTGGAACGATCTTCCTGCCTTCATCCGGAATGCAGAATCCCTGGCAATATTCAAAAGACAGCTGAAAACTCAACTATTTCGTGAGCACTTATCCTCATCCTAGAAAAACAAAACCAAAAATTCTATACCTATCCTTTCACTTCCTTTTATCCCTCTCTGTTATAGCCTATGATACTTTGAGCACTGCCTAAAACTTGTATTGTGAGCACTTATTCAGGATGACTCATTTCTTGTATTCCTCACTTGTAAGCAGAGGTGTAAAGAGTACCTGAAAACCATACTTGAGTAAAAGTACAGATAACTTACAGGGAAAATTTACTCAATGACTTGAGTAAAAGTCTTAAAGTATCTGATTTTAATAGTATTTTAGTATTTTACTCATACTAAATATGGGCTTAAAGATGCACTAGTCCTCAACACCTGAGAGACGCCAGTGGAAATAAGAAAAATTGATTTGTAAGATGAGAAATCATGTTTATTTTGCAAAATTAAAATAAAATTGAACACCTCAATATTGCAATAAATCAAGGTTGACACAACAACCTTTTAAACGCCTACAAACTTTCAAGTCTCAGTTAAGTTCAAGTACACAAAAAGGCCATACTTAAACCAATATCTGTCAAAAAGGTCTCGTCAATATAGCAGATAAATAAAATAATGTTAAGTAAAATTAAATACTCAAAGTCTGCTTGCATTGGATGTGCTGGTTTGAGCCTCATCATCGGCTGAAGTCACAATCTCATTTCCTAAATCAAACACCCGCGATCAGCAACTACCTGCTAATCCACTCGAATTCATGTAAAGTATCCTTGTTGACAAGTGTGGGTGAGTAAAAGCAAAATGCACAAGTTATAGTACCTTCAAAGCCCTTATATGGTGATATCGCTTCTTTATATCAGAAACAAACTGCTGCAGAAAAAATTAGGTGCAATGAAAAATGTAATGTGTAACTGCATTACTCATCACAAATGTATTGGAGTAAAAAGTAAATTTACTTATTCAAAAATGTAGTCAAGTAGAGAGTAAAAGTTGCCAATATCTTTGATACTCAGTACAACTACAAAGTAGCCAAAAAGATACTAAAGTACAGTAACTAATTACATTTACTCAAATACTTTACACCTCTGCTTGTAAGTCACTTTGGATAAAAGCGTCTGCCAAATGAATAAATGTAAATGTAAGACTGTTCCAATGAAAGAATTTTTTTTTTTTTTTTACCTTTAATGATTTTGTAATCAAGGTTGCCTGTGTTGGGCTTGTGTTTGCAGGTTGTACAAGACTAGGGCTGCAGCAGCTAATCAATAAAATCTAGGTAATATTATTGATAATGAGCATAATCGTCAACAAATTTCATTAGTACATCAAAACAAACAGAGTGCAGTAGAAAAAGAGATCAATAATTCTGACTAAAATACACATTTTGGTAAAAAAAAAAAAAATTGTTAGAAATTAAGTGTAGGTTTAAAACCCTGCATGTAACACAAGTAATAGTAATTTATAGAGAGCAGTAACAGTAAAGGCACTATTGTTGGAAATGACCATTAATATAATATAATTACTCTGTTCAGATGAATGTTTGTTCTTGTTCCTCATACCTCTTACAAGTTAACATTTTGTGCTTTTGTTTTTATTTTAAATAAGTTGTTTTCATTTCTGTTATAAAATAGCAATCAGACTGTTGTTTATAGGTTTATAATGTAATGTTTGTATTTTAACCCTTTAGTGCTTATAATGTACAGCAGAGCCTACACAGATACAGTCACTATATTTGTTTTCTTAGGCTTTATATTACACATTGTTTAATGGACAAAACTGGGCATGATGTGGACTGACATTGTTTAAAATAATGGATTTAGGTTATTTTTAATTTAAAAAAATGTATAATTTATTTAGATTTGTCATCCAATTAATAAAATGCATTGACAGATAAATTGGTTGTAAAATAATCATTAGTTGCAGCCCCTGCATAAGGAGGTAGGGGGTATAATGATGTGTATTTGCAATAGGGCTTGCATAGACTAGTCGAATAGTTGAGAGATTGACTACTTCAACCACTAGTTGGCGCTGTCGGAAACAATCGACTACTCGAGCGTGCATTAACCATAAATGAATTTATGGTTACATTTATGCCGGTGAAAGCTTAACCTCGGTCAGTAGGCTATTCAAAGTGAAAGTAAAAAGTGACGGAGCTGTCTGCCGCTGCATTAACGCACAATATTCTCTCAGAGACAGATTTCAACATAATGGTATATATCTGTCTTAATTTATTCCATTATTTTTCTTGTGGCCTGTATATAGTGAAACAACTGAGAATATTAGTATTTTGTGTTCAGTAGGTTCTATTTTTTAAGTCTGTATCTTGCTGTCTCATTGGCTGTCGGTCATCGCCGATGTAGTTTTCAGTCAGAACACTTTTCACACAGCAGGATTTTGAATCGCCGACAGGTCCAGATATTTAGCATGCCAAATATCTCACGGGCGTCGGCGACTCATCGGCGATTCTCTCAGATCACGTCTTTGCTCATTCACACTGCGTCATAATTATAAAGTTTTGAGAGTTTACTTATAATTGCTGCATTAGGCTATGAATTAATAAACATTTATTGAGAAGAACTATTTCATGTCTTTTCATTTACAGTAGCATGAACCACGAGAAGTCGAGTAACTCGAGTATTGTTTTGATAAGAAATCGACTAGCAGAAACCAGTAGTTGTGCAAGCTCTAATGTGTAATAAGTCATGTTCATTTGTACATGTAAATACTTTCTATGGAGATAGTACATTACTACAGTGAAACAATTAGCAGAAATCCATCTCTACCATGTACAGCAGTACTTTAACTTTAAAAAAAAAGGTGATAATGTTTCATCATAATCATTTTATGTCATGTGAGAACAGTTTATATTTTCTTTCAGATGATGTAACTGCTGTAATAAAACCTGCATCATAGAATATTACTTGTCATTCTGTTTTTATTTTGTATATGTTTGTTGAATAACTAGGCTTAAATGAAATTTGAGTTACTTTAGCAAAACCATGGTTAAACTATGGTAATACAACCCTAGTTAATTTGTGGTACTTGAACCACAGTTTGAACCAAAAAACCATGGTTCCCTTTCAGTCGGTCACTTTGACATTATGTCAGAGACTGACGAAATGGGGTCTTGCCTGAGAGCCCAATCACCTTCGAGTGTTTACAAAACGAGCCAATGATATGAAGAGTATCTTGGTCTGCGGAATATGCATGTGCAAGCTCCTCCCCACACTGTGGGTATATAAGGAGCAGCGCAAGCAACTCACATTCAAGCTTTCGCTTTGGAGCCGAGCACATCGCTGCTTTCACCGGAGTGTTTCTCTTCAAGAAAACAAGTCTCTACGGTACTGGTGTGATGGCGCATTTCAGCAGTTCCAGTGTTCCTGCCTTGCCTGTTTCCCCTGAGCGCTTCTGTACTAAAGAGCATTTCCTACTAAAAGAGCTACACATGTTTAAACGGTTGCATCTTTTTAAAGATGTCTTACCGCCTGTGCGTTTCTGGGTGCGGTCGCTATATGGCTTCTCTTGATGGCCATGATCGCTGTCTTACGTGTTTGGGCTTCCAGCACACTGAGCGGCTTTCGTGGATGGTTCATATTCTCTTTGCGGTAATATGACCATCAAGATGTTTAGATCTAGACTCTATTACCTTAAACAGTATCGAGTCCCCTCTGCCACACCCCGATCTAGTTCCTCTTCTCATGAGGGGGCTACTTTGGCTGGTGGCCAGGGTGATCTGAGGGTTACGGTGTGGCTGCGCCCCCTTCCCAAGCATCTCAGCCGGTGGAGCTCCGGGATGGGCCTGCTGCTTCCTTCTCTGGGGGACCCAGCGTCTCATTCAGGGCTCCGGAGGATGATCGTATGTCGATCGCTGCATCTCAGGGTGTACACGCCATGTACACACAGCTTATGTGTGAGCGTGCGCAGTCTCTGCTGAGTTGCCTGAATCAGTTCAACGGCAAAACAGCGGGTCCACTGAAACTTCTTCAGAGGCTCCTGGGGCATATGGCTTCCACAGCGGTTGTCATTCCAAGATGGGCATAGCAACAAGGCACGCTCCGAGTGACCATCACTCTGACCTGCCGTTTAACTCTCTCTCCGTGGCGGGACCTGGCGTATCTTCGGGCAAGTTCCCCTAGAACCAGTATCCAGGCATGTTGTTGTGTCAACCGATGTCTCTGCTAAGGGTTGGTGTGCCATGTGCAACGGTCATGCTGCGTCAGGTTCCTGGACAGGACCCCAACTTCAGTGGCATGTCAATTGCTTTGAGTTGCTGGCAGTACGGCTTGCTCTGCACCGCTTCAGGGCCCTGCTAAGTCAAGTCAAGTCACCTTTATTTATTTATATTATTTATATAGCACTTTTTACAATGTAGATTGTGTCAAAGCAGCTTTACATTGATAACTGGTACATTATTTTGGCTGCACAGCAGCTTTTAAAGAATAGTGTCAATGCAGGCAGATCAAAGCACTGTTAAATATCAAATGTCAAGTCAAATGTCAAGTGTCCCCAACTAAGCAAGCCAAAGGCGACAGCGGCAAGGAACCCAAACTCCAACAGGTGACATCAGGTGGCAAACAAGTGGCAAATAGGTGTTAAAATGGAGAAAAAAACCTTGGGAGAAACCAGGCTTGGTCGGGGGGCCAGTTCTCCTCTGGCGAACAGTGCTTTGTTACGACTCAGGTTGCTATCATAAGTCCGATAGGATCACAACATTCAAAGTATTTATTTCAGTTCCATCCAGTTGAGGATTGTATTCATCACACCGGTATGGACTGTTGTTGAGGAGCTGCGCCACTGGCTGTCATGTTGATGAGGCCTTCACAGCGGATGATCTAGTTGACTCAATCTCTGCTGATACTTCAGGGCTGCGTTGTGGTCGTGTCAGGGCACCGGTCCTCTGTCTCATCTGGATACGGCCCAGATCCGGTTGACTACGGTAAACCTCGGGATAAACAGAAAAACTAATATTAGCGTAGATGCCATTCTTCTTCTGATGTAACGAGTACATCTGGTGTTATCGGAAGTGTTCCCAGTTCCGGCTGACCTAATTTATGCAGCCTAATAATCCTTTAAAGGATTTGAAAATATAAATTGATCGTTCATATAAAACAATATATTGATTTAGTTTTTGTAAGACACTTTTTGTCAAGAAACACAGGATGCGTGGAGGCGTGAATCTTCATGAATAATGTTGTGATTCACACCCGAGAAGACAAAAGATCTGCATAATGACCTGCAAAATGACCCACATAAAAATGAGCTCTTTCAGTCAGGTAGGCTGTGAAAAAACCCTCTGTGATCATGCTGATAACAGGATTAATGGCCACTCTTGACAAAAAAAATTGCATATCATGTAAAGAAAATTTTGTATAGGCCTATGTTAAATTTCAGTAACAGTCAAAAGATTGGACGCATTACTAATGTTTTTAAAAGAAATCTCAAGTCTCTAACCAAATAATGGTTTTCTATTTTAATATACTTTAAAATATAATGTATTTCTGTGATGCAAAGGGTCTGAACATTCCTATCTCTATGGCATTTCATATAGGCTATTATATTTGTTATATTATATAGCCTAAATCTTAATGTGCATTTTACAAACTATACATCATTAAAAAGATCAAAGACTCAAGCTTCACATTTTGACCTGTTTTACTCTTATGAACAGTCTGATGAACTTAATCACAGAAATATTAATGAGCTGAAGAAAGTGCATCCATCCACATACATCCATCATAAACGTACTCCACATGGCTATGGGGGGTTAATAAAGGCCTTCTGAAGTGAAGCAATGCATTTGTGTAAAAAAATATCCATATTTAAACAAGATAACCCTCAGGGGTGTGAGGATTTTTGGGGCCATGGAGAAGTTTTGACATGCCCTGACATTTGTGCTTTTTTCAGTTGTTCATAAACATATTACTGGAAAAAGTGTCATTACACTGTATTCAGCACAAACTAGGCTACCATAATATGTGAGGAACATGTATGTACATGTTTGTGTTTTTGAAGGAATAAGGTTTATGCGTGGTTATTGAAAAAACAAAAAACTTTAGTCACTGAAATAAAGCTAAAAAATATATATATATATATATATATATATATATATATATATATATATATATATATATATATATATATATAGTAAATCTGTGTTCACAAGACTTCTGGGTATTGGATATTGTAGACTAGAGTTTTTGCTTCAAAATTATGTAAAATTATGCTGCCTTTTTGTCAAGAAACAGTATGTGTGGAGGCGTGAATTATCATGAATAATGGGTCATTTACACCTGAGAAGACAAAAAGAATAACATAATGAGCTGTAATGACTTGCATAAATAATGAGCTGTGAAAAAACCCTGTGTGATCATGTCTCAAGCTCATCATGGTGTTTATCAAACATACAGAAAAAACAGCAATACTGTGAAATATTATTACAATTTAAAGGTGCCCTCGAATGAAAAATTTAATTTATCTTGGCATAGTTGAATAACAAGAGTTCAGTACATGGAAATGACATAAAGTGAGTCTCAAACTCCATTGTTTCCTCCTTCTTATATAAATCTCATTTGTTTAAAAGACCTCCGAAGAACAGGCGAATCTCAACATAACACCGACTGTTACGTAACAGTTGGGGTGTACGCCCCAATATTTGCATATGCCAGCCCATGTTCCCAACATTATGAAAGGCATTAGACAAGGGCAGCCAGTATTAACGTCTGGATCTGCACAGGTGAATCAACAGACTAGATAAGCAAGCAAGAACAATAACGAAAAATGGCAGATGGAGCAATAATAACTGACATGATCCATGATAACATGATATTTTTAGTGATATTTGTAAACTGTCTTTCTAAATGTTTCGTTAGCATGTTGCTAATGTACTGTTAAATGCGGTTAAAGTTACCATCGTTTCTTACTGTATTCACGGAGACAAGAGCCGTCACTATTTTCATTTTTAAACACTTGCAGTCTGTATAATTCATAAACACAACTTCATTCTTTATAAATCTCTCCAGCAGTGTAGCATTAGCCGTTAGCCACGGAGCACAGCCTCAAATTCATTCAGAATAAATGTAAACAATATAACAGTATACAATACTCACATAATCCGACGCATGCATGCCGCATGCATGACGAACACTTTGTAAAGATCCATTTGAGGGTTATATTAGCTGTGTAAACTTTGTTTATGCACTGTTCAAGGCAAGCGCGAGCTCCGTGGCCGTGGAGCAGGAGAATTAAAGGGCCAGTAACCCTGAATCGGCTCATTTATAATGATGCCCCAAAATAGGCAGTTAAAAAAATGAATTAAAAAAAATCTATGGGGTATTTTGAGCTGAAACTTCACAGACACAATCAGGGGACACCTTATACTTATATCACATCTTTTTAAAAAAAGTTCTAGGGCACCTTTAAAATAATGGTATTCTATTATATACTTTAAAATATAATGTATTTCTGTGATGCAAAGTGTCTGAACAATTATGTTACCTCTATGGCATTTCATATAGGCTTTTAGCTTAAAAGCATGCACATTTGGAGAAATATTTTTGGATTCTCATATGTTTATATAAATTTTCTATACAGAGGAGTAATATTTATTCAGTATTTATTGCCATCACTATGAATGCTGAATACTGTGTTTTCAATTCATACTTGCAGCCGGAGGGCGCTCTGTACACCTTTAGTCCACAAATTCATCTAAAGAAGAACAAGAATAGCGCTGGCTCCATGGGCATTCGCGGATAATGAGCTGAATCACGGACTTCTGACATGGCTCACTTTTCATACAGATTACATAAACAGAGAATTTTTGTTTTCGTTTTGACTTACACAATTTAAAACCTGACATTTCAACGTTTTTTTAGACATAAGTCTCATTTTTGTGTCATTAGTATTCACTAAGTTACAGTTCATTTTCTGAGAACTATCAGATTGGACTTCGTTCAGAGGAAGACGAGAGATCACGCATCATGTTAGTTTTCTTTATTTTGCAAAAAGCACAACATTTTATTTTTACTCTGAGTGTACACAAGTAAAAGCTCTTAATTGTATGTCCAACATTGACGGAGTATTATGAGCTGGATCTGTGCACAGCTGAATCATCAGACTAGGTATGCAAGCAAGAACAATAGCGAAAAATGGCAGATGGAGCGATAATAACTGACATGATCCATGATAATATATTTTTAGTGATGTTTGTAAAATTGTCTTTCTAAATGTTTCGTTAGCATGTTGCTAATGTACTGTTAAATGTGGTTAAAGTTACCATAGTTTCCTACTATATTCACGGGGACAAGAGCCGTCGCTATTTTCATTTTTAAACACTTGCAGTCTGTATAACGCATAAACTTCATTCTTTGTAAATCTCTCCAACAGTGTGTAATGTTAGCTTTAGCCATGGAGCACTATCAAACTCATTCAGGATCAAATGTAAACATCCAAATAAATACCATACTTACACGATTAGACATGCTGCATGACGAACACTTTGTAAAGATCCATTTTGAGGGTTATATTAGCTGTGTGAACTTTGTTTATGCACTGTTTAAGGTAAGCGCAAGCTCCGTGGGCGGGGAGCGCGAGCATTTAAAGGGGCCGCAACCTAAATCGGCTCATATTTAATGATTCCCCAAAATAGGCAGTTAAAAAAATTAATTTAAAAAAATCTATGGGGAATTTTGAGCTGAAACTTCACAGACACATTCAGGGGACACCTTAGACTTATATTACATCTTGTAAAAAAACGTTCTACGGCACCTTTAATGATGCGTTTTACAAAGCCATTATGCCAGATGTTAGAGGTTGGATAACTTTCAGGTTTCTTGTCATATACTTGATAATAATGCAATTAATTACCAATAATTATTAAATTGTCTCAACATTCCATAGCAAGTTGAATAATAATATTGAAACAATAGCAGTTCTACAATAATGTTGAAAGTTTGAAGTGCAAAGACAGTAAAAACTACTAAAGTAAACCACAAAACAGTTTGATCACTGGCTGCAGATTCACCACAACAGTAAAATAACTAATGAGTGCCTCTGAGCATTTTTCTTACTTTTTTGTTGTCATTTCTCAATTTTTTGTTTTCCTCCATTTTTTTCAGCCTCTTCCGAGTCTCTATCAAGGTTGTGCTTGATACTCAGCAACAGTCATTCATTTCTCTGTGGTTTGGGAATCACTGTCCTTTCCTTCCTTTGGGTCTGTCGAGGAACAAGAAACAAGAGATGGAAATGATATGCATTCATCTTCTTAGATATTTGTCTTCTTACCTCTATAAATGTAAACAGATTAATATAAATGACTGTACCTGAAGGGGAGGGAGGCAGATCTCAAAGGAGATATGTTAATACTTTAATACTTTTTAAGGGTCCACAATTATGCATGTTATGCACATACACACTAGTAATTAATGATTAACTTAACATATAGGCTAGTAAGGGCATATTAGCCATTATTTCAAATTTATTAAATATTTGAAGGATCCACATTCGTGCGATAAACAAACAAAAATAAGCTAGTAATTAATGATTAACTGAATGTACAGTAAACGCCTTTTAGCCATTATTTAGCAAACCATATATTATTTTTGTGTAGTAACATACTTCAATTAAATAAATTGAACAATAAGAAGCTACTAACTATGTTTAATTAGTGCTGGTTTTATTTAAACTTGCTAAAAGTGTGTAACAAAATCTGACCCCCTGTTGTAAAGTGAAAGTTATATTTAGGTTTATTGACCAAAATAAACAATAATTATCATGTTCACACACATAGAAAGAAAGACAGGCCTTGCAAAACACAACATTTAACTTTTGATTCAGACATTTCCATAAATCAAATGAATATCTCAAACGTCACAAATTGTTGGCCCAATTAGCAAAAAAACATTAGCCCATACAGCAGTCATTGTTTATTAGCTCCTGTGGAAAAATAGAATGACATCACAAACATCAATGACTTCCATTAAGAGCTTGAATTAAGTGTTTGAGCTCCTCAGTTACTGACAACAAGCCGAATCAAGGATTATATGAAACTCAAGGGCCAATAATTGTGGCATCTCTGGGTCTCATACCATGAGTTTAACACCAAAAGCAGTTGATTTGAACATCAGTCACCTTGAATTGATAGATTTACTTGAAACCGTTTCAGTGCCAACATTCCTGTAAATGACTTTCGATGGTTTCACATTGGGTTATGAAATACTGATGCGGTTACCTGAAAAAGGGTGCAGTTATGTTTTCTAATGAGACCTGATGAGGAATGTATATTCTTGAGAAATCCTGGTTAATTGGTAAAAGGGTGTGAGACAATGATTTCTCATTCTCAAGGTGTCTGAATGTCAAGATGAATGTCCAAGACAAATGTGTGTGACACCACAGATGGCAAAAGCGCTATTGCTTTAATTTATAAACCATTGGAGTCAATACACAGATGCAATGGGCATGAGAATTTTATCATCATGAAATTATATATTGGGGTATTATTCTGTTGCCATGTCTATTATGTATTTTGTTGAGACATTGTTAGATTTAGGGTAGGGTGGGATATTTACTCTTCGCATCATTTATCGGTTAATGTTATGACACTTTTCAGTTGACTTTAAAGGTTTCTCACTAAAAGCAATAGGTTACCGGATTTGTCGATTCGTTTGGCACATTTCTCTTGGACGTGTGGCAATATCGCATGCTTTGGGAGGGAGAAGTGGTTTACTGAATTGAAAGAACATAGTGAAGTTGGTTAATTTACAGTATTTAGGATTTGGTCATTAAGAGTAGCATCATGTATCCGAGAGTTAAACAGCAGTCAAAGTGAACACAATACAATGTTGTTTTTGTTTGTTTTTCCCCACATACGGCTCTTAGAGAGTTCTGAACCTTGTATTAGGCT
The DNA here is from genome assembly GCF_018812025.1 of Megalobrama amblycephala. Classification (NCBI taxonomy): domain Eukaryota; kingdom Metazoa; phylum Chordata; class Actinopteri; order Cypriniformes; family Xenocyprididae; genus Megalobrama; species Megalobrama amblycephala. The sequence goes on along the minus strand of NC_063057.1, from coordinate 23,293,773 downwards.
ACATTTCTGTAGATACTGAACAGAAGTTTGAGATTTGACATGTTTCTCAGCTTCCACACCTACATGTACTTTCATAACCTAGTCAACGCCCACTTTGGCGATTCTGTGCTTTAAAAGGCAGATCTGCACACCTAGTAAGTCACTGTTTCCAGCAGAGCCACAGGAAGCTGCTTCAGAAACACTTGCCTTCTCCAGCATCTCTCTACTTGAATCTTCAATCAAAATGAGCAAGATCGTTGTTTTTACCAAAGAGGCCTTCGATGGCAGATCAGCTGAATTCAAGAACGATGTCCACAACTTAGAAGAAAAGGGCTTCAACGACGCCATCTGCTCCATAAAAGTCATCGGTGCACCATGGGTGGCGTATTATGACAAGAATTATGCTGGAAAGCACCTGGTGTTTGAGGAAGGAGAGTACGCCACCCTTGATGACAAAGGCAAGTTTTCTTCCCTCAAGATGGTCACACATGACCTGGACAACCCTGAAATCCAGCTGTTTGAGCACATCAACTATCAAGGAAGAAGCGTGACCCTGCGCAAAGAAACCAATCTTCAAGACATTGATTTCAGTGACGTAGCTTCTTCCCACAAAGTGAAAGGTGGTGTCTGGGTGCTGTACCAGCACATCAATTCGTAAGGGTTCCCAGCTTGTTTCTTTCCCTGGCGATCAAGTTCCCAACTATGTGCCGCTCGGCTTCAACGATGTGGCCAGCCATGTGCGCCCTTTGCTGCCGAAGCCATAGACAGCATCATTCAACGTACGCTTTCTTCAGCTGATTATGAACTGAAATCCTTTTGGAAAGAACGAGGCAGGTGGTGGGGAATGACTGATCTTGACCAGAAACTTGATTTGACTGTGACTGCAATAAATCTGAAGAAATGTCATGCAATCAGATCCAACTTTATCATTTGAGTATATCTGTGTAAAGACATATACTGCACATTAACTTGGCAAATGTTATATGACAAGGAAGTATTTTATTAAAAAAGTTTTATGCTGCAAGTTAATTGGCTTACCATCAGTATCAGTTAATGTAATAAAATACAGAATTGTTACAGATCTACTACAGATCCAAATGTATTTGATTGTCTTTCCCCTGTTTGATGAGAGTGAAATATTAAAGGGGATTTTGGATTCATATTATGTTGAGAAAGAGACAATGAATGCTGTTTTACTCTGTCAACTCAGAAAATAAAGAGTCTTAACATAACACTCCTTGGTTCTTAAATTCTCTCTTTTTTTCATTTTCACCCAAGTGATTTACGATTGAGGAACACAACAAATGATTAACCTAAGGAGGCAATAGACACAAGAAGTGCTATTAATACAAATGTTATGTTAAATGTTAAATTAGAAATGAAGATCTTTGCCAATGGCATTTCCCCCCTCTTCTCATATATGGCATGGCGGGCCAAATCAAAGGGTACCATGGGCCAACTTTGGCTCTATGGAAGGTATCACCACAAATACCACCTGTCACAGATGGACTGTGACCTATGACTTTTATTTTGAAAGGACTGCTAAAGTGCATGCACACACATGAACAGTTTCCACCATTATACAAAACACAATCTAGATGTGTGGTTACTTTTCTGTTTATGTGGTATCTTATGCCATTTGTGGCCCTCTGTTTAGTTTAATTGTTTTGTTATATAAATTTCTTTTCTTCTGTTGTTTGTTTGTTGAAATATTTAATGTTTTTGTGGTGTCGTGCCAATTAAACACAAAAGACAAGTATCCCCAAGAAACTGAACTTTTTTAATCTCAAAGAGTGGGGACAGAATGTACAGTGAAAACAGAAAAACAGCCTATAGTGGTGGTCAGAATTATTGGCACCCTTGGTAAATATGATCAAAGTTGACTGTAAAAATAAATCTGCATTGTTTATCCTTTTGGTCTTTAATTTATAAAATTAGCAAAAATCTAACCTTTCATTGAAGGAAAAGAATTGAAAGTGGGGAGAAATCACATTAAGAAATAAATGTTTTTTTCTCAAACACGTTGGCCACAATTATTGGCACCCCTAGAACTTTTTATGAGTAAAATATCCCTGAAGTGTATTCCCATTTATATTTACATTTTTTTAGCTCTCCAGTGTGATCATGAACATGAAGTTGTCCAGCCATGACTTCCTGTTCCACAGCAGTATAAACATGAGGAAACACAGAGGCCAAATTTCCTTAATCATTCATCACAATGAGTAAAACCAAAGAATATAGTTCTGATGTGCAGCAAAAGATTGTCGAGCTTCACAAAATAGAAAGTGGCTGTAAGAAAATAGCTAAAGCATTGAAAATCCCCATTTCCACTATCAGGGCAATAATTAAGAAGTTCCAATCAACTAAAGATGTTACAAATCTGCCTGGAAGAGGACATGTGTCTAAATCATCCTAATGCGCGGTGAGGAGGAGAGTTTGAGTGGCCAAAGACTCTCCAAGGATCACAGCTGGAGAATTGCAGAGATTAGTTGAGTCTCAGAAAGCCTAAAAAAATTATCAAACAGCACCTACATCCCCACAAGATGTTCGGGAGGATTTCAAGAAAAATCCTCTGCTCTCATCCAGAAACAATCTCCAGCATATTCAGTTGTCAGACAAGACTGGAACTTCAAACGGGACCGGCTTCTATGGTCAGATGAAACTAAAAAAAAGAGCTTTTTGGCAGCAAACCCACCAGATGGGTTTGGTGCACACATGGATAAAAAGTACCCCATGCCCACGGTTAAATATGCTGCTGGATCTTTAATGTTGTGGGCCTATTTTTCTGCTGGAGGTCCTGGACATCTTGTTCAGATACATGGTATCATGGATTCTATCAAATACTAGCAGATAAAAAATCAAAACCTGACCGCTTCTGCTAGAAATCCAATAATGGGCCATGGTTGGAGCTTCCATCAGGACAATGATCCAAAACAAACATCAAAACCAGCACAAAAATGTGTCACTGAGCACAAAATGAAGCTTTTGACATGGTCGTCCCAGTCCCCTGACCTGAACCCTAAAGAAAATGAATGGAGTGAACTGAAGAGAAGAAGCACCAACATGGAGCTGGGAATCTGAAGGATCTGGAGAGATTCTGTATGAAGGAATGGTCTCTGATCTCTTGTCAGGTGTTCTCCAAACTCATCAGGCATTATAGAAGAAGACTCAGAGCTGTTCTCTTGGCAAAAGGAAGTTGCAAAAAGAATTGAATAAAAGGGTGCCAATAATTGTGGTCAACGTGTTTTGGAGAAAAAGATTCATAATGTTATTTCCCCCCCACTTTCAATTCTTTTCCTTCAATGAAAGGTTAGATTTTTGCTAATTTTATAAATTAAAGACCAAAAGGATGAACAATGCAGATTTATTTTTACAGTCAACTTTGATCATATTTACCAAGGGTGCCAATAATTAGAATATCGTGAAAAAGTTCATCGTTTTATTGTAAATTATTTTAAAAAATGGAATTTTCATATATTCTAGATTCCCTACATGTAAAGTAAAACATTTCAAAAGTTGTTTGTTTGTTTGTTTGTTTTTTTTTAATTTGTTGATTAGAACATACAGCTAATTAAAGTCCAAAATCCAGTATCTCAAAATATTAGAATATTTACATTTGAGTTTCATTAAATGACCATCCCTACAGTACAAATTCCTGGTATCTCTTGTTCTTTGAAACCACACTAATGGGGAAGACTGCTGACTTGGCAGTGGTTCAGGAGACAATCATTGACACCCTCCACAAAGAGAGTAAGTCACAGAAGGTCATTACTGAATGGGGTGGCTGTTTACAGAGTGATGTATCAAAGCATATTAAATGCAAAGTTGACTGGAAGGAAGAAATTGGGTAGGCAAAGGTGCACAAGCAACATGACCGCAAGCTTGAGAATACTGTCAAGTAAAGCCGATTCAGACACTTGGGAGAGCTTCACAATGAGTAGAATGAAGCCGGAGTCAGCGCATCAAGAGTCACCACACTCAGACATCTTCAGGAAAAGGACTACCAAGCCACTTCTGAAACAGAAACAACGTCAGAAGCATCTTACCTGGGCTAAGGAGAAAAAGAACTGGACAGTGAACAGTGGTCGAAAGTCCTCTTTTCAGATAAAAGTACATTTTGCATTTCATGTTGAAATCATGGTCCCAGAGTCTGAAGGAAGACTGGAGAGGCACAGAATCCAAGCTGCTTGAAGTCTAGTGTGAAGTTTCTGAAGTCAGTAATGATTTGGGGGGGACGTGACGTCTGCTGGTGTCGTTCCATTGTGTTTTATCAAGTGCAAAGTCAATGCAGCCATCTTCCAGGAGATTTTGGAGCACTTTATGCTTCCATCTGCTGACAAGCTTTATGGAGATGCTGATTTCCTTTTCCAACAGGACTTTAGCACCTGCCCACAGTGCAAAAACCACTTCCAAGTGGTTTGCTGACCATGATATTACTGTGCTTTATTGGCCAGCCAACATGCCTGACCCCTGAATCTATGGGATATTTTCAAGAGAAAGATGAGAAACAGTCGATCCAACAATATACAGATGATCTGAAGGCTCAATAGTGCCTCAGCAGTGCCACAGGCTGATCACTTCCATGCCACACTTCACTGATGCTGTAATTTGTGCTAGAGCAAGTCATTTGCTGTAATATGTGCTGCCGACCAAGTATTGAGTGCACAATTGAACATACTTTAAAGAACTTTCTGTCCATTTCAAATCCATTTTTTGATTGATCTTAGGAAATATTCTAATATTTTGAGATACTGGATTTTGGACTTTCATGAGCTGTATGTTCTAATCATCAAAATTAAAAAAAAAAAAAAAAAAAAACTTTTGAAATGTTTTACTTTACATGTAGGGAATCTAGAATATATGAAAGTTTCATTTTTTAAAATAATTTACAATAAAAAAAATGAACTTTTTGATGATATTCTAATTATATGACCAGCACCTGTATATATAATAACATAGTCCCCTCTTGTGGCCATTATGTGAATTGCACTCTAATGTTAACTATTGCAGCAAGGATACCACAGTTCCCTTTCGAAAGGGAACTTCAACTCTTTGCTGATCGCGCTATGGGGAACGTCACTCGTGACTCGTGTTCAAAATGCCAAGAATCACAACACTCCACACAACAATCCTATTGGCCGGCGACAGCCTATCACGTCAAACGGCGCGAACCGTGACGTATAAAGGGAGTGCCTGGGGAAGCAGCCAACATCATTTCGTCTTTTCGGGACTGTTTTTGTTCGTGCCATTGTTTCACAAACCCCGGTAGGAAATTACTTCTTTTTTGTCTGCAAACGTTCAGGAGAATGTGTTCATCCGTGTCCCTTGGTTTGACACTTGATGTACACGTTTCTGCTGTTTTTCTGTCTGAGAGGAGCGAACGCATAGACGATGCTTGAGGGCGGCGTCTATGTGTGTTTGTCTATTATTTAGTGCGAGCGTCTCTTCTGTTCAGACGCTCTGTTCTCGTTTGACACTCTTTCCGAGCGAGGAGGTGTCTGCATCTGTGTTTGTAGCCCCGTGTGTGCTATGACCGCTCCTCTGGCTGCTGGGTGTGTGAGCCGCTGTGTTTTTGGGACGCGCTTTTCGGCAGGCTGCAGCTGCCGTGAGTGCGCGTTAAGAAAGGAGCCGCGCGCGGACAGTTCGACGAATGGTCCCTTTCTGTCCATGAATATTGCGGCTCCCATAGACTTTCTATTCTCTCCTGATCTCCGCATTTGAGATCGGGAGGGCATGGAAAAACCCCTGGCCGTTCAGATTTGGATCTGAGCCAGACAGACGGGAGGAGGAAGAAACGAGAGTAATGGGTGATCGATTGTAAACACCGTTGCGTTTGTAATCGATTCCCCAGCTATTTTAGGGCGATTTACATCTACCCTCTCCTCTTCTTCTTTCACCTCCCATATATATATATCTATTTGCTCAGGTGTTTTACAGTTGAGCTGTCGGCTGGCCTTTTTCTAAGGCCGCCTTCTGGCTTGATAGTGAAAGTGCTTTTAGGCTTTGTTCTACGAGCCGCAGGGAAGTAAGCTGGGTCCATATTTTTGTTGTAGTGATTTTGGATTTGCCTCACATGAGGGCACCACAAATGTAGTGATTTTGGTCTTAAATATTAATATTAATATTTTGTATTAATATTAATATTGAGTCAGATGATTCCTTCCAATATTTCAGGGCACCAGTCAGGATTCTCACCTTGACAAAAAAGAACAATCATGAAAGATTGTTAACTGAATTAATATTTTATAAATTGGAGGAAGTTTATCATCTGACCAATCTGAAGGATTTAGTGAGATTCGGGCGAGCTTGTAGAGCCTCTGATTATCAACACAAGAATGACACAGTTTACAATAAAATGAATTTATTAACAAAAAGATATACAAGAGTAAAATATCACACTCACTAAATACTACGAAGGAAAATGACTAAACTACTAAGGAAAAATGACTAAACTACTAAGAAAATTGAATCAATAATCAAACAGAAACTACAAACTACAACACAAATGGATGTTAACAAAACTGAATGCCAAGTAGATGAGCAACGGATTGGACGAAGCAATGAATGGGTAATTAGCAGTCTATGAGGGAGTCAATTGTGGTCTTTCTGGATGCTGGTATTGAACATAAGTAAATAAGCATTTACTCTGAATACAGATAACGTGTCTAATGTATCTATCTGTGTACGCTGACCCTAGATAAACAGTCTCTACACAAATAGCAATCTCATTTAGCAACAACCTAATGCCAAGGCTTTTGGAAAAGGTTTGGTTAGCTTATATTTACGTTTCACTTGGTCGGGTGATCAGTCCAGGAATAGGAAACATTGTCCACTGGTATCCTTCCGTGTGCAGTGGGAGACTGGATTGCTTTCCAACAGCTGCAGAGCTGCACTGAGTGCTGGAGGTCTTTGTGTAATCCAGAGAACTGTAGATGGTGGTCAGTCAGTAGGATCTTCTGTAGGTTGGAGGTACTTGGGTTATGCAAGTCAGGAGTCAAAGTCCTCTGCAGAAGCACTTTGGCTGCTTGATCCGTGCGGTGAAAGGTTTACTCGCAAGAGCCTCACCTTGGTCGTGCTGTTGTTCTTCCCTCGTCAGGTCAGAAACTCAGAACAAGGGTCTGTTCACTTAGGAAAACTTTTATTCCTTCTCGTTGGGGAGGGGATTACTAATCCCCACCTTTCCTGATGTGGTGATGTAATTGGGTCACAGCATTCCAGGTGTCCGTCTCTTAACACGCCCACCTTTCATCCTGTGAAACTTGTTGTATTGTTCCAAAATACACAGTTAAATAAGACAATGTCTTTAGGACCTTGGAAATGCTTTATTTCTTTTTCAAACCTTTCTCAGAGTCCTTGTGGCAGTTTTCTGAACTCGTAGAGTCCAAACTTGATGTGAATTGGTGGAGGTATCACACTTTTGTCTCAGTGGGTGTAGTTGCATTGGCTTTTATTCCAGGTGTGGTTTCTACTGTGTGCACAGTTTCCTGGATGAGTACAAGGACACATAGGACATGTTCCTTACAGTATTCCTGTCCATTTTTGGTGATTTCAAGCCAATATGTTTAGAAAATGTCTTCCTTTCTGAGCATTTCTTTGTTCTTGCTGTGCTCTAGCCAGAACCGGTTTGGCAGCCCTAGGAGTCCATGGTCATTCGCACCTTGAACTAAGTGAACAAAGGCAACTCGTGATGGGATTAGCCTATCATCAATGGGCCGTTGATGTCATCTTTCCTGTCTTCCACCTTTGGCAGTCCTGATTACAATAGTCATTTACTTGACGTTGAGGGTCCGATCACATTCTTTTGATTAATCAAAGTGGAACAAAAGAATGTCTGTTGTGAAGCTCTGGTGCCATCACATCTGTTGTTCACTACATTGTTTATAAAAAAAAAAAAATAAGTGTGGACTTTGTTTCTCCTGTATAGCTTTCCTGAGCATGTAGTCAGTAAAGTTAGAGGGGGCTTTTTTGGGCAAAATAACTGTAGCATTAGGTTGGCTAGTTTTCAAAACATGCAGGCCTCTTTATGGCCGCTATTTTGTAGCCTCCTATGTAGTAGCTTCTCAGCTAATACCTTAGTTTGGTTTGAGTTGGCTCTCGTGCTTCAGCTATTTGTGTGCAGGACGGCTTATCGGCCGCCTGACACTGTTTGCTTGCAGTGCTTCATTTCTCCTCATATTTGTAGGTTTCTAGATGAAGCCCAAGCTTTGCTTGGCCCAGTAGGCCTTAGTTAGCGGCTAGGCTAGAGCTAGGTTAGGTGTTTGTTTGTTTGTTTACATTCCCCTGTTATTTACTATCCCCTTGTGGTTGTATAGTTCCTAGATCTGGCCTCCTCCTGAGGGAGTTGTTGGCCGTTTTTGCCCATAATCCCTTTCATACTTTGTATGTAGGTGCTTTAGTCAGATCAACAGCTAAGGTTTAGGTTGTTATTAGCCTTCCTAGTGCTGTTTGTCTCAGGTGGCAGGCCCTTATCTCTGAGGAGATAAGTTGTGCGTTACGCTAGGCCTCGCTGTTCAGAACCCTTCATGCTTTGTTTTCACGTGAACCCCCTTGTATTATCAAGTGTGATTTAACGGTGCAAAGCTTCGTAGCTTCTGTTTTTCTTGGGTTCAGTACAAATGTCAGATTTGTCCTGTGAAAAACATTTATCCTTGTAAGGATGGCATGTGTGTTCAAAGCATTTTTGCTTTGGGGTTCTTAGACTTTAGCCCTACATATTTATGTGAGCTTATTCTAGTGCTGCCACAGGTTAACACCTGTTTCTGTGATAGCAGGCTGTGTCTAGCCTCTGTCTATGAACGTGGTGTTTTGTTGTACTCCCTGGTTAGGGTTTGTGTTTCACTGAGTGCATCACCTGTTGGATTGCACACTCAGGGTGAGTGTAGAGAGTCCTATTCTGGTTAGAATAGTATATTCTCGACTTCCCCCAGTCGATCATGACCACAGCAGCTGTTTTACACTTGCTGTTAGATTGTTGGCTCTTTATTATAGCCTCTCTTTAATACAGCTTGTTTTTGGGCGCTGTTGGTTTACGATCACTAGTTTGCTCACGCTTTTAGCACTGCCTCAGGCTTATGCTCACGTTACTTGAGGTGTTAGGCCTTATAGGCCTTCCATAGACCGTGATAGCATATTTATATGTACATTGCCTGTTGGAATGTGTAGGCTTAAGCTCAGGTTGTGTAGCTAGTTCCCCACAGTTATTGTGTAGGGTCTAGAACTGGTCTCCTTTGAGCATTGGCCCTGTTATGACCACAGGCTGGCGCCACATGGTGCTTAAAAGTAGCAGGCCTTACCAGGCCTCCTTTGTAGCCTCTGTGTTAGCCCAGCTGGGTTGGTTATATCTAGATTCTTTCCATGGTTTCCATGGTTCTGCCTGGAGCTTGATAACACTGCCACGAGCTGATGCCACGTGTCTGCTGAGGTTATAGGCCCATGGGGCCTTCTTTAGCGCGTGATGGCGTACGCTGTACTCCTCTTGCTTAAAGAGTAGAAAGGAGCTTTTACCGAGTACACTGCTTGTTGGATTGTGTTGGATGGGCTGTTCCGTGGGCACTCACAGCTACCTAATCATTTGGTTGGTCGTGCGCTTAGCATGCTGTGTTTTCAGTCGAATGGCCTTATGGGCGATCCTGAATACCACCTTATGGATTGGGTTCTTGTTGTGATATTAGTTCGTTTAAAGAACTTTAGTTATGTTGTAGGCCCCTTCTGGTCGGCCTCCATGGCTATGTGCCTACAGTATGGTCTGTCTGTTAGTTTGAGCTTCATACTTCCCTTTGGGTTGACTGTGTAATTGTGCTTAGCTCCCTAAGCCGTTCATTTGTTGTAGACTTCTGTGAAGTCTCCCGTTCAGACTGGCCCCCAGGCTGGTTTGTGCTCCCCTGTACCAGGGTTTTTTCTAGTGCACAGCCTCCTCAGCGCCTTTATCAGAAGCTGAGTAGATCCTAGGATGAGTGGTTGTACTCCCCTCATACGAGGGTTTTTAGCGCTCAGCTGAGTTCCGCTCTCCAGGATGCCCATCTCTGCGTGTGGGTTTGAGTTGCTTACTGCCTTTTCACAGTCGCTCTTTCCTGCTCTCCTCTTTGGAGTTTGCGCTTGGAGATTCTGTGTATCAGACAAGGTTGGCCAGGCTAGGTTTGGCTTTCGCTAGATTAGTAGGCCTCCTTGGTGGCGTTGGGGGTGATTTTGTCCCCCCCCCCAGTGACTGGCCAGGACTCCTTTGGACTCTTGGCCACATTCCCTTAGAGGGACCACTTTCTTTGGTTCGTTGGTCCCAGATGCTCGAGCAGCCTTGGCAGGCCTTTTTCAGAGGGTCTCTTTTTAGGCTCAACTTGGGCTGTTGGCCATAGGGAATGCTGTCACTGACAGCCTTGGAGAATTGCTCCCGGTTTTTCCCTGGAACTGCCGGACGTTTCGTCCAGACATTTTGGGCATGCATTCTCCTCTAGCATGGCGGCGTGGGTATATCGTTCCCCATAGCGCGATCAGCGCAGAGTTGAAGTTCCCTTTCAAAAGGGAACGTCTCAGGTTACGCATGTAACCATGGTTCCCTGAGAACAGGGAACGAGACTCTGCGCTTTCCTGCCATGCTTCGGGATGCCTGCTGAACAGTCCCTCAAAAACGAAAAGATGTTGGCTGCTTCCCCAGGCGCTCCCTTTATATGTCACGGTTCGCGCCGTTTGACGTGATAGGCTGTCGCCGGCCAATAGGATTGGAGTGTTGTGATTCTTGGCATTTCGAACACGAGTCATGAGTGACGTTCCCCATAGCGCGATCAGCGCAGAGTCTCGCTCCCTGTTCTCAGGGAACCATGGTTACATGCGTAACCTGAGACGTTTTGTTATATGGTTTAACACTCAAAGAAAATACACCAAACTCTTTTACAAAGGTTAAGTTTATTTCCCCATGTAACTAAGATATTGAAGGATATAATGGTTTTCAGTAACAACCTGTTTACTTTAAAAAAGCAACCATACATTGGTGTTTTACTTTCTTTATTGCGTTAAAGATTATTTTCTTTATTTTTAAATTTAATTTCATAATCATTTATAATCATTATTATTATTTGATTTACACAATATATTTGATAATTTAATAATTTTATTATTATTAGGGGCCAAGCCCCGAAGGGGCTGTAGCCCCTATTGTAATTGTACGTTTTCCCTTTTATTATTATTATTCTTCCTCCCGAATGGGAGTCTATGGCAGCCCTATCAACGGAACATGAGAAAATGATGAAATTTGGCACACTTGTAGTGATGGTCATGTCTAGAAATCTGACCAATTTTGGAGTCTCTAGGACCAACTCTATAGCGCCACCACCAGTTCAAAAATTCAACATTCTAAAGTTTATAACTTTTGAACCATTTGCTCTAGAAAAATACAATTTAGTACATCTGATTCGTCTCTTCATGCTGATTCTATTCAAATTCTTACATTAAGTCTCCGCCCATTACAGTAGCGGCCATTTTGAAAAGTACAGTATTCCGTTTTTTCGCTACTCCTCCTTCAAAATTTGTCCAATTTTGTCCAAACTTTGATCAGGTGATCTTTGGTCTGAGCCACACAGAAATGACTGAACAGATTTTTTTTATTCATCTTTGTTCAAAAGTTATGATGTCACGAAGTTAACGAGGTTGACCCAAAATTGCTATAGAGGCTGTATCTCGGCCAAACTTTGAGCAATCAAAACTAAAATTGGTACACTTGATCAAGACCATGATCTGAGGTTCCATGCCAAATTTGGGAACAGCGCCACCTACAGGTCATGAGATCTGAAAAATGGCTATTTTGGCCAATAACTTTTGAACACTTTATTAGAAAATCAAGATCTTGGTGTCTATGGATTCCCTGTGCCATGCCGAATCCGAGGATATCGAATTCGTCAACATCGGATGAACCACATGTCCGCCATTTTGAATTTTGTCATAAATTGCAATAACTTTTAAACAATTTGACATATCTTCACACAAATTGGTATGTATGACCTTTAGAAGGTCTTGAAGGTACCTGAGAAGTTTCAACACAGCGCCACCTACTGTTCCACAGATGTAATGATTATTGCAAAACCACTTATAACTTTTGAAAACACTTTCCAAAATGTGTATGCTTTATGTCATTTTATTCCCTGGCTTATGCCGATTCCGACGATGTGTCATTTGTCATTTTCCTTAAATGTACCTGTCCGCCATATTGAAATAAATGGAAAACAGTTTTTTCGCTACTCCTCCTACAATTTTTGTCCAATTTTGTCCAAAATCAGCTCAGGTGATCTTTGGACCGAGCCGCACAGAAATGACTGAATGGATTTTTGATATTCGCTACCATTCCCAAGATATTCATCTCTGAATGTGACCTTGCTTGTGTTTGTTGTCTTATGCTAGTTAGCTTAGCATGCTAATTGCTTAGCATGCTAACCAGTTGTCATTCTCTTTAATGTGGCTCTTCAGTTATCAAGTTAACCATGAGCTTCATTAGCATTAAGTTAGCTTAGCATGCTAATATGGTTAGCATGCTAAGTAATGCTTTTTTTGTGAATTCTTTGTTAGACTAAAAGGTTTCTTCCACAGTCTGTTGAATGTGCATCCTCAAGTAGCTCAATGTGTAAAGCCAGTTATCTGAAGAGCCCTGTATCCGAAGTTAGTGGGTTCGAATACCAGGTGGAGCGGTTTTATAAAATAGTGTGTTTTGATTCCTTTACTGCCTCTTGGATTAGAAATAAATGCTTTTTGTTTCATGCTGTGTTCATTTTCATCTAAGCTTATGTACATTCTGAGTTCATTCTTGCCCGTAATTCTGAACCAGCTGTTTCATGTTTGTTCATTTTCTGCTGTTTTTCCTCTTCCTGCTCTGTATTGCACTACACATGATGAGCTGCAGAATGATCTAAAGTGCAGCTTTATAAGAATTCTTCATTTTGAGTTCATTTTCACATGAACTAATAAACTTCGGCAGGTGTGGAAACATTCACTTGCACAGTGGTGCAATGAGATGAGAAATGGACCTTGGACCCGGAGGTCGTGGATTCGAATCTCGTGTGGGGTTCCTTTATACAATTGTGTGTAATGAGTCATTTTGATACCTTTTTTATCCAAATAAGGATTGTGCTAATCTTTATTCCTCTTCAATGAGATACAAGTATTTTAGTTCATTCCGTGTTCGTTCTCTGAACTTCTATTGATTTTCATTTCATTTCCACCTGTCCTTCTGAACCAGATGTTTTGCATGTACATTCAATTTCTGCTGTTTTTGCTCTTCCTGCTCCGTATTGCGCTACTGCCCCTACTGGGGCTTGGCCCCGAATTGCTGCTTGCAGCTATATTTATTATTATTATTATTCATTTATGTCATTTTATATTACTTATTATTTCCTATTGTTGTTTAATCTTATGATTGTGTGGTCTAAAGGGATGTTTGTCTTCATGAGTAGAAGATCAGAGAATGTCTCCATTTCAAGGTTTTTATCGTCACAGGACGATGTTGTGAAGTAGTAATTTTCCATTGTTTTTCACTTTTAATATAATAACACTTGTTGTTTGAATTGTACTGGTCAGACAAAGTCAGAACATTGAACGCAACTAAGACTATTCAATAAACCCTTTTCTTTTATTATCATCACTTTATCTCCTGCTTCTGCTCTTCTCTAGCTTTACAGTCAACTCTCAGGCTGATAGAAGGCTGTTCATAGATTTCTTGACATACCAGACAAGACTTTCTGTTGGCAGGTTTTGCTGGGTTGCACACACCAGACAAACAGATATCTTTTGACAAGATCTGGCCTCCGGGGCTGGATTTGATATTTCTGATGTGGAGATTTCATCCGATCTAACAATATACAAATGAAACACTGCTGTACTTACATTTTGTGTCACTTCTTAATGGCCAAACCCATGTGCAGCGAAAGCTTCCATTTGACCGGTAGGAATGGCACTTCCATTTCCAGGGACATGACAGGGAAATCAGGAAAACTAGAATTTATCAAGGATTTTTGTTTGTGATTCAATTTTGATCAGTAGTGTGATGCAAATGTTATCTGCTTTCCTTGGTTTGGACTGCAGGGGGTGGAGGAATCAGAAGCACACACACTGCAGTAAAATAACATTTCAGAAAGTAATATCAGTAATGTCTACACATTTATATAACAGTCAAACATTAATAATAATAAACAGTTAAAGGAAACTACAGACTGAGCTTCTATTGTAGCACTGTACATGTAGTGAACATTATTATAACATGGTGAGAGGACACTCACTAAATTCTTTGAACATTCCTTGTTCGCCAAGTTGATATTGGCCACTTTCATTTACAGTACATTTACATTTATGCATTTGGCAGACGCTTTTATCCAAAGCAACTTACATTGCATTATACTATAAATTTGTATCTGAGTATGTGCAATCCCTGGGATCGAACCCATGACCTTGGCATTGCTAGTGCCACGCTCTAACCACTGAGCTACAGGAAAATATAAAAATACCCAGAAAGATTATTGAAGTTTTATGTATTTCCATGGAAGTATTTAAAATATATGGCACTTTCATCAACCACCACTAAGGATGTTGGTGGAATATGAAGACATAACCATTAACGATCTACACCGTGCAAACCGTGCTCTTCTCCTGCTCATGCCTTGATATATATACTCTTTAAAATTCAAGGTGTATTGTTCACTCAGTCCATAACTTGTCCGAGTTAAGGCTGCCTGTAACTGCTGGTGAAGGATCGGATTCTCCTACCCTGTACAACCAAATAAGTAGTCAGATGTGTTAGAAGCCTCAGTGTCTGCAGGAAACTTGCTACATCCCTGGAGCATGTGACGGCAGAGTCATCCAAGAGACATCACCGTAACCTCTGAAACCATGTCAAGTTGACATCTGATGGCATATGATGCCAGGTTCAAGTGAATTTCACTGCATTAGCCCATACAGCAGTCATTGTTTATTAGCTCCTGTGGAAAAACAGAATGACATCACAAACATCAATGACTTCCATTAAGAGCTTGAATTAAGTGTTTGAGCTCCTCAGTTACTGACAACAAGCCGAATCAAGTTAACAGCCTTCCTGCAGCATTTCACACATTTTAGATGCAGTCAAACAAGGATTAATTTGTGTATATTAATTACAAAAGGCATTACAAAAGTCCAATACAAGAGGCAAGCATTATAATTATAATTCTAATAATTATAATTCTATTAAGATCACATGATCTAGAGCAGGGGTGGGCAAACTCGGTCCTGGAGGGACCATAAAATTATGGTTTTCTACTTTAATATACTTTAAAATATAATTTATTCCTGTGATCAAAGTTGAATTTTCAGCATCTTTACTCCAGTCTTCAGTGTCACATGATCCTTCAGAAATCATTCTGATATGATGATTTAATACTCAGTTATTATCAATGTTGGAAACAGTTGTTTTGCTTAATATATTTTTTTGGAACCTGTGATACTTTTTCAGGATTCATTGATGAATAAAAGGTTAAAAAGAACAGCATTCATTTAAAATAAAAAAAATTTTCTAACAATATAAATCTTTACTATCACTTTTTTATTAATTTAATACATCTATGCTAAATAAAAGTATTAATTTCTTTCAAAAAAAGAAAGAAAAAAATTACTGACCCCAAATTTTGAATGGTAGTGTATAATGTTACACAAGATTTCTATTTTAAATAAATACTGACATTTTTCATATCACAGATTATAAAATAATATGAAGCAGCTCAACTGTTTTCAACATTCAGGTCCGTAGCCAGCCTATTGAACCCCCCTGGGTTCTTTTTTTCAAAAAGTGGACCTTTTTGCAGTTTTTCTCCTCCTTTTGTATTTAATTATGAGGTTCAAATACTTCATTTTGGTGACCTTTTATGCACTAATTTGTGCTGGATTAGCTTGTCTGCTGGTATCTTAACGAGCACGCTTTTTGATGCACCTAAAATATTTACTGCATTGTTGTCAAATTGCTTCCTCATGTACCATTTTTATTTTATTTTTTTATTTTTTATGTAATTATATATATATATATATATATATATATATATATATATATATATATATATATATATATATATATATATATGAAGAGTTTCGTTGCAAAACGAGATAACTCCGTTTTTAACATTTTTGTCAAAACATGTTTATTATTATGTTATCATGTTATTATTTTGTTTTATGGTGCTACTTAGCTGTATTTTTTAAGTTATGAAGGTTTAAATCAAAACAAACCAACTGCAGTTGAATTGGTATTAATTGAAATGCACAACCAAAAAACAAGATTTTTGAAAAATTGCCTTCTCGTTTTGCAACGAAACTCTTCATATATATATATATATATATATATATATATATATATATATATATATTTATATATATTTGTTGACATGGTTTTAGCTATTGTTATCCAATTTGTTGGCCTTAAAACGTCTTAAAATGCATATATGTACACCAAAGAAAATCAAAATTTTCTCGGGGGAGCATGCACCCGAACCCCCCTAGCATAATACATTTTGTGACATCGGTAAATATAAAACCCTGTGTACGGACCTGCTTCTTTTCTATCTAACGAAATCAAAGGTAATCGTGTATTTCTCCAGTTGTGTGCACTTTGGGACTAAACTTTGTATGCACTGTGTGATCAATGTGTGAAAATAAATGGGAGCAAAAACGCGATTGAATGTAAAGGTTTGTGTCTCGTTGTTCTATTCAAAAAAATCAATGACTACCGATCTATCTATATGTATATATACATACATGCATGCACAGTTTTGAGGCAGCTTTAATCGCATGTTTGGTAATTTCATGACTTCGTTTACAACAGAATAACGACGGTGCATGCCCGTAGTTTCTTTAGGTCCGTGTATGTTTTGAGAGTTTGTTTTCCAATTTGAAATGAAATACGCAGAAACGAGAAAACGGTCGTTTCCCGTTTTTTCATTTGTTAAAAAAAAAAAAAAACGGAAAAACGAGATTTTGGCTTGATTTTCGTTTTTTCGGATCATGGACAGAAAACTGGAACACGACTTCAAACCTCGTTTTCCACATGTGGGCGGTCATTACACACCCCTTTCAGCCGATTGGTCAATCAAATCTGAGTCAGTGACGTCATCATCAGTTCGTTCAACAAAATAACAGTCCTCTGCTGCTATATCAGTAGCTATATGCCATATCGGATTAACGCGTATTTCACAAAAATATTTATTTCAGAAATGTTAATCAGCATACATGCTGTTGTAATGCTGTTTGTAGTTTAATATGCATGGTGAAACTGCGATACCCATACACAGAGGAGCGGATGAGAAATATAGATTAAAAAAAACAAATTTTTTTACCACTAAATAGCTATTTTAGTTATGAAAAAAATAATACTTAAACGTTAAGCCAAAACGAATTCATTTAAAGCTAAACTGAAACAGAAACCGGCGTTATAATTTGGCAAAAATCCAAATGTTTCCACATCACGATTTGGAGGCAAAACTATATTTATTATTTAAACGATTTTATACAGACTACTTAAATATGAGCAGTAGTCTATAAAAGTTGAATGTATGTTATTTTGACAATTAACAGGCTCCGAAGTTACTAAACTATGTGTGCGCTGAGGCGCCGATGCGTTCACTTGAATTTTCTTATTCCTTTAAATATAATTTAATCCTATTTTTTTTCAGTTCACAGAAAGCGCTGCAGGTGCGTGATAATGAACCTTCGTGTTCTGTTGTTTATTTTGCTATTTGTTCATGTAGGCTAAAACTAAACCCCTAGGATTCTTTTAATGATTCACAGACACTTATCAATTCTAATTTCGTTTAATTCTAATTTAATATAATCTTGTCAGTTAATGAAAAGATTATCGTGTCAGTTGAAAGTCAGGGAAAAACCCAGAAAAGATATTGACAAGGCAGGCAACAATAATTTTCATTTAGTTTAAGTTTTTCAACTAACATTTATATTTTCTAAAGTTTCAGGATTATTTTGATTAGCATAAAGGTTTTAATAGTTTTGTTAATTAACCCTGCCTGGGAAAAACATCCACAGAACTGCATTACAGTAAATTTTCCTGCTGTTAAGCCACGAATATTTAACAAAGATTCACGAATTATTTAATTCCGTCTGGGACACAACCTCAGGCCGGGAGTCTCACGCTCATCAAAGCCAATAAACATACAGCTAGGCCTATTGTTGAAAACATTACTTTTAAGAATAATGTTGGAAAAGTGATAAAAAAAAAATTTCAGTCAGAAACTGATAAAGTCGAGTACACACCTTTTGATTAGCTGTGCACAGGCGGTGCAGTGCTCCGCCAATTAATTATCTATTAATGGTTTAAATAATTCACGTAGGCTACGTTTAAGAAACCCTGTTAAATCTAAATTGAAAGTAAAATGTTAACGGCTATTTATAATTAATTCAGTTAAAAGCGAAGGAAAGACAGAAAATGTGAGGACAGCAAGTAAACTGTGACATATTATAATGTTCATTGTGTTGACATATAATGTTCATTATGTTAATAAAAGTTCTAGGGCTATGTTTAATTTAGAGATAAAATATGCATGGCCATTTATAAGTTAAGGAAAACTAGAGAAAGCCCCCCCGACGGTGATACCGTGGTGTTGTCATAGGAATAACAGTTTTATTAGCCTATATTTATTATACTTCATATTTGTCTTTTTGTCCATATACATATCGTGAAAACAAATGTAAGACACACAACAACAACTATTTTGTGTTAAAAAGCTGCTCTTAATTTTTTATCGATGACTGTGCGCCACCTGGTGGATAGCATATTTTCTAATATGACTGCATAGCCGACTATATAGCCTACTGCAAGGAATGTCATGCGTCTGCTAAATGATTGAACTGAAATGTATAAAATGTAAACAAAACATTAAAATACGAAAAAAGAATGAGTGCAGTAGCCACTGATCTATAATAGAGAATAGCCTATCATCAGCTTATATATAGCCTATAGATTGGTGGTAGTTTCTATTCGTGACCCGAAAAAACGAAAATCGAGCCAAAATCTCGTTTTTCCGTTTTTTTTTTTAACAAACGAAAAAACGGGAAACGACCGTTTTCTCGTTTCTGCGTATTTCATTTCAAATTGGAAAACAAACTATCAAAATGTACACGGACCTCTTTAACGCTTTAGTTAAGCTATAATAAAGTAATATGCAGCGCGCGCTGGCGCATTTGCTCGAGCAATTCTTGGGTTCACGCTTCAAGCACAGTAGGCTATAGCCTAACGGCTGATTGGAGTTTTACTGACATAGCCTGACAACATCTCATCTGACCGCAGTTCACTGTTGTTCAGCTGAAGCTACCTTTTCCACGCTCGTTTGACTTGCACCTGGCGCTGAGGCGAAGGTAGAATGCGCGTCTGAAAAGTGTCCCGTTTGTTGTGGTCATAAAGAGACAGTTCTATATAAACGCAGCGTTTTACTTGGCGATGTTTTAAAAAAAATTTTTTTTAAATTATTTTGTATTTTTTATGCTCTGTTGGTGGTTTGTGGAGTAGCATCACCTGGGGGGGATTAGACAAATGCTGAATTAGAGACGGTAAAAGTGAGTGGGTCCAATATCATTGGTCTTAAAAAGTGGGTGGGTCTTGTCCCACCCACATACAATGGTTCCGACGCCCATGTACAGACATAACACTCTCACATAGGCATCGTAAATCAATATACTAATCATTCCAGATAATTTACCTCAAGCGGTCTGCTTTGAAGTTCTCAGAGGAAGTATTTGAGTGCTCGAAATACCGCCATCATCTCCAGCTGATTTATATGCCAGGAACGATGATGGTCCCCCCAAAGACACTGAGCTGAGCGACCACTCATGATCGCCCCCCAACCTGTGAGAGACGCATCCGTCGTTAGCATTTTGCGACAACAAGGAGCCCCCAGCACAGGACCCTGGAACAGAAACCAGGGTTTCTTCCACACTGCCAAGGCATGAAGGCATCGCCGCGTGAGCATCTTGAACTTTTGCACTGAGCGATTTAATATGCGTAAATCTAGAATAGGACGCAACCCTCCATCCTTCTTCGGAACTATGAAGTAGCGGCTGTAGAACCCTGACTGTTTGCTGGGGGGAGGAACCCTCTCTATAGCTCCTTTTTGCAAAAGTGTCATAACTTCTTGTTCCATAACCAGAGACTGCTGGGGGCCCACCACTGTAGGGAGGACCCCGTTGAACTGGGGCGGGTGAAACCCGAATTGTATTTTGTAACCCTTTTCTATCATTTGCAGTACCCACTGAGAAATGTTGGGAAGACGTTTACATTCTTCCAGAAATTCTCGTTTGATTTTGACCTTGATTTTGCGAAAAGGATTTCTCCTCGGAGAAAACCCCCTGGTTCTGAGCCACCACTGTAACAGTCTCATGTGCAGCAGACCAAAAGGTATCACGTTGGAAGCGGCTGCCATCAGACCTAACAGTTTCTGAAACTGTTTTACAGTGAGTGACTGGCCTAATTTCATCCCTTTCACGGTTGAGAGAATGGAATTCACCCAGGCAGGAGACAGACGTGCCTGCATCGTAGTGGAATTCCAAACTACCCCTAGATAGCTGGTAGTTTGAGCTGGTAGAAGCACACTCTTCTTGGCATTGAGTCTCAACCCTAACCTTCTCATGTGTGACAGAACTACATCTCGATGTTGAACTGCCTGTTGCTCTGATTGAGCCAGAATCAACCAGTCGTCGATATAATTCAGCACGCGGATGCCCTGGAGTCTCAGCGGAGCCAGAGCCGCATCCACGCACTTCGTGAAGGTGTGGGGTGAAAGGGATAGGCCGAACGGAAGAACCTTGTATTGGTAAGCTTCGCCCCCGAAAGCAAACCTGAGGAACTTCCAATGTGAAGGATGGATTGACACATGAAAGTAAGCGTCTTTCAGATCTATTGTCACGAACCAGTCCTCAGACCTGATCTGTGTGGTGATCTGTTTGAGTGTAAGCATCTTGAACTTGAGCTTTTGCACTGAGCGATTTAATATGCGTAAATCTAGAATAGGACGCAACCCTCCATCCTTCTTCGGAACTATGAAGTAGCTGTTTGCTGGGGGGAGAAACCCTCTCTATAGCTCCTTTTTGCAAAAGTGTCATAACTTCTTGTTCCATAACCAGAGACTGCTGGGGGCCCACCACTGTAGGGAGGACCCCGTTGAACTGGGGCGGGTGAAACCCGAATTGTATTTTGTAACCCTTTTCTATCATTTGCAGTACCCACTGAGAAATGTTGGGAAGACGTTTACATTCTTCCAGAAATTCTACTAAGGGAACCAGCCTCTCGAGGCTGGTCTCTGGTGTTTTTTGAGCACTTGGCTCAACGCCCTGAAGCGGCGCACCAGCAGGGAGCAGTCGAATCAAGCGCTGACCGCCCCCCCGAAACGCACAAGGTGGCGGGGTTGGCAGAACGGCCCCCTGAGGGCGCCAAAGAGGGGTCAATATTATAGATTTTAATTTTACAGGACCCTTTCCGGAGGGGGCTGCCCTTAGAAGTCCTGGACCCCTGGCGTCAGGACTTCTTCGAAGCCTTCCTTGCGATAATGACAGTCCGCAGATCTGTCTTACCCTTGGAAGGCTTCGCTTGCGTTGCCCTCCCCAGTCCCCAAGATCTTTGTGGGGGAGCACGGGTGGCAATGCTTTGTTTCTGTTGCGCTCTATGCGCTGTAGAGGAGCTTGTAGATGGCCGAGGCTACTCCCACTCAGCAGCCTCGGCAGAGCAGCGAGGGAGGAATTTTTGGAAGGCTGCCGACTGTCTTTTTGCCTCCTGGAACCTCTCGACGACAGATGTGACGGAGTCACCGAAGAGGCCCCGGGAAGACACAGGTGCATCTAAAAGCACTGACTTATCTCTCTCCTTAATATCTGATAGATTAAGCCATAGATGTCTCTCCGTGGCCACCAGGGCTGCCATACATCGGCCGATTGATTTTGTCGTCTCCTTGGTGGCCCGGAGAGCTAAGTCGGTAGCCTTTCTCAACTCTTGGATGGTCTCAAAAGTTGCCTCGCCACTCTCATCTATTTCCCCCAGCAGGTCGGCTTGATATGCCTGGAAGATGGACATGGTATGGAGACATGCCGCCGCCTGACCTGCTGAGGCATAAGCCCTGCCCATCAGCGCTGATGTTGTATGCAGGGGTCTGGTGGGCAAAGTCGGGGATTTCAGGGACGATGCTGACTCAGGCGAGAGATAGCTCGCGAGCGTCTCTTCGACCTGAGGCATCGCCCCATAACCGTGTTCTTTACCTCCTACTATATTACTATATAGGGTCGTTTGCGGATTATAAACACGGAATTGGGCCAGCTTCTGCCACGATCTCGACACCTCGGTGTGGAGATCGGGGAAGAACGGCAATCCCCGGGGCTGAGGCTGTGATCGGGCGGGGAGAAAGCGCTCATCTAGCTTGCTTTTGACACGCGTTTCTGGTCTTTCTTCTGGCCATTCAATTTTTAATTTTGCCACCGCCCTGGTCCCAACCTCCAAAAGCTCCTCATGAGCTGGAGATGAGGATGGCGAGTCCCCCCCAGAGTGAAGCGCCGGTGCCTCCACTCTGGGGGAAGAAACCGCCACATGTGCTTCCGCAGCCAGAGAAGAGGCACTGGATCTAGCGGGTGAGGGTCGAGATAG
This sequence comes from Megalobrama amblycephala, assembly GCF_018812025.1. Lineage (NCBI taxonomy): Eukaryota > Metazoa > Chordata > Actinopteri > Cypriniformes > Xenocyprididae > Megalobrama > Megalobrama amblycephala. The sequence continues at coordinate 23,271,167 of NC_063057.1, read as the reverse complement.
GGCAGGACCTGTCTCTAACCCCTCCTCAAGATCCACCTGTGAACCCCAGGAATGAAGTTTCCGCTGTGCCTCGGCAGCAGCGGGACCCGATCCCTGGGGAACATTCGCCGCGGCGCCTTCTTTCTTTTTTTTCTCAAAGAACGCCTGGCGTGAGTGGAGTGTACGGAGCGTCAGCTTTCTTTTTCACAATGTACACAGACAGCTCCCTCGAGAGCTGCCTGTGCATGCTCCACTCCCAAACAAGCGATGCACATCTCGTGTGTATCCCCGCCCGTAATGAAGCGAGGGCATGGAGGAACACACTTGATAAACTGTTGCTTGCTTGTACTCGCCATAGTAAAGTGTCTTTTATGCAATATATATATATATAAGTCAATATATATGCTTGGTGACTAAAATACTCTTGTCCTCAGACGAAGAGATATTTTGTTTGCTGTATATAAAGGACAGACAACACCAAATAAGACACACGATAACACAGAGCGCTGCTGAAGACTTCAGAAGCTGGCGTTCTTTGTTCTCAGCAAGGTTATTATAGTTTTGCATTTTTCATTAGTTTTTATTTTTATTTCGTTTTGAATTTTTGTTTTCAAATTCAGTTTAGTTTTAATTAGTTTTTAAAGTGGGTTTTCTAGTTTAGTTTAGTTTTTATTTTTTGAAAATGCTTAGTTTTAGTTTAGTTTTTATTAGTTTTAGTGTTAGTTTTAGTCTTTTTTTGTAATTTGGGTTATTTGTCAGGGGCAAGAATCAAAAAGGTCAGAAAAAGTATTGTGTAATAATAACTCAACAAAAACATCATACAATTTTATAAAATATTAATTCAAAAATAAAACCAGTACATAAAATGTACATATGGGCACAAATATGTAAAAAGTCTCAACACTCCACAGTAAGTGCAAAATGTGTAAGTGATGTGTGCCAGTAAAAAACCTAAAGAGCCAACAGACTAAAGAAGACATACATGAACCGCATGTAGCCTTTTCAACCCATTTTTAAGCCACAACAAGACATTTCTGTCAGATTGTCAGGGAGCTCAATCTGAGAAAAGAACATGACAAATAATAAAAAAAAAAACTTTAAATACAGCTTTTCAATTTTTTTAGTGTGTGTGTGACACCTTCACAAAATTGCCAAAAAATCTACCAAAAATCTACACATCTTCTATACAGAATTCACACCCTATACAAATACCACAGCTGTACAATTTTCACACCCTATACTAAATTTACAATAGCCTACTCGTCTGGATTGAAGCAGCAAACATTCAGTGTAAAGGCCAATTCACACCGCACCGACAAACGCCAACAAACTCCTCTGTTGGTAGTGATCGGTGTGATACACCTGTTGGCATTGGTCTGAGTCGGTTTTCACCAGACTGAATATGTTTAATCGGCGTTAGTTTGGTAGTCTGAGCATCCAACAAACGGCAACCAACTCTGACGTAATCTGACCTGACTACGAACCGTTGCCATGACGATGAGGCAAGTCCCCTGCAAAGACAGCTGTTTGATCGCGCCCGCGCCTCACGCACACACAACAAAGCAGCGGAAATGTGACATCGCAGCTTGTTCGTTATAAAAAAATAAAATACAGTTAAAAAAAAAATGAAAACATACAAAAGGTACAATAGTCCATAGTGCAATCCTTGCCATTCAGCAAGAGCACGTTAAGAGAGGTAACGTTAACCACCATGAGCAATGCAGGTTTACCTTCAGTGACACTAAAACTCTGTAAACTTGATTTTTTTCTCACAGTAATTTTCATTTTGGGTGAACTATGCAAACACATTTGGATTGAAGCAGCAAATATTCAGTGTAAGAGTAAACAAATGACATTATTTAATATTTGAATCACAACTTATATAGTGTTTTGACATCGACAACCCAAGTGCATTTTACCTCAAACTTGCGTCTAGTTAACGTGCTGCAGTAGCAATCGCTTCTCGCGTTGACATTAACACGCTGACCAAGTTATATTCAGAATTAAAAATATTTTTATACCACTTTTTAATGTGTGTTTGTGTAAAGGTGTTCACGAGATACTAACCTTTAGCGAACTTGCTTTCAAAGTCGAACACTCGTTCTCATGGAGACGCGGTGTGCACTGACGGGAGGGGCTGTGTGTGTGTGTGCACGCGTGTATGTGAGGGACGCAGGGAAAGGAAATGCAGCTAAACGTTATTTGCTCTATGAAAAACATTGATAAAGACGAAAACTAAGGACATTTAATCTATAATTTTATTTTATTTTAGTTAGTTTTGCCAAACACACCTTACAGTTTTAGTTAGTTATCGTTTTTTTGTAATGCCTCGTTTTTATTTTATTTGAGTTAACGACAATGTTTTTTCCCACCTAGTTTTCGTTTTTTCGTTCGTTTTCATTAACGATTATAACCTTGGTTCTCAGGGGTGCTTTATAGTTTCCTGGTCCATGACGTCACCCGCTCTGATGTCCCGTCACACTATTGGTTTGATTTCACGAGTGCTTCAAGACGAAACACGCAGAGGCATTCCCAAAGCGACTACGCAGCGTCGATGTTCCCATGAAAGGGAACTGAAATATCACATGGTCCTAAGTATTCAGACCCTTTGCTGTGACACTCATATATTTAACTCAGGTCCATTTCTTCTGATCATCCTTGAGATGGTTCTACACCTTCATTTGAGTCCAGCTGTGTTTGATTATACTGATTGGACGTGATTAGGAAAGCCACACACCTGTCTATATAAGACCTTACAGCTAACAGTGCATGTCAGAGCAAATGAGAATCATGAGGTCAAAGGAACTGCCTGAAGAGCTCAGAGACAGAATTGTGGCAAGGCACAGATCTGGCCATGGTTACAAAAAAATTTCTGCTGCACTTAAGGTTCCTAAGAGCACAGTGGCCTCCATAATCCTTAGATGTTTGGGATGACCAGAACCCTTCCTAGAGCTGGCCTTCCGGCCAAACTGAGCTATCGGGGAGAGAAGAGCCTTGGTGAGAGAGGTAAAGAAGAACCCAAAGATCAATGTGGCTGAGCTCCAGAGATGCAATCGGGAGATGGGAGAAAGTTGTAGAAAGTCAACCATCACCGCAGCCCTCCACCAGTCGGGGCTTTATGGCAGAGTGGCCCGACGGAAGCCTCTCCTCAGTGCAAGACACATGAAAGCCCACATGGAGTTTGCTAAAAAACACCTGAAGGACTCCAATATGGTGAGAAATAATATTCTCTGGTCTGATGAAGCTGAAGCGTTATGTGTGGAGAAAACCAGGCACTGATCATCACCTGTCCAATACAGTCCCAACAGTGAAGCATGGTGGTGGCAGCATCATGCTGTGGGGGTGTTTTTCAGCTGCAGGGACAGGACGACTGGTTGCAATCGAGGGAAAGATGAATGCGGCCAAGTACAGGGATATCCTGGATGAAAACCTTCTCCAGAGTGCTCAGGACCTCAGACTGGGCCGAAGGTTTACCTTCCAACAAGACAATGACCCTAAGCACACAGCTAAAATAACGAGGAAGTGGCTTCACAACAACTCCGTGATTGTTCTTGAATGGCCCAGCCAGAGCCCTGACTTAAACCCAATTGAGCATCTCTGGAGAGACCTAAAAATGGCTGTCCACCAACGTTTACCATCCAACCTGACAGAACTGGAGAGGATCTGCAAGGAGGAATGGCAGAGGATCCCCAAATCCAGGAGTGAAAAACTTGTTGCATCTTTCCCAAAAAGACTCATGTCTGTATTAGATCAAAAGGGTGCTTCTACTAAATACTGAGCAAAGGGTCTGAATACTTAGGACTATGTGATACTTCAGTTTTTCTTTTTTAATAAATCTGCAAAAATGTCAACAATTCTGTGTTTTTCTGTCAATATGGGGTGCTGTGTGTACATTAACCCTCAGGGGTCTGAGGATTTTTGGGGCCTTGGAGAAGTTTTGACATGCCCTGACATTTGTGCTTTTTTCAGTTGTTCATAAACATATTAATGGAAAAAGTGCCATTACACTGTATTCAGCACAAACTAGGCTACAATAATATGTGAGGAACATGTATGTACATGTTTGTGTTTTTGAAGGAATAACGTTTATGCGTGGTTATTGAAAGAACAAAAAACTTAAGTCACTGAAATAAAGCCAAAAAATATATATTAAATCTTTGTTCACAAGACTTCTGGGTATTTGAGGTTGTAGACTAGAGTTTTTGCTTCAAAATGAGGTAAAAATTATGCTGCCTGCTTGTTCATATAAAACAATAGAGAGATTTAAATTTTCTAAAACATCTTTGGTCAAGAAACACAGTATGCGTGGAGGCGTGAATCATCATGAATAATGGGTGATTCTCACCTGAGAAGACAAAAGAATTGCATAAAGAGCTCTAATGACCTGCATAAATAATGAGCTCTTTCAGACAGGTAAGCTGTGAAAAAACCCTCTGTTGAACATGTCTCAAATCTCATCATGGTGTAAATCAAACATACAGAAAAAATAGCAATACTGTGAAATATTATTACAATTTAAAATAATGGTATTCTATTATATTCTTTAAAATATAATGTATTTCTGTGATGCAAAGTGTCTGAACAATTATGTTACCTCTATGGCATTTCATATAGGCTTTTAGCTTAAAAGCATGCACATTTGGAGAAATACTGATGGATTCTCATATGTTTGTCAATTTTCTATACAGAAGAGTAATATTTATTCAGGATTTATTGTCATTACTATGAGTGCTGGATACTGTGTTTTGAATTCATACTTGCAGCCGGAGGGCGCTCTGTACACCTTTAGTCCACAAATGCCTGAGCACTGAAGAAGAATAGGCAATCCAGGAAATAACTGAACTAACAGAGGCCAGAGATCGCTAACTATGGCTATTCAAAACACTTTTCAAGACAATAAATACACGATTGAGACGATGAATGCATGCACTGACTCAGAATTTGCGTCTGAATAGCGCTGGCTCCGTGGGCGTGGCCGCATTAGCGGATAATGAGCTGAATCAAGGACTTCTGACATGGCTCTCTTTTCATACAGATTACATAAACACAGAAGGTTTGTTTTCGATTTGACTTACACGATTTAAAACCTGACATTTCAACGTTTTTTTACACATACGTCTAATTTTTTTGTCATTAGTATTCACTAAGTTACAGTTCATTTTCTGAGAACTATCAGATTGGACTTCGTTCAGAGGGAGACGAGAGATCACACATCATGTTAGTTTTCTTTATTTTACAAAAAGCACAACATTTTGTTGTTACTCTGAGTGTACACAAATAAAAGAAGATATTCCACAGATTAAAATGGTGTATAACTCTTAATTGTATGTGCAACATTGACAGAGTATTTTGAGTCTCTTTCACACTGGTTAGAAAAAAAACGCGGTGATCACGCCGGCGTGACCGCCAACCCGAGAGTGTTAATGAGGAAAAAAATTAACTTAAATGATTTTAGCAAATGGCTGCAATATAACAAAGAGTGAAAAATTTAAGGGGGTCTGAATACTTTCCGTACCCACTGTATATATATATATATATATATATATATATATACAGTAATTTTTATTTATTTATTTATTTATTTATTTTTAATTTTGAGCTTAAAAATTGATGTAAATTGAAATTAAATTTGTCTAGTTTGCAAACAGTCAGTTGCTGTTTTGAAAGAGAACAATATCCGTCATCATTATGAAACAAAACATCTCTAGCTTTCTCAAAGTACGGCAACGAGGCCTGAAAATTGAGCTGCTTGATAAAGAAAGTGCCACATGGGCCAGCTTTCAGATTTCTGCACTAATTGCTAAAAGTAGAAGATCCTTTGCTACTGTAGAGTTTGTAGAAGAATGGCTGCAGAAGCAGCGTGTCCTTCTCAGAAGAGAATTATCAGCTTCTTAAGGAATACCATTACCCAATGCATAGAGGACATGGCACAAGACATCAGTGAGCAGATCAAGGCAAATGTAGGCACCTTCTCTGGCTTTTCAATATTGTGACGAGAGGTTTTCGACACGTTTTTCCTCGAAACAACTTTATTGAATTTCTTTAGTTTGAGTTTATTGTTGACATTTTATTAAGACTTTTTTTTTCTCAAAATTGAACAAGTTTTATCTGAAAACATGACTTTATTCTCATAATTTAATGATTTTATTCTCAACATTGTGTTTCAACTTTATTCTCATAATGTAATGAGTTTAATCTTGCATTATATTATTGCTTGGCCCTAATCTTCTACCATATAAAAGAGCATTACCACTGAAATCACTGAAGCTCAGAGACAGACCATACATTTCTTATAGAGGGCTGTTATGAGGAATAAAATGATGTTTGTAAATCATTTCCAATTTCCAATAAATGAGTACCTGCTTAAGGGATATTTATTCACATTATAGCAAAAGTGAGGTTTTGATGGTGGAGGCATCACCATCCATGACACTGCCCATAGGGGTATTACTGCAACCGATGGTGGTTCCTAGTAATGAGGTCAATGTACACAATTTTCCAGTGTTGATGCTCAACAAATTTAAGAGAAGCACAGTTATTCCAATAGGGACAGTTGTTGGACATTTGTATCCAATTGATCCAGTTATGCCAATAGCGAAAGCTGAGCCAGTCACAGAGCAGTTTGACCCCAATCTCATTAACTTTGGTGATTTTCCCATCCCAGACAGTTGGAAGGACAGGCTTTGACAGAAGTTATCACGGCGAGCAGAGGTATTTACCTTGCATGAGTGGGATGTTGGCTTAGCCAAAGGGGTAGAACAACATATTTGGACGTCAGATTCTAGGCGTAACACATTTACAAGTGAAGAATAGTTTACACTTTAGAATAGGGTATGCAGAAAGCTTTGTAAATGATTTATTCATGCGTTTACACATCATCTATAACAGGTGTTGAACACTTTGTAGTGTGTAGTGCAGTGTAAGTGCTGACTGGTGAGACTCTTCTTAAAAATAGTGCTTTAGCATACCTGCATGTTGTGCTTTTGAACACAGACCAGCTTACAACTTCATCAATAAATCATATACTGATCATTTACTAATGTATAGACAGTATATCACTTATTAATCATATATGAATGTATACTGTCTTCTCTGACACACATGGAGTGTTTAACTCTGTGCACCAGTTGATTAATATAATCAACTGGAATCACCTGACTGTAAGGCATTTATAAATGTTTATCCACTTCAAAACAAATAAATTACTCTTCTTAAAAATAGTGCTTTAGCATACATGCATGTTTGTGCTTTTGAACACAGACCAGCTTACAACTTCATCAATAAATCATATACTGATCATTTACTAATGATAATTTACTAATAATCATTAACTAATGGTGGCGCTGGAGACTAAAGGGTTCCTGATGGTTTCACACTTAATTTTTCACCTTAATTCTTAATTATTTTCATTAAAATGTGTCTTTTCTTTTCCACCTGTTTTTGTATGACCCCGCTGACCCAATGAGCATTTTGCTGTCCCTTGGTCATGCTTTAACTTTGCAATTTCTAGTATTGCATTAGTATTGCGTCCTTCTCATGAGTATTTAATAATTTTTGACTTTTCAGTCTGAGTTAAATCTCTTTTTTGGCTCATTTTGCCTGTAAAAGAAAACTTGCCTAATAATTCTGCACACCTGAATATAAGGCATTTTTCATTTCCAGCCTTCATGAACAATTATATATCACTTATAAATGATTAAAAACAATATTAATAGTAGTTATTAAGATTGATGTGGATTGGAATTGGTAAAATGTGCTTGGGAAAAAATATGATCAGAAAATCAACTTGCCTAATAATTCTGCACTCCCTGTATTCATGTTTTTTAAATGATTTGTTGAACATTATCTAATAATTTATACATGACCTATAACTGAATTAATAAAACATTCATAAAATGTTAACATATCACTTTTCAATCATTTATGAACATATAATCATGTTTTGTAAATGATTAGTTCATCATTAACTAATAATTTACAAGTGACTTACAACTGAACGTTATTATAAAGTGTTACCAGGTGTTTTTTTCAATTTCAATTTAAAAACGTTTTTCAATTTAAAAAATCTTAAAATTATTTTAGAAAAAAATATTTATTTATAAAATAAGTATAATTATAAAATAATATTTGTGGCACCAGATTTTTTTAAAGGTTTAAAGGGGGGCGTGACCAAACAAGTTTGAGAACCACTACCTTAATGTATCGTCAGGAGCTGCGGGTATTAATTTTGTTTTGTCTGCATTTTTTTTTTTTTTTTTTGACTTTCAAAGTGATGGCACCCAATCCCCTGGTTTCACAGACAAGGCTTAAGCTAGTCCTGGACTAAAATACATGTTTGAGCTGTTTTAACTGAAAGAAACTTATATAAAAATATGTCAGTGACATTGTTTTGTCTCAAAATGCACACTAGTTTAACGCCCGTTTCACATTGCAAGCTTACATCATCACTACAGCTGCAGAGACGCGCGAGTATTCACACTGGAAGCATTTGTACAGTGTCACAGCAGTGGCTCCAAGCTACATATAAAGTTAGTATTTCTTTACAAAGACAGCTATAAATTTGTTTTTATAAGTTGGTCATTTATAATCTTGATAGTCTTGAAAGTTTGTTAAAGCTGCAGTCCACGATTTTTGGCCCTCTAGCGGTTAATAAACAGAACTGCACACGTCTTGCGGAGGAACATTCTAGCCGGAGCTACTTTTCTCCGTGTATGTCTATGGCGAGTCACGCAGTTACTGTGATACTCTGCAGCGAGTCCTACCAGTCCGGTCTGAAATAGTCCGAATATAAACACTTATTATAAGTGTACCATAATGATTCAGGATAAGACAAAAACACGGTTTGGAAAATGTATTCATGTTGTACATTCTCATTATATAATTTGCGGAAAAAGTTGCAGAAAGCAGCTTTAACATAGGGAGGGGTGTACAACATTTGCATATAAACATAAAAATAAATCAATTAAAAGAAATAAATTAAAGCCTCGTGTCATCCATTGCTGCACATGAATGAGGTAAGCTTTGTGTTTGACATCATCTGCCACGTGAACATGTTTGGGTATTACTAGAGCTTATATAGCTGTCTGTGTAAAATAATGTTTATATATCATATTCTCTGGCTAGTTTACTGTAGTTTTTCTATAATACACCGTACTTTTACACCTGAGATTATGTAATTAATATTAAGTATTGGCCGACTAACGGATGGCAGACAGAACGGTTATTTTCTCTGCCAAATAAACCTCCAAAGCAAATAAAGTCACAGAACCGTTAAGCGACTGACTCGCAGTAGGCACACAGAGTTGTTTCATTCCTGAATGAATAAGAGTCTTTGAACAACCCATTAATATAGACGATGATTCAGTGACCAATTATAGACAGCCACTTGATTTTATTCCTGAACGAATCAGCGTTTTGAACGAATCGACAAATGAATAAATGACTCCTTCTTTAACACAATGACTTACCGCCACCTAGTGGCGATATTACTTTCATAATCCAAGTATTATTTCATCTTGTCATTTCATATTTCTGAATAAAAATGTTGTTTAAAATATTAATCTCATTATATTATACTGTTGTAATTAATGTAATCAGATGTAGCTACTTACACTAAATGTATTTACTGTAAGTAGCTACATCTGAAAGCATCATGCAGTTGACTGATAGTGATTTAATTGGTAACAGCCTAGTGTCATATTATTCTAATTTATTTGACTACATTTAAGAATTTAACATTATAGATAGCAGAAATATTTAATAAGATTAGGAAAGAAATTCTATATAAAGGTAAAAGTTATAAAGTTCATCTTTATGTCAAATTTATATTTCACTAAAATCAATCACTGAAACATTCTGTGGGAAAACGGCGTTATGATATCCATCTGTTAACTGAATAAAAATCATAATAGAACTATAATAGATGTGCTGTGAACATAAACTATGGTACGGTGTCATTTCTTTTCATACCTGTCATATTATTTTAAGTTCCTCCATTGTTCAAATCTCAGAGTATTGCCTAAAAAAGTTATGACATCTGTGTATGATGACTTAAATTGATAGGTGGTCAGCAACAATAAATCAGGCAGTGTGTCAAAGGTGTTGGCTGTTAGGTAGTTGAGAGTGCAGGTGCGAAGTTATTTATTATATCAATAATATTTCTGAGATAAACACGCATAGGTTGCCGAATTTATGGACACACAGAAGAAAGCCGTGTCTAGGCTCTGCCTCGATTTGTCTCTCAAGTCATTCGTTAGTCTGGCTGTTTGATGACAAAGAGATTAAATGTAGTTGCAATAAACGCGTTAAATCCATCGCAGCGAATGACTATTATTCTGCTGCTCTGAACTGCAGAAGAACTGATGACGGCATCGTTTAATGTTTGGTTGACCAATCAGCGGAAAGGGGTGTTTCATTCCCGCCCACATGTTGAGATCAAATATTCAAGTTGTATAGTTTATAATTTTCTACCTCTGAACGAAAAACGAAAAATCAAGCCGAATTCTTGTTTTTCGTTGTGCCGTTTTTTTAATTTTCCTATTTCAATATTAAATCAAAAAACGAATGACCAAAAGATACACGGACCATTGAGGTCAATCAGGGTATCTTCCGTTCATTCCATATCCATTTTCAGATCAGAAAACGGAAAACGAAAAAACAAATCGTTTTTTAATTTATCATTTTATTGTCTTGGTTTAATATTTACATAAAATTATATTTTTCCATTCTACCACACGACCAATCTTCTCTAAATAACAGATTTTAGAATATTAGCCCAAAAATGGAATCTGACATTTTGATTTCTCAATTAAACTATGTGACCCGGAACCGGAAGTTCACGCGCCGGAACTTTGAGAATAACGGAAACCAATAGCACGTGCGGATGGTCATACTAGAAGAAGCACGTGCGGATGCCGAGACTTCGTCATGGACACTTACACGCTTTTTAAGGGTACTAAGAGAGTAACATTAAAGGACGAAGACATGACAACAGTACATTTACATTTACATTTATTCATTTGGCAGACGCTTTTATCCAAAGCGACTTACAAGTGAGGAATACAACAAGCGAGTCGTCATGACGAGGCAAATAGACAAGAAGTGCTCATAATACAAGTTATAGGCAGTGCTCAGATTATCCTAAGCTACAATAGAGAGGGATTAGAGGAAGTGAAAGGATAGGAATAAGAAGTTTTTTTTTTTATTTTTGTTTTGTTTTGTTTTTTAAGATGAGGTTAAGTGTTCATGAAAGAGATGGGTTTTCAGCTGTCTTTTGAATATTGCCAGGGATTCCGCATTCCGGATGGAGGCAGGAAGATCGTTCCACCAGCAAGGAACAGTGAACGAGAATGTTCTGGAAAGTGATTTCGTGCCTCTCTGTGATGGTACCACAAGCCTTCGCTCCTTTAATGAGCGCAGGTTTCTGGTAGGAGTGTAGACTCGTAAGAGTGAGTGGAAGTTGGAGGGTGCTGAGCCTGTGGTAGATCTGTAAGCAAGCGTCAACGCCTTGAATTTGATGCGAACAGCAAGTGGTAGCCAGTGAAGAGAGATGAAGAGTGGCGTGACGTGGGCTCTTTTGGGCTCGTTGAAGACGAGACGTGCTGCTGCATTCTGAATCATTTGTAGAGGCTTGATTGTGCATGATGGCAGTCCAGCCAGAAGTGCATTGCAGTAATCAAGCCTAGAAATGACCAGGGCCTGGACCAGAAGTTGTGTTGCATGTTCTGTTAGAAAGGGCCTGATTTTCCTGATGTTGTATAGTGCAAATCTGCATGACCGAGCTGTCTTTGCAATGTGGTCTTTGAAGTCAGTTGATCATCAAGGATTACTCCAAGATTTCTGGCCGAATTTGATGGGGTAATTGAGGATGTACCTAGCTGGATGCTGAAATCGTGATTTAGAGTCGGATTGGCAGGAAAGACGAGAAGCTCAGTCTTAGCCAGGTTGAGCTGTAGATGATGTTCTTTCATCCATGCCGAGATGTCCGCCAGACAGCTTGAGATTCGTGCAGCTACTGTGGGATCATCTGGTTGGAATGAAAGGAAGAGTTGTGTGTCATCAGCATAGCAATGGTAGGAGAAACCATGTGCCTGAATGATGGGACCAAGTGATGTAGTGTAAATGGAGAAGAGGAGGGGTCCAAGAACTGAACCCTGAGGAACACCCGTGGTCAGCTGATGAGCTTTGGATACCTCCCCTCTCCAGGCAACCCTGAAAGACCTTCCTGTGAGATAGGATTCAAACCAGAGAAGTGGAGCTCCTGTGATGCCCAGTGATGAGAGGGTGGACAGGAGGATCTGATGATTCACCGTGTCAAAGGCAGCAGATAGATCGAGCAGAATGAGAACTGATGATTTGGAATCAGCCTTTGCAATCCGCAGGGATTCAGTGACCGACAGCAGTGCAGTCTCGGTCGAGTGGCCACTCTTGAAACCAGATTGATTGACACCCAATTGGTTGCTCTGTGAGAAGAAAGATGACACCTGGTTGAAAACAACTCGTTCAAGTGTTTTTCCTATGAATGGTAGGAGAGAAACAGGTCTGTAGCTGTTTAATGTGGGTTTCTTAAGCAGTGGGGTTACCCGAGCCTGCTTGAATGTGTTAGGGAAAGTGCCAGTGTGGAGAGATGTGTTGATGATGTGTGTCAGTGCTGGTAAAAGTGTGGGAGCGATGGCTTGTAGAAGGTGTGTGGGGATGGGATCTAGATTCCTTCCTGTGAAGGCTGTGCAATAAATCATCCAAGCCAACTGCAGCATTCCTGCCTGTTTGAACCACCAGCGTACTTTTTCGACGCCCACTTTGACGAGCTGACGCGCAAACTGTTTAAACCTGATCTACGAGCCGTCATAGCCTACGCCCTACGCAGGTCTGGCTTAAAGTCTCATCCTCAGCAGATTCAAGGAACAGCCGGAGCTATTCTGCATGAACTAAAAGACGAGCCATTCATCACTGCAAAACTACAAGAAATCAGAGACAAACTTATGGACAAATCCTGTGAGAAAGTTGTGCACGACACCGTCAATCTCTGGCAAGGTTTCTCAATTTTGAATGGAGAGTGAGCAAGACCCCACCGCCACCATGGGTGCTGTATGTAGCCAAAGGAACATCATAGATAATCTGTTTAAAGGACATTACAGAAGACAAATGATTGCATTATTGGAAAATTTGATCGATGAAGCCCTCGATACGTATGATGACCCTACTTATGAAGATGATGAGGATGATTCCTCCCGCGAAGCAAAATTCAGGAAATACTGTGAACAAATAAGGTGGTCATCTCTTTCATGGGAGGATTTGAAAAACATATGTGTTAAAGGGGCTGTACCATATTGCGATACGATACGAAATGTTCTGGAAGTGATGACTCAAAGTACCGAATGCTTTCGCATCAGTGATATCCTCTGTATCTACACATATGTAACAGATGTTTGTGTGGAACTCGTTAGATTCCATAATGTCGATTCTGTCGCCATCAGTGATATTGTTGAAACAACGGGCAACTATGTCCTAGACCATGATTGGAAGTCATGCCGTGAATTTCTTTTCTGGCTAGACTATCACTAATCTTTTTTTACTTACTTACTTAGAGCATGCGGTCATCTTATATCATTATAGCGGTTTACTTACTGTGTAGAGCATTTCGATGTATTCTTATTTAGAGTGTGCTGTCATTATGTAATCCTATTTTCAATTTATTCTTTTGTTACCTATGGTATGTTGTCATTATGTAATCCTATTTCATTTTATTACCTATGGTATGTTGTCATCATGTAATCCTATTTCAATTTATTACCTATGGCATGTTGTCATTATGTATCCTGTTTTTTTAATATTTTTCATTTTTAATAAAAGATTGATTCTCCCCTTTTTTATGTCTTATTCTTGTGTGAGGGTTGAAATGGCAACATGTCGGAGCTCATGAAGAAAGCTTATTACACACCGTCCAACCCCCGGCTCTTTAGGCAGTAAAGGCAATTAAAAGAGTCTGTCTTAAAGGATAGTGGAGTATGTCTAACCGATAAAGAGGTTTCGGATTGGTTGGCCGGGGAGGATGCTTACACATTACACAGAACAGCCCCTATAAATTACAAACGCAATAGAGTCATCGTGTACGGAGTGGATACCCAATTCCAAGCGGATCTCGTTGACATGTCAGCCTATTCCAAAGACAATGATAATAATAAATATCTGCTAACATGCATCGACATAGCAAGTATGCATGGGCTCATGTGTTAAAGAATAAGAGCGGACCCAAGGTGACTAAAGCATTCGAGTCTATACTCCAAGATGGCCGCGTACCTCAGAAATTGCAGACGGACCAGGGGACCGAGTTTTTTAAGAAACGTTTTCAAGATTTAATGAAAAAGCATGACATTAATCATTTTGCTACGGCTACTGATTTGAAAGCCAGCGTCATTGAACGATTTAATAGGATGCTAAAAAGTCGAATGTGGCGATATTTAACGGCTACAAATTCCCGGCGTTACATAGACGTTTTACAAGATATTTTGCAGGGCTACAACACCAGTTATCATCGTAGTATTAGGATGAGACCGGTGGACGTCAACAAAGAAAATGAGGGCCTGGTGTTTCAAAATCTGTACGGAGATATAAAGAAGAATGAAAAAGCAGTGTTTAAATATAAAGTCGGAGACGTTGTTCGAATTTCTAAAGTGAGAGGGCCATTCACTAAAGGATATGAACAGAACTACACAGAAGAATTTTTCACAATATCCTCATGTATTCCACGCCATCCTCCTGTTTACAGACTGTCTGATTATGACGGTGAGATCATTGATGGTGTTTTTTATGAAAAACAGTTACAAAAAATAATTGTGAGGAAAAACAAAGCATTTAAGATAGAAAAGATTTTAGGGGAGAAAAAACAGGGGAGATCTACACTTGTCTTAGTGAAATGGTTAGGATGGCCATCAAAATTTAATAGTTATGTAGACAAAAAAACTCTGGTGGACCCTACACACCGCCCCCGCACCAGTCCCAAAACATACCCAACCTGCCCCAGACCCACACCCGTTCAAAGATTCATCAAAGTTTTTTGTATCAAGGAAGGTACAAATAGACAGCAGGTACTACGCGAACGTTCGTGAAGTGATCCGGGCGATAGGTAACGCTCTCGTACCAACGGCTGTATTCGGTCATGATTCTTTAAAAAACAAAATGTATATGGTTGCGAAACCTAACGTTTCAGTATCCTTCTTTGGGAAACTCGCCGCTATTTTAGGAGTGAATCCGGATGATGCTATTGGCCGTTCGGCCTACCATAAAGATGCTGATTTTACAAAGAGCCAAACTACATTTGCTCCTCATCAAACCGATATCAACGGCGGTTTCTATACTACGTACGTTTACACCGACATTATCCAATATCAATCGGTCGGTGATTCGTATGTTCCCCTTTTGAGATGCGTACATATAACGGGCGAGAACAATGATATCGTCAGTGTTAGATACGACAAACCACATTACGCATCGGTCAACAAGGAGCTCATCACAGATATTACCATCGAACTGAAGGACGACCAAAACCGTGAAATACCATTTTCTTACGGCAAAGTCATCGTAAAACTACACTTTAAACCGTCGAAACAATCAATTTTTTAAAAAAATGGCATATTACAACCCCTGCGGGATGGATGCTACGGATTATGTTAACTATTACCAAAATCAGGCCGGCGGTGGTCTACCGGGGTATTCAGGGGGTGGCGTCATGTACGGGGCGGGGTTAGGGGAGTTGTTTAGAGGTTTGTTCAGGATGGCCATACCGCTGTTGAAAAGGGGGTTCAGTATTGCTAAACCCCACCTAAAATCGACTGCTAAAAATATAGTATCCGACGTCGTCTCAAACGCGTTGTCGAGAACGTATAAGGAAGAGTGGTGAAATCGGACAAAAGTCGACGTTTATTATACACCACCTTAAACCTTTTAACGACTGATTTGTTGTGCAAAGTGAGAGTCTTTTTATTCACAATGTTTTCAGTGTGGGCCAGGATGCATTGCGTGCTGTCACGTGCAGTCACAAAGCTGTCAACCAGACCAATAAGACTCTCCAACCGAATAGCTTGGGAATTTTTAGCGTTGAGCATTATGCCCTTTGCCTTCATGCATACTTTACCTTTGGAGGTGCGACACCCATATGATTTTGGCCTGCTAGAGCAAAATTCCGTAATATAATCTCCGTCGTCTAATTCGTCAGCTCCCCCAAATGATCCCCCAGAGGTGGGTCCACAGTCTCCCTCCCTTGATACGAAAATAACGCTGTCCGTGTCTGAGTATAACAAACGGTCACCGAGTTTGTCCATGAGTTTGTACATCTCCAAGCGTGCGTGAGTCGTAGTAAACGCCCCGACAAACACATTAATGTCACAAGTCTCACGAACCTCATCTTTTGCAGAGCGATGCTGGACAAGAGCAACGTCGTCCGAGACAAATGTGAAATATGACAGACTGTCGGTTTTCGGGGTCGAGGCGAATACCCTCTTTCTCATAATACTCGCGTATGTAAGCCCATTTTTCAGCATCGGTGACGACGTTTGATGGGTAACCGGATGCCTGCTGTTTCAATCGTAAAAAAGTCTTTACGTATTCGCGAAACAATGTATCTGACCTTTGAGGAAAATGCCAAACTTCATCGATCTTGGCTACCACGTAACCCTTCTCTATGGCTTTTAAAAGTTCAAGACTGACCCAGCAGCCCGTGAGGGCCCTCTCTTCATCCGTATGGCTACAACTTGTTGTCTGGTTATGAACGTGAGCGCACATACGACATAAAGGGAACATTAGTTTCCCGCCGCGTCGGTAAGGGAGAACAGGGTGCAGTAATTTGCGGGGTGGATAAACAGTAGCTTTGATAAGACCGTAATAATTTTCGATCGGTTCAAAATCTTTGAAAATGATTTGGGGGTGACCGATCGGATAGGTTTTCCTGGCCTGACAGAAAGGATATAAGCTTGTAAAATCTACGTAACTTATTTTCTCATCATCGGCCGTTTTGTGATAGAGTTTATAAGCATTAGTACGTCCCCCAAACAAGGCGTCTCTCGGTTTCAGTCTCTCGGTTTCAGTCTCTCGGGGGCTGAATAGGTACTCATAAATTCCATCACAGAAGGGTCGGTCCGCTTCATCTTTTCCCATTCACACTCCCAAAGAACCTCAATTTGCAAACCGTACGCATTCCGCAGAATATCAACCTTGTCGTCAAATTGCCTCCTAAGAACCCCATAGGGCACTCCTGACATGGGGTGCGTCCGATAGGGGTCGAAGCGGCATTCGTGACCATGATATAAACATCCGTTGTACTCTAGACCATGCCTTACCCCTGACTTTTTGTAGAAACCGTCTAAAAAGAAACGTCCGATCGACACTTCGCCGTGGTTTGCAGCATGATGAATATCCACATCTCGAGTCTTTTTTACATACTCGAGCCATTCGATTGAAGCGTTCGAGTAGGTCTTACTCTGTCGGACGTACGCATTATTGTGTGTCAGAGCCAGCGTGCTTCTTTCGAGATAATGCATTTTGAAGACGCCCATACAGCACGATGCTAGAGTAGTAAAGCTGAATGGATCGATTTCAGTGCATTCTATGAACGCCTCTTTGTATTTCATGCATGCTTCACGTAGCAAGATAACGTCGTTCACACCGTATTTACACAGCTCTTTCCTGAAGTTAAACAATTTTCCCGAAACGCTGCTGTACCACGCATCAAACTTTACACGGTCTTTATCAGACATGTTTTCGTAATTGTAAAACTTTTTATCGGGGTAATGTCCTATATAATTCTCATTTTCCACCGTATTGAAAAGATGCGGAAAATATCCTTTTTCCGTAGTCGTTAAGTTTAGCGCCGCGGGCATCTTAGACAGAGCTATCGGTATGAATGAGTAGCTGTCGATGTACCGCTGCGCAAAAGCATCGTCGTACATGAAGATTAATTTACATCCCTGCATTATGACATCTAACGCAATCCCTGCATTGCAAAAATACTCCAGAATTAGAAACGAATCAAATCTGGCCGCACAATGAGCTATGAAGCAGTATCCTTTGTATCGCGGCTGTCTAAAGTGCGTGATTAACTGTGCTATACAGCCGGGGCCTTCCGCCACAAATTTTTCTCCTTCAAGTCAAGGTCAAGTCAAATTTATTTATATAGCGCTTTTACAATTGGTAATTGTTTCAAAGCAGCTTTACATATTAGAAGCACAGAAAAAAGGGAAGTGGTTAAAAATAAGCTGTACAAACAAGCGTGGTAATATGTAACATATACAAGATGGTGCTACATTAAGCCAATGTCGGCTGACTCCCAGGGGTGGAAAAAACCCCCTAGGAGAAAAACCCAGCGTGCTAACACTGGGAAAAAAGTCCTAGGAGGGAAAAAACCCCTTGGAAGATATATATAATATATGTAAATGGATATGGAGATCAAAATCTGAATTATACATTTTTATTATAGAGATTAAAAATAGATTATATATAAATATATGTAAGCGGATACGGGGATTAAAAATCTGAATTATAGATGCAGCCAGAACTGGATCTGTAGGCCCATTGTCTCCTGGGCTACGTTGTAGTCAGGTCCAGACACAGGTTCTCCATCTAGGAGAACCTTCAAAAGTGATCACACAAACAAAATTGGTTATATGCCTCCCATTTTGATATCGTGTTTCAAAATAATAGAAAATGTAATTCTTGTTAGGTTCTTTGGGCGCTATGGGTTGTATGAAGCATCGGTGTAGCCCATGATCGTGCAGATCTTCACCACAATGGCTGCAACGGTTGGGGCTACATTTGTGGTGGGCTCTCTTACCTTGACCTATGACGTTGTATCGTTTGTTACACAGTCTGCAATATTTTATAGCGTCGCACAGTGCTTTTTCCCATACAGGATGTGTTTTTTTATGGGGGTTGTAACAGTAACTCGACTTACAAAATCGCAAACAATCGGGGCAATGCATGGTTTTTTCAGGATGTTTGTAACAATCAGCATCAAAACATACGTTGCAGACATGCTTGCATTGATGATTTCTAGGGTTTGAGTAGCCTTTGAAACAAAAATCGCATACATAGTCAACGCCGATAAATGCGGTCAAATTCAGAATCCTATAGTAATGGTCGTCGTACAAATAGAGATATACCGTTTTAGGGATGAGGTTCATTGTGATTTTTGTACGTTTCTAACACACCGGCATTCGTCCTGTAAAAAACAACGATTTTAATGTCTAAGAGACTTTCAAATTCATTTAAATCACCCAAACCAATTTTGTCTTGAATTGAGAAGCCTGCGTCATTGTGGATGGACGCGGCCAGTCTTTCTAACTCATTCTCGGGTGATTGCGGATTGAGGAAATGCGCAAGGCAGATAGAGAAGCACAATTTATTTGATATATTTGTGGGGCAGAATAACGACATATTTTTGCGTTTGATCACCTGATGAAGTGCTAAATCTGTGAGTTTATGACGCCCGCCTCCTTGTCTGTTCATGGCCACGTCAACTTCGACCGCGAGTGCATCGTCCGTCAATATCTGATCATTACTTTGTAAAACCCTCTCAATTTGATCGGTAAATAGACTGACGTCATAATTATTTCGATCTGATAAAATGGTTTGAATGGGTGATGACAGAGAAGCCCCCGTAAGGATCATATTGATTATGCTGGCATCACCGCCAATATCTCTAGCAAATTCCACTATTTCACTAAAAGCATTCGTGTAAAAAAATTTGGTACGATGCTAAATCTGTAGAGTTAATCTCTCTCAGATTCAGCGGTCTTCGCAATTGTACGCTATTGAAACGGGGTCTCGGTAATATACGGTAACCATTTACTTCCCCGCCCTCACGAATCAAAGTATCAATGTCTGACTGTGTTAGTCGTGACGTACCTGTAGGGGGATCAGGGGGTGTTGCATTGCTGGTCGACGTTCGCACCGGAACTGTAGGTTGTGCCGTGACAGTAGATGCAATACCTGTTGATCCGTGACTATCATTTAAAGCTCCGCCGTCTTGTGCTAATCGTATGTTGCATGTGTTTAATAATTTCTGTAATCGTTCGGACAAATTAATATCAGGAATCTGGTCAATAGAAGATTGCAAATGTTCCAAATTAGAAGTTTGTTGTAATGGTACATCATTAAAAGTTGTTTCTACAAAATCTAGATACAAATTTATCAATTGTTGTAATCTTTCACACAAGAGATGCGGATTTGCATTTTGTATTTCAAGCATACTATGTAACAAGTCTGAGAGAGTTTGGTCTGGTTGACAGTTGGGTGCTTCAGCTGTGGAAAAAGATTTCTCAGCATCCATTTTAATCTTTATTTTTTAGGTAAAAAAGTGAAACCATAATATGCAATAAAAAAACAAAAACAAAAACAAAAACAAAAAACAAATAAAAGATACAACAATCAGAAAAATTATGACATTTCTGTTCTGAAAAAGGTACTACAATCAGATGTAACTAATACCATAGAATTGAATACATAATCCATTATACATTTCTAACTCGGATGCACATAGGTAACCATGGCGCTGAGAAGACTAACGGTCAATTGTCTTTCTCTCAACTGATCATTTAATTCTCTAAGGATACACTCATGATTCTCTTCGATGCGTGTCTGCAATCTATGGAGAGATTCCTCTAATGACTGATTCAGCTGATATAAGCGGTCTAATATTTCAGGAACCAATGCATTAACCGGCTTCAATCTGTTATGAAGTTCAAAAAACTCTGCCGCTATTCTGTCACAATTTATTTGAAAGTGGTAATCCAATTTGTTATGAATCGCTAAAAATTCAGAGGGGATTCTGTTTTGATTCTCTTTGAAGTGACCGTCCAATCTGATATTAATGGCATCCAATCTGTTATTAAGTTCATCAAAACGCCTATTAATGGTAGTTGTGCTGTTACGTCTCGCTATGGCCTCATCATCTAATCTTTTATTGATTTCACGAAACAGAGTCCGAACATCATACTGCTCATCATTTCTGCACTCCGTCTCCCGCACTTCTTCTTCCTCTTCGTCTTCTTTCTTCGTAGCAATGTAAAAAGGATACGGTGTCTGCCTGGCTCTCACTGTAGCTTCGTCGTATCAATCACTGGTCCATGACGAACGATCCCATTCAACGACCTGTGATTCCGTCCATGTTAAAATATCATCAGCGCTCCTGATGTGTCTATCTGTATAGAATATTTTGAAAAACATTAAAACAGATTTTCCACATTAATGGTCGTTATGCTGCGGAAATACGTTGATAACTGTAAATCTGAAAATAAGATAGTCTTACCTTGTGGAGTTTGGTGTGAATTAGATCCTCCTATGTTTTTCTGCTTCCTCTGAGGTTCAACGACGGAAACGTCAGACTCTCTGTCAGAATCCGATGTGAGGTTGATTATTTGTTCAGCACAGCCTATGCCTCTATCTGTATAAAATATAAATTAAAAAAAAAAAAAAACTACTTTCTATATCAAATGTAATGCTGTGAATATTGTAATATTTTCTATAATAAAAAAATAATAAAAGAAAGATAGAGTCATCTATGTTTTTCCGTTTCCTGGGAGGTACATTGACACTCAGCTCAGACACATCGTCTGAATCTGACGTGAGGTCTACCAGTTCAGCAGTACTGATTTGTTCAGCTGGAGATCTCGCTGCTGCGTAAGTAGGCAGGGCGTCTGTTATCCTATCAGCATCGCTGGTGCTAGGATCATGTTCTTCAAATCCTGCGTCAGATCAATAAACCCTGGTTGTGTCACTAGAAGTGCAATTTCTATAAAAGATAAATATGATTAATATTTTACATTAACAGGTAACACTTTAGAATCTCACGCTATGAAGCATTAGTTAAGCATTAGTAAATAGTCAATTCATCATTTATAAAACATTAATAGACATTAGTAAGCCATTTATAAATACAGCTATAAATGCTTGGTTCTTGATTTATAAGCATATCTATAATGAGTTTAATAATTGTATTTTCATACTTTATTAATGGTCAATTTATCATTTCTAAATTATGTATTACATTATTCACAAACCAGTTATTTAGGAGTTGTCAGTTGTTCATAAGATCATTTAGGAAGTGTAAGTAAATGATTAATAAAATATTTAAATGTACATTTATGCATCTTATTATTTAGACATATAGTATTAGTTACCTGGTGTGTTAATAAATGCTTTATTAACATATTCCTAGTGTCAAAACTACCTCAGTACAAACATTAGAGAACAGCAGTACAGAAGATCACTGAACCTTGAAATCTCATTTATAAAAGCTTTAGAAAGCATAAATAGTCCTCACTTTAGATGAGCTCACAAAAATAGTTAACTGACCACTTCTAAATGTTTTATAATTACCTGAATTAATCACGAATTGCAGTAGGAATATGTGTTAATAAAACATTTACTAACACACTAAGTAACTATTGCTATGTGTCTAAATAATAAGATGCATAAATTAATGTTTTAATAGTTTATTAATCATTTACTTACACTTCCTAAATGAACTACTGACAACTCTTGAATAACTGGTTTGTAAATAATGTAATACTTAATTTAGAAACGATAAATTGATTATTAATAAAGTATGAAAATACAATTATTAAGCACATTATAGATATGCTTATAAATCAAGAATAAAGCAATTATAGCTGTATTTATAAACTACTTACTAATGTCTATTAATGCTTTATAAGCAATGAATTAACTATTAACTAATGCTTAACTAATGTTATTATAAAGTGTTACCCATTATCATTATATAATATTATTATTATTACAAGAACAAAAATATTTACCTGTGTCTGAGACGTGTACGTCATCCGGGGTTCCCGTCACTTTAAACAAATAACAAATTGGTAAATTTAATTTTGTATAAATAAATATCAATAAATAAATAAATAAGATATGCACTTACAGAGATTTATGGCAGTGAATGCATCCTGTTCAACATTTGATCCTATTAAATATATAAAAAACCTGTTATGAATTTACACAAATAATAAGAAATATATTCAAACATTACAAATAACAATAAACCTGAATTTAGTGTATAAACCACTAAATTAAGCGTTAAAAAGAGCACTATGTTCCTAAATTAAAACATTAATTAAACCAGAATTTATTTCCAATAAAACATTGTATCAAATCGACACTTTGGCGACATCTTGTGGCTCAATGTAGAAACAGCACTACATAACTGATGCATACTTTAACAGAAGCAAAGAATTTTATTAAATGACGAGTATTATGTTTAATGTTTACAAAAATGAAAAAGTAGAAAAATAGCATGTGAAATATGTAATATTTAAATCAGATTAAAGCAGAATTTTTCTCAATTAAAACATTAATTAAACAAGAATTTATTTCCAATAAAACATTGTATAAAAAACTACATTTTGTCTCATACAGATTACGTCATCGTTATGAGGCTGTCTTGGTGAGCCAATAACAACCGAACATAACAGCCCGAAGCATAGAAACAGGAGCAAAAGCATTCATACAATCTTAACTATATCAGCAGTGAAAGGTGTTTTAAACGCTGCATTAAAACTTTTTCCACGTGTGAAAAATGAGTGTAACATCAACCTAGCGCAATCGCGTCTGAGAAACTACAAGACTGCAAAGCGAAAAACAGGGTTGAAAGAACTACATTTTGTCTCATACAAATTACGTCAGCATGTGCGCATATGTAGCCAGTTGACTGAAGCATATGTTTAATTTAATATATTTTTATTTCCAAGGAGAAATGTTCTGTAAATTTAGTTAACTTCAACAAAACTTGTATCAAATTAATTTTCATTAAGTTCTGTATTCAATGGTTCCGATCGGGAGTTCCTATCAATTGTTGTAGGTGGGGCCTTAATTAGTGAGACACCGAAGGGAAATATATCGCTTCTCCTTTAAGCGTTCGTGCTCAGACGCAAAGTGTATGCGGACTGAGAAGCAGGTAGTTTTCTCTCTCACATAAATCCTGCATTAACTGTCTCTTTATAGTGTGATCGCTACATTTATGATGTTAAAACACTGTTAAGAGTTTCTGTCATAACTTGTATTCGTATGATTAGCGTATTTTCTTTGAAAGTAGTACTTTTAACCGTGTTAAATGTTTGCACGTGTATTTTTCCATGCAGGAATGAGAGAGTAGGCCTGATTGTGTGTATACTAATATTGCCTCACGCTACTCTGTTTAAGGTATGTTGTTTTAATCTGTTATTAATTTAAATGTTTATTTTGTAATTTGAATTTATTCGCGAGTTGATTCAGAATGCATGTATACTTGAGTGTATACTAGACCTTCCATACTAACTGCCTTGTGGTACATTTTCATGCTATGATATAGTGTGTTTGTGCAAAAAAAGAACTTTGTTGTACACATAGTGATTTAACAATCAAATTTTGATGCAATTTAGAGTTTATAGTAAATGTTACATATGCATTTCTATGAGTTTACAGCATATTTGGATGCTAACTTTTGCAAATGTTATGTATTTAATGTTTAATACGTTTTTACTTTTACGTTGTCATGTTATGTGAGATAATTGAGTACTACATATACTCATGTTAAATATAGTTTATAGTTTAAGCGTTCGTGCTGAGACACAAAGTGTATGCGGACTGAGAAGCAGGAATGAGAGAGTAGGCCTGATTGTGTGTATACTAATATTGCCTCACGCTACTCTGTTTAAGGGGAATAAACCCATCTGAGTCCATCATTCCATTCATGGTGTGTTTGTGTTTCCGTGGAGTCTGGAAGTTACCACTTGAAGTCTGCTACATCTAACTCCGGATCCATTTGGTCAACCACA
This sequence comes from Megalobrama amblycephala, assembly GCF_018812025.1. Classification (NCBI taxonomy): domain Eukaryota; kingdom Metazoa; phylum Chordata; class Actinopteri; order Cypriniformes; family Xenocyprididae; genus Megalobrama; species Megalobrama amblycephala. Next base: position 23,246,370 of record NC_063057.1, on the reverse strand, counting down.
TCCGATCAACCACATCCGATCACCATTTTCAAGCAGTGTGCTGTGACACACAGCAGCTGCGAGAGTTAATAGGAGAGCTGGGTAGTCAGACTGGGGAGTCAATCATCAGCCATTTGCTAGCTAGTCCGTGTGTAGCCAACCCATTACCCACAAGTCCATCAGAATTAACAAAAACTGAGCTCCCACCTGAGTCCCCCAAAGTCAACTTTATAGTGAGGTCTGACATCAAAGAACCACCTATGTTTAAAGGAGATGAGAGTGACAAGTATACAGTCCAAGAGTGGATAGATGTCATGGAACTGTACTTACAGAAAAGCAGCTGCCCCGAAACGGAGAAAGCCGACACAGTTATGAGTCACCTCCTGGGAAGAGCTAAGAATATAATCAAAGTGGGACTAAAAAGCACTGCTCCCTCTACTCCAGCTAGTGTCGAGAGAATTTATGACATGTTAAGACACTACTTTAGTGATCACCCTGTGTCACTTTTGCCATTGGCAGATTTCTACGCAACACAGCCTAAAGCTAAAGAATGCCCCGTAGACTACAGGGTGAGATTGAACTCTGCAGCTGAACGAGCTAATAGCCATTTAGAACGTAGTGGAGGCAACATGGAGAATATGAGTGCAGAAATAACCATGATGTTCATACGAAACTGCCCTGACCCTGAACTGTCCAGCGTGTTTAAGTGCAAACCTATGAGCAAATGGTCAGTAGAAGAGATACAGGAGGCTATTGATGAACATCAGAGGGAAAGTCAGTCTCGAAGAATTCCCAGTACAGTTAAGCCCCGCACCTTTCAAGTATCGACAGCTACTGCAGTCCCTAGTGTTGAAGTTATGGAAGGTGAAATCACTGCCATTAATGCTGCCGCATTCACTCCGAGTAGCCATCCTAAGACAGTTGATCCAGTCTCACCCAATTCTGATGCATTAGAACGTGTCCTCAGCATGTTAGAGAGAGTGCTGGAAAGAACCAGTCAGCCGATACACAATCCTTCAAGGCCCTTTCAAACACATGGAGCTCGCATTCAGTCTTGCCGTGTCTGTGGGGACACAACACACTCCACTCGCTCACACTGCATGTGAGAAAGGCGGTGCCTTATCTGCATGAGGGTTGGACATCAGCGTAAAGACTGTCCTAATGTTACAGAACCAGCTTCCCAGCCGAACGTCACGTCACACTCTCAGGAAAACTAACCTGCTCGCATTGGGGAGGGGACAATGTGAGCGGGAAGAGTGAAACCCTCAGCGATGAAGATGATCTTTTGTTGTATGAAGAAAGCTGCAAAGCAATCCCTGATAAAAGTGTCTTATATCAAAATGTGATGAAGTTGGAAACAGCTGACAGCCTATTTTACACTGATGTTGTCATTGCAGGGGCCCAAGTTACATTACGTGCACTGCTTGACAGTGGGTCCATGGCCTGTACCATGAATGGGGAAGCTGAACGCAAGTTGAAGAGTGCTGGAGTTGTGCTCGCACCCAGTGAAACACACCCTGATATCGTCCTTGTTGGTTGTGGTGGTGTCAGCATTCAGCCTGAGAGCATTTACCAGCTTGAGATGGAAGTGTACGGGCATGCGGTTAGTGTTCCCACTCTAGTTGTTCCTGGTCAGCGAGATGAAATGATCTTGGGCACTAATGTTATCAAGTACATTGTCAGCCAGATGAAGAGTACACACGGGTATTGGCGTGTCCTGAATCGACCTGAAAGTTCAGGTAATGATGACATTATGCAGTTTTTAGACATGTTGTCTGGTATCCACAGGTGGAAAGGGACTGAGATGCCCAGCAAGATAGGAACAGCTAAGCTTACCCAAGCCGTAGTGCTGTGTCCTCAGCACGAACATCTCGTTTGGGGCAGGTTACCTGCTACCGTACCTGTTTCCAAGGTAAGTGCTGTCCTCATTGAACCTGCAAAGTCACAGTCACATAAGAACATTGTCATCGGGCGGGTGGTTGCATCCATGAGTGATGTTAGATGGGTCCCCGTCAAGGTGCTGAATGCTACTGACAAGCCCATAACTTTGCGAAAGAATACAAAGTTAGCTGATGTATTCCCTTGTGTAGCTCTGGAGGACTTGGACATCAGTCCCCAGCATCCAACCAGTCATGAGCTGAAAGTCATGCACCAAACGACACACGTCTCAGTTGTTGACAGTATGCCCCCTGAGTTAAGCCTCCATAGTAGACTGAGTAAACTCGGTCTAAGCGACCTTGACATCGATTCTTGTGAAGTGTCACAGCACTGGAAGGAACAACTTGTGCAGCTGATATGCAAGTATGAGGATGTGTTCTCAAAGAATAAACTCGATTGTGGCAAAGCAAAGGATTTCTTCCACCGAATACATCTTGCAGATAGTCGCCCCTTTAGACTGCCTTACCGACGTGTGCCACCAGCACATTAGCACAAGCTCAGACATGTTCTTTCAGAAATGGAGGAGCTTGAAATAATTCGTAAATCCTCCAGCGAATGGGCCTCCCCGCTGGTGCTCGTCTGGAAGAAAAGCGGAGATCTACGCATTTGTGTCGACTATCGGTGGCTGAATGCTCATACTACAAAAGACGCACATCCCTTGCCACACCAGGCAGATTGTCTAGCTGCGCTTGGCGGCAATGCCATATTCAGTGCTATGGATCTTACCTCAGGATTCTACAATATAAAGATGGCTGAGGAAGATAAAAAATTTACTGCGTTCACAACACCTATGGGGCTCTATGAATTTAACAGGCTTCCTCAAGGATTGTGTAACAGTCCTGCAAGTTTCATGCGTCTCATGATGGGCATATTTGGAGACCAGAACTTTCTGACCATTCTTTGTTACCTAGACGACCTCCTAGTATTTGCACCAAATGAGAGTGTGGCGTTGGAGAGGCTTGAGCTGGTGTTCGGCCGCCTGAGAGCTCATGGTCTAAAACTTGCCCCGAAAAAGTGCCACCTGTTGCGTCGGACTGTACGGTTCCTTGGGCACGTGATTGATGAGAGAGGTGTAACAGCCGATCCTGACAAAGTACAAGCTATTACAGCAATAACTGAGACGGATCTTATGATGGAAGACGGAGTTACGCTATCTCAAAAAAAGATTAAGTCGTTTCTGGGTATGGTTATGTTTTATCAGCGTTTCATACAAAACTGCTCTAGCATAGCTAAGCCCCTATTCACACTAACTGCAGCACCGAAGGGACAAAAGAATGGAGCAAAGCCATCTGTATTTAGGAAGCTGAACCCAAGTGACTGGAAGAGAGAACAGCGTGACTCCTTCACTCAGATTAAGTCTGCCCTTTTGGAATCTGTAGTGCTTGCACACCCAGACTGCCAGGTTGGCACCATACAACTTTAGTATCCAGTACATCCCCGGAAACAAGAATGTAGTGGCGGATGCCATGAGCCGACAACCTTTTGTCCGGGCACGTGCAAGTCAGAGGTTGGTAACGGAACCTTACAAAACCCTGTTGGAGGAAGCCAATCACTTTAAAGAAGATGTGGTACAGCATGCCTTCCGAATCAGTGCTAAAAGTCAGAGTGTTGAACCTGCATTCTCCGGCCAAGGTCCAATTTCTTCCTCGCTCTCCTCAGATGAAGTGTTGGCCATACTGATGAGCCAGGTAGAGTGGAATGCAGGGCCGAAGGGAAAAGTACATCATTGGCTGGCTCAGGATGTGCACAACTTGATTCCAGCTGGTCAGAGTGCGTTGCCAGTATTTACACTGAAAGAGCTTCAGGGTAAACAGACAGAAGATCCTGTTTTGTCACAAGTTCTTTCCTATGTCTCTCGTGGCAGGAGGCCATCAAGACGCGAGAGGACAAAAGAGACACTGAAGACCCTGAAAACTCTTAAACAGTGGGAAAAATTGAAAATGTTAGATGGAGTTTTGTACCGTGTGTGCAAAGATCAGCTAACGGGACAGAAACGTTGGCAGTACATCGTCCCAGCTTCACTGACCGAACAAGTCCTGCAGGGGACACATGACAATGCTGGTCACCAAGGCCAGGCCAGAACACTTCATTTGACCAGAGAAAGATTCTTCTGGGTAGGCATGGAGCGAGACGTCAGAGAGTATGTTAAGTGCTGTAAGCACTGCGTGGTAAGCAAGACACCTGAGCCAGAAGCAAGGGCACCACTCGAAAGTGTAAAAACAACCAGGCCTCTGGAGTTGGTGTGTATTGACTTCTGGTCTGCAGAGGATCGCAAGGGCGGGAGTGTAGATGTGCTAGTGGTCACAGACCACTTTACGAAGATGGCACATGCCTTTGCTTGCAGCAATCAGTCAGCCAAACAAGTAGCCCGCCAACTGTGGGACAGATACTTTTGCATCTACGGGTTTCCAGAAAGGATCCATGCTGATCAGGGTGCGAACTTCGAGAGTGAACTTATTCAGGAGTTGATGCAGCTTGCCGGTGTCAAGAAGTCGAGGACGACAGCCTACCACCCTATGGGGAATGGACACACCGAGCGGTTTAATCGCACCCTAGGCAGTATGATACGAGCCTTACCCCCAAGAGTTAAGCAAAAGTGGCCTCAGATGTTACAGACACTGACGTTCGCATATAACTGCACCACTCATGAATCAACAGGTTACGCACCATTTTACCTGATGTATGGAAGGATCCCTCGTTTGCCAATAGATGTTATGTTCCACAGTGTTGGAAGGAATGACGACATCACAGACTACGGCAGCTATGTTGCAAAGATGAGAGATGATCTCAAGGAGGCTCTTAACCTTGCTCAAGTTAATGCCAGTGCAAGTCAGCAACGACAGGCTGAATTCTACAATAGGAAGATAAAGGGGTGTGACATTGAGGAAGGAGACAGAGTGCTGCTAGCCAATAAGGGTGAAAGGGCACGGAGAAAACTGGCTGATAAGTGGGAATCTGTGCCCTATGTGGTAGTTTCTAAAGACCCCAGATGCCACACTTACCGTGTCAAGAATACCAGTACAGGTCAGGAGAAGGTAGTACACCGTAACCTTATGTTGCAAGACAACTTTCTGCCGCTTGAGGAAGGAGAAAATGAGTCTTTCCATGATGACTCGTTAAGCAGCAATGAGAAGTCAGGTGAAACCTTGACACAGAGTTCAGAACTGGGGAGCGACCTTCCTGAAACAGAGCGTACTGCTGAATGGGTGGCTTCCTTACCTGACACAGATGACTCGGTGGAAGGGAGAGGAGATACAGGGGAACAGGAGAGTGTAATGGACCCTGGAAAGCCTGAGAGTAAATCGGATGACTTTGTCCCAGAGTCTGAAAGTAAATGCCCTCATTCAGACTATCGAAACATTCCATCAAATCCAACAGACTCTCAAGCCAGTGTACGTACAGTTGATGCAATGCCCAGTGCTAAAGAACAGCCAAGATCCACCAGCACCTTGTCCATTTCCAGTGCACCCCCTAATGTGTCTGAAGTATTGACCCAGGTGCGAACACGGGTTGGCAGGCTAGTTAGACCTGTAAATAGACTGATTCAGAATATTGACTCAGAGAACAAATCACAACGCAGTCAAAGATGTTACTAAGTCCCTTTTATTTTAAGAGGTTTCAAGTTACATGAGCATAGTCATAAGAATATTAGGCAAGCAGAAAAAAGTCATTGGAGTCAAATTGAGTGGTGTATAAGGTACCTCTTGAGCAAAAGAATATCTGAGAGTCTGATCAACTTTCTTTCATTCTTTGTCCCGTGATGTTCGGGTAACATGTATGTTGCATGACGAAATGGTGTGGTCAGTAACAAATGACTTGCCTTATTTGCTCCCTTGACAGAAGTCAAGTGAATTGACAGAAGTGTAGTAGCACAAGTTTTGTGAAGTTAAGGGGGGAGTATGTAGCCAGTTGACTGAAGCATATGTTTAATTTAATATTTTTTTATTTCCAAGGAGAAATGTTCTGTAAATTTAGTTAACTTCAGCAAAACTTGTATCAAATAAATTTTCATTAAGTTCTGTATTCAATGGTTCCGATCGGGAGTTCCTATCAATTGTTGTAGGTGGGGCCTTAATTAGTGAGACACCGAAGGGAAATATATCGCTTCTCCTTTAAGCGTTCATGCTCAGACGCAAAGTGTATGCGGACTGAGAAGCAGGTAGTTTTCTCTCTCACATAAATCCTGCATTAACTGTCTCTTTATAGTGTGATCGCTACATTTATGATGTTAAAACACTGTTAAGAGTTTCTGTCATAACTTGTATTCATATGATTAGCGTATTTTCTTTGAAAGTGATTCGTGTGATTAGCGTATTTTCTTTTTACTTTTAACCGTGTTAAAAGTTTGCACGTGTATTTTTCCATGCAGGAATGAGAGAGTAGGCCTGATTGTGTGTATACTAATATTGCCTCACGCTACTCTGTTTAAGGTATGTTGTTTTAATCTGTTATTAATTTAAATGTTTATTTTGTAATTTGAATTTATTCGCGAGTTGATTCAGAATGCATGTATACTTGAGTGTATACTAGACCTTCCATACTAACTGCCTTGTGGTACATTTTCATGCTATGATATAGTGTGTTTGTGCAAAAAAAGAACTTTGTTGTACACATAGTGATTTAACAATCAAATTTTGATGCAATTTAGAGTTTATAGTAAATGTTACATATGCATTTCTATGAGTTTACAGCATATTTGGATGCTAACTTTTGCAAATGTTATGTATTTAATGTTTAATACGTTTTTACTTTTACGTTGTCATGTTATGTGAGATAATTGAGTACTACATATACTCATGTTAAATATAGTTTATAGTTTAAGCGTGCGTGCTGAGACGCAAAGTGTATGCGGACTGAGAAGCAGGAATGAGAGAGTAGGCCTGATTGTGTGTATACTAATATTGCCTCACGCTACTCTGTTTAAGGGGAATAAACCATCTGAGTCCATCATTCCATTCGTGGTGTGGTTGTGTTTCCGTGGAGTCTGGAAGTTACCACTTGAAGTCTGCTACACATAGTTATGACATACCAATAACAACCGAACATAACAGTTAGAAGAATATCAATGCATAAATACAGAAAAGTCATACAGCCAACAAAAGATGAATAAAGCTTTCGCCAATTATGAAAACAATATGTTGAGCGAACAATAACGTTAAGCAAATGTAGATCGTAGAAAAACATTTAATGATAAATCGGTAGAAACTTTTCCTCTTTTCAATGAAATACATCCATCCTTACTAAAACATGCATTTTAAAAGCCACAGCTTAAATAGTAAAAAGAAACTCACCGTTCGCTACCATCTTTTTCGGAGACTGGAGAAAAGCAGCAGCAGATTTAGTTCAACTCGCAGAGATGTGTAGCTGTGATGTGACACAGCACCATTATATACAGACAGTCCCAGCAGGGGACGGCGGGTTGTTTTTATTTTTCCATGTTGGGGGGTAACCATGTGTTAAAGAAATTAACTCACCAGAAAATGACTTACATGGCGATTTTTTTTTTTTTTTTTTTTTTTTTTTTTTTGCTTAAATCCCATTTGATCTGCAATGATAGAACCATATACCATGATATAACGTAAATGTATTACAAGATATGTGGTTAAAGCTAGATAATAGAGAATTGTGTGCACGTTTGTATATGTATACACACACACACACACACACACACACACACACAAACACACATATATATATATATATATATATATATATATATATATATATATATATATATATATATATATATATATATATATATACAGTACAGTCCAAAAGTTTGGAACCACTAAGATTTTTAATGTTTATAAAAGAAGTTTCGTCTGCTCACCAAGGCTACATTTATTTAATTAAAAATACAGTAAAAACAGTAATATTGTGAAATATTATTACAATTTAAAATAACTGTTTTCTATTTGAATATATTTCACAAAGTAATTTATTCCTGTGATGCAAAGCTGAATTTTCAGCACCATTACTCCAGTCTTCAGTGTCACATGATCCTTTAGAAATCATTCTAATATGATGATCTGCTGCTCAAGAAACATTTAATGTGTACAATTGTACAAAATATTTGTGTACAATATTTTTTTTCAGGATTATTTGATGAATAGAAAGTTCAAAAGAACAGTGTTTATCTGAAATCTAAGCTTTTGTAACATTATAAATGTCTTTACTGCCACTTTTGATTGATTTAATGCATCCTTGCTGAATAAAAGTATTCATTTCTTTAATTTCTTTTCAAAAAAATAAAAATAAAAATTCTTACTGACCCCAAACTTTTGAACGGTAGTGTATAATGCTACAGAAGCTTTGTATTTCAGATAAATGCTGTTCTTTTGAACTTTCTATTCATCAAGGAATCCTGAAAAAAAAGTACACAACTGTTTTCAACATTGAAAATAATCATAAATGTTTATTGAGCAGCAAATCAGCATATTCAGAATGATTTCTGAAGGATCATGTGACACTGAAGACTGGAGTAATGATGCTGAAAATTCAGCTTTGCATCACAGGAATAAATTACTTTGTCAAATATATTTTAAATAGAAAACAGTTATTTTAAATTGTAATAATATTTCACAATATTACTGTTTTTACTGTATTTTTAATTAAATAAATGTAGCCTTGGTGAGCAGACGAAACTTCTTTTAAAAACATAAAAAATCTTAGTGGTTCCAAACTTTTGGACTGTACTGTATATATATATATATATATATATATATATATATATATATATATATATATATATATATATAGATAGATAGATAGATAGATAGATAGATAGATAGAGAATGTGTGTATACGCACATTTGAATTATTGGTTATAAACTGTTTAAAAAAAAAAAAAAAAACGAGCAAAACATAATAGTCTAAGATAGTTCTAAACAGAAAATATAACGAATGTTTTATCATTTATATATCTCATTTTTTCTTTTTAGTTAAATAATTTTGTGTTCCATATTAAATCTAGAGAGAATAGCATTTTCATCAATGACCAAGAGATGGCGCCAGATCACTATATATTGCACCTGTAAGACCAGCTCTTTTTTCCATTTTTTTCACAGCCGTAGGGGTGAAATGAGACAGAGGACCTGCAGAGGTCCAATAGCGATCTTATAGTGGGGCAGAGCGAATAAAATAGTTATGTCACATGTGTTTGCTTAGCTCAAACGTTGTTTTTACAAACCGAAAAGCTTTGGGTACCCCTTAGAATGAATAAAATATTTAAAAACATATGTTGAAGAGACAATTATCCATTTGTAAAAATATATGCATCCAGACTTTCCTGGGAAATGACTCTGTAAACAGCTCACTGTCCCATCACCCGCTGCTTTGAGAAAACAGCATTTTCTCAGGTTTCACAGCACGGTTGCTTCAGAAGACACCCAGAGGGAGAGATTTTTAGACTTCAACTTTATTCATCTTAAGGATATCATCTAAAGTAAGGACTGCTTTCTTTCCCCTACTTTCTGAAAAATGTGTTGTTTTGTAAATAAATGTTCAATACTGCTTTAGAATCATGTTTAATTTTATACAATTATTTATAAACTTTTTAAAAGAAGTGAATGGTTTTCAATTAACTTTTTGAAATATACTAAATATACTAAACACATTTAGTAATCAACTGTTTGAACTACTATGATATCTGAGTTTTAGGGATAGAAAAATAGGCATGTCTATGAAATGTCTCCACAAAGACATGTCCACAAAAACCTCTTATGCTTTTGACAAAGCTAAAATGAATATTCAACTACTTGATGAACCTCATTTTGGGTGTTTAATATTTCATAAACATTTGTAAACCAATTTCATTCGAACATCATTGCACAATGAAATCTTTTCCTGGCTTTATTGTGATGTTTTTAAAGTTTCCTGTGAGTATTGTAAATACACAGTTCTTATTTAAACATATCACTGTTTTATGTCTCATTCTTTTAACCACTAGCAAACTCACGCTGTAAAATCTGATCATCCAGGGTTTAAATCTTGTAACTCAACCGATTTGGCTGATCATTACAACCTCATTTTGGGTGTTTAATATTTTTATCATTTTATCATTAAATCAATATTTAAGCATTTTTTCATTTAGCTAAACTATAATTAATTGGTCTCAGTAAATTTAGTAACTGTTTGTAATTCAGTGCATTATAATTTTATCACCAACTTCCTGAAAAGATCGAATGATTGAAATGTGTGTAATCTATTTCATAAAATATGTTTATTCTTTTTATCCTAGACTCGTGTTGCTTATTGTCTGCACAGACAGAGGGATGAGAGCGTCAGAAAATGACCGCTACCCAGCCGGAATGCGGATGCCGTCACATCACACCCTCAAATATGACGCGTCAGAGTTCAAAATGACCCTTAACCCTTTAAAATCATCCGTCTGCCATTTGATCACCCAGAAGACGTCCAGAGGTTCACAGGTCAACATCGCTATTCAAAATATGCAGACAAAGGTCATATCAGTCCCCGGAGAATCACCAACCATGTCAAAGGTCATTGGGGTGATACTACGGTCAAACATGGGTGGGGGATGGGAAAACTTCGTGGGTGGCCCGTGGGGGAGGGGAACGTCGTGGGTGGTCCCCAGAGGTCACAGGGGTCACAGAGATCAAAGGTCATCATCAATCATTTTGACACAACGTCCAGCATATCACTACTGACAACTGATAAAATTGGCCGTATATTTCAGGTAATGATTTCTATCTTTTAATTTAGATCAAATGTATCACCTATCCAGGTTTTCCAGGCCATGTCCTGCAGAGTTTAGCTTCATCCCTAATCAAGCACACCTGAGCTAATCATAGTTTTCATGATTAGAAGGCTACAGGCAGGTGAGTTTTATCACGGTTGGAGCTGAACTCTGCATGCAGTGGCCTGAAAGGGCCGAGTTTGTCCATCACTACGTGTGCAAATTATTATAAAATATTACAATGGAATAAAACTATATAATCTTACAGACAACTATTCATTTTAATTTAAGGTGTGCAGTTCCAGTGTTTACATCACCGATGATACCAACATAGCAAGTCTTCGCTGGAGAGGGTGGATTTTTTAATAGTATTCATCTTGTATTCATCATTTCAAAGGTGAGTTCAACAAATGTTGTTGTGCTCATGACCGCAGTATTATTAGACAATTTTGGTTTGTGGTATAATGGAAAATGTAAGAAATTGACAATTTGACAAATGGTATATGTCACAGCAATTAGTTCATTGCAGTTTTGTACGGAGCCTCCAAAGGGACCTTTGCAAAAAAAGGGTCATGTAAGGATGCATTAAATACGACAAAGTGGTTTAATAAAGGGGCGTTATGAAATCTGAAATTATAACTGGCTTACATTATACAGTTATTATGGGACAATACTAATATATTCTACTATCCAAACGAAATCCAAATTTTTATCATTTTTACTGCTACTAATGTTTATTCATGAACCATTAAACGTGGCATTATGACAATGCACACATGAGCCCGTTTCCCAGTGCGATTGTTTTGGATGCCACAGAGTTAAATTCGTTAAAATGGACATAAGTACTTGAAATATGTCGTGTTGCTATAATGAAAGGCACATTTTGAGCACTTTTTAAGCACTTTTTACTGTCAGCCTTTTTTTTTATGGCAAAAAGAACGATGCACACAGCCATCAGCCCATTCATGTTGCGGTTTTCCGGCCGTCACAGTGAATGCTTTAAAGCGGACATAAGGCCGTGATTTAAACCACCCTACGAAAGAAACATTTTCAGTAGATTAATACATGCACATCCATACTCATTTTCTTTATAATTTTGAGCAAATAGTTCTTTATTATTTCATGCGCATCCATACTCTTGCTTTCTTCATAGGCAGTGACGCACAAATGAAAACTGGAAATTCTAACGTAATTTTTTTTTTTTTTTTTTTTTGCAAAGGTCTTTCTAATGTATTTTATTATTTTTTTATTTATAAATATACTTGTATGGCTTCCTGAATTATTATTATTATTATTAAATCTAGAAATATACTCAGACTTTGCACTGTAATTTCACATTGCATTTTTCTAAGATATAGGAAGATTGGGTGGACTTTGGAAATGAACAGAAACATCTTTTAATGTTAAGGAATGTTTTTCTTGCTGATCTGGTGGGTGGAAAATGGACACCTCAGAAGACTGTGGCGATCCGTTTTCACGAATATGAGGCATCCGTTCCTGGCATCTTGGCAAAAGTCCAGGATGCTATTGGATCAGAAGATGGTATGATACTGACTGATGGCCAGGGGAACGAAATCCTGGATACAGAGGGAACAAAAGGTAACTGCATAAAATGAGAATGACTACAATCTATAAATATAAGAAAAACACATTAATGAAAACACCAGTTAGGTCAGAGAAATATAATACCAGTCGATTCAAATGAAATGGTAGTAGTTCTATATACCTAAGCAGTATAAGTATGATTTTAAAAAGAAGTCATAATAATAGTAATTTAAATGTTGGCTTTAATTTACAATATGCACATACAATTACTTGACTTTTTTTTTCTGACCCTCAAAGTTAGGGAATTACATCAGGTTATGATGTAGCCTTGTTTTTGGGTCTCCAATGTAGTATTTTTCTATTATAAAATTATTTAACTTGTTTAATCTTGACTAAAAATAAAATGTTTCAAAATATGACTGATTTTCTCAGGATCTACATACTGGAAACAAAACTCTAGGAAGGTTTTTGCTGTGTCTGAACAACAGTTCTTGGAAATGAGATCCAAAAGGAGGAGAATAAGGTAAAATAGCTGATATTTTGATCATGTTAGTTACTGACATTTATCGGACTTAAACATATGAAAAACATAGTGCTCATTGTAATTTCTTTCCTCAGCCAACGGGATGATGACAGCCAGCTACCAGAGGTCCTAGAAAGAATTGAAGAGGTGGTGTTGGCTTCCCAAGAACTGCCAGAGGTTGCACAGGCCATCAGAGGATTATCGGAGCTGACTTTGGCACGCAGACGTTTTATTCTGTATTTCACAGATGAAGAACGTACAGCAATCAAAAATGCATTTTCTTGCATTATTTGCAAAAGTTTGTAAAGATAATTTCACCACTACAAGATTTATTGATAGCCAAAGTAGTATTTTGTGACCTAAACTGTTAATACACTTTCCACACTGTACCAACTCATAATGTAATAAGTATTACATTATTATTGTAATACAATGTTCATAATGTAATCTCATCAAAACGTAATAAAATCTTGTGATCATAATGGAAATTTTAGATTATGAGAAATTTATTACATGAACTCACTAAAAACGTCATATCTTCATTATTGTAATAGCTTCTTTTCTTTACAGTAAATTTTTAAAAAATTCTAATTCCAGTCTTAAACTACCTGTAAAATTCAAAAATTAAATATTGATGCAATTATTATTATGATATTTTTATTAAACAATGCAATCATATTCCTTTACAATAAATTTAAAAAACTTTAAAAAATCCACAACATTACTGATACTGTTATCAATATTATTATTATAACTACTACTACTTATACTTCTTGAATACATATGGTATACATACTATTATATGACCCCGTTAAATACCAACACTGTAAAAATGTTGTAAAACCCCCTACAGTATCATTATAGCAATGAGGGGTGTGTGTGAGCGTGCTGCATTACATAGGTTTAGTTCAAGACTGGATTTAGATTTTTAAAAATGTACTGTAAGGTAAATGTTTTTATTATAAAAGCTATTACAATAAAAAATTACATGTTTTTGGTGAGTTTATGTAATACATTTCTCAAATGTACAAATTATTACATGAGCCCAAGATTTTGTTTTGAGAAAATTAATACTTTATGAACATTTTATTACAATAATGTCATACTTAGTACATTGCATGTAGTTTTTACATTATGAGTTGCTACACACTTTACTCTGTATTAAAATCCAAGAAATATTTTAAAAGGACTAACAAGTAATGTTCTTTATTTTAAATTTCTAGGGCCCATGAATGATCCTGTTTTCGCAGTTTGCTGTCATAGTCTCATTGCATGCAAAGTGTGCATAGATCAGTGGCAGCGAAATGCCAACACTTGTGTTAAATGCAGAGCAGACAACTCGAGGGAGAACACCTACAGAGTCACAGGAATTGATGGTGCATTGTCTGCTTTTGGTGATTTTATCAAAGTTTAAAAACCGTAAACACAAACGACAAAGTTTACCACTGTTATTAGTGTCAGGTTTAACTGTTTCATAATGACACTAATTTGGCAGCTCTTTATTAGTGACTGGTGTTGGTTATAAGCCGAATGCAAGTTATAAACTGAATAACACCGTTTCAGTGTCAAGTTCAATGTTTGTTGAAAGTAAGATGCAGCACTAGATTGTACTTTATTGATCTTTTTACTTTATTGATCCTTGTGAATTTTATACCTCAAAATACAGCTTTATTTTAATACAGTTGATTATGCCTATGTGATGTAAACTTAAGTTATTCAGACATTTGTAATAAATGTTAGTTTTATGATAAATGTCTTGTTCCTGTTATTCTTAAAGAAATCTTCATGAGTAATGTCTTGTCACGTTTATGAGGTGTAATATGGCTTCTTTAAATGGTGTGAAGTCATAATTTACAGCCTGGTCAAAGCACAGTGTAATGTCTGGGTAATGATCAGCAAAATCGTCCTCTGCTTGGGCTCTGTCTTCCTCACAAGAAAAGGGATCTGTCCCAAATGTTGATGTTCTTGTTAGACACGTCCCCACATCTTGCTGGTACATGTCTGCAACGACAGAAGCCTGTGAAAGGAGTTCCTCAGAAATCTTTGCTGGACACCCACCTTCAGCCAAGATGTTTGGTATCCCTTTTCCTACAATAGCAGTGCCATAATTAATATATAAACAAGAAATATCTAAAAAAATTTCAAACAAAAGCCAACTTGAGCATGAAATTGCTGTTATCTACACGTTGCTTGACAATGGTGCAATTATACAAAATAATTTGTAAGCCATTTTGGTAACACTTTACAATAAGGTTGTATTAGTTAACATTAGTTAATGCGGTAACATTAACTAACCATGAACAACACCTCTGTTCAGCATTAATGTTTGCTAACGTTAACTCACGCATATATTAATGCATGTATTCACGTTGACAGTGCAAGTCGTTAACATTAGTTAATGCATTAGTTAACATTAACAACACCTCTGTTGAGCATTAGTTAATGTTTGTTAACCTTAACACGCATATATTAATGCATGTATTCATGTTAACTGCACAATTAACATTAATGCAATTAGTTAACATTACTTAACCATTAACAACACCTTTGTTCAACATTAGTTAATCATTGTTAACGTTAACATATTAATGCATCTGTTCATGTTAACAGCGTAAGTAGTTAATGCATTAGATAATATGAAATAATGGGCAATGCCTGTAAATAGCCTTAATGTTTTAAGGTTGACTTACTGTACATATTTACATTAGTTTATGTAGTGGTTGACACACTAAGAGTGAACATTTCTAACTAAATGCTTTGTTAATGGTAAGTCATGTTAATAAAGGGTCTATAAATGTTAGTAACTCATCAGTTAATGATGAAATAGTGTACACTTTACAATAAGGTTCACAAATTCCATTAATGAACGCTTTGTTGAATGTAAGTCATGATAGTAAAGTGCATATAAACATGAACAACATATCTGTTAATGTTCAGATGGTTTGCACTTCAGAATTATATTTACAGCCCAAATCAATGCCTTGTTAATAAATAATGCTGATAAGGTACACAATGGTATTTTTTACCTTATTTTAGTGTGAGTGAGTGGAGAGTTAGAAATGTGTCAACTGCTACATAAACCAATGCAAGTACAGTAAGTTAACCTTAAAACATTAAGACTGAATAAGAAGCATTGTTCATGATTAGTTCATGTTATCTAATGCATTAAGTAATGTTAACTACTTGTGCTGTTAATATGAATAGATTCATTAATATATGCGTGATTTAACGTTAACAATGACTACCTAATGCATTAACTAATATTGTTGTTCACAGGAACAAATATGCGTGTTAAAGTTTAACTAATGCTGAACAGAGGTGTTGTTCATGGTTAGTTAATGTTAACTAATGCATTAACAAATGTTAACTACTTGCACTGTTAACATGAATAGATGCATTAATACATGCGTGAGTTAACATTAACAAACATTAACTAATGCTGAACAGAGGTTTTGTTCATGGTTAGTTAACGTTAACCTATGCATTAACTAATGTTAACTAATACAACCTTATTGTAAAGTGTTACCGTCATGCTGAATGTTTACATTGTTACAACCAAAAAAGAAAACAGCCTGTCATGCATGTTTTGAAATACCTGCAATTCTATGTGCATTCCATGATAGCACAGTTCGTTCAAGCCCAATTGAGGAAACCTGACAGGTAAGATTGGATACACAAAATTTTGTTGTGTTGTCCTCCATGCTGATCTCTTCTTGGTCTTGAAGTTGCAGCAGGGCTTCTTTCAGGGGATAGTTGACTCTGTTATTTATTTCTGGCCATATTCGCTCAACTTTGAGGTTCTATGGATACAGTACAATATTGTATTTTGAAAATGATGAACTTCAGGTGAGGTTTTTATTGTGGTAGGAAAAACTTACCTCTGATGATTTTGTCTGGACATATGGTTGCCTGTTTGTATTGTATCTGTGTCTGGACAGCAGCTCTTGCATATACAGGCACATATACAGGGAGTGCAGAATTATTAGGCAAGTTGATTTTCTGATCATATTTTTTTTCCAAGTACATTTTACCAATTCCAATCCACATCAATCTTAATAACTACCATTAATATTGTTTTTAATCATTTATAAGTGATACATAATAGTTCATGAAGGCTGGAAATGAAAAACGCCTATTATTCAGGTGTGCAGAATTATTAGGCAGGTTTTCTTTTACAGGCCAAATGAGCCAAAAAAGAGATTTAACTCAGACTGAAAAGTCAAAAATGATTAAATACTCATGAGAAGGACGCAATACTAATGCAATACTAGAAATTGCAAAGTTAAAGCATGACCAATGGACAGCAAAACGCTCATTGGGTCAGCGGGGTCAGACAAAAACAGGTGGAAAAGAAAAGACGCATGTTAACTGCAAAATAATTAAGAATTAAGTGTGAAACCATCAGGAACCCTTTAGTCTCCAGCGCCACCATTTTCCAGAGCTGCAACCTACCTGGAGTCTCCAGAAGTGTGAGGTGTTAGGATCTCAGAGACTTAGGTTAGCTAAAGAATCCTAAAAAATGACCCGCTCTTAATAAAAATCACAAGCTGAAGTGTTATAAAATACATGAAGACTGGGTTTTTATAGGCCTTATAGACAGACAGATTGAGAGTGACTCTTGAAGGACCAGCACCACATCCTCTTGTACCACCGTTTGAAGAATTCATCTTCCAAAATCTGACAGTAAGGTGTGGGAGTTCACTTTTAGTCCATCTCTTATCCTGAAATGTCCGTCTTGCAGATATGGACTAAAATGATCTTCTAAAACTTACTGTCAGATTTGGAAGATGAATTCTTCAAACGGTGGTACAAGAGGATGTGGTGCTGGTCCTTCAGAGTCACTCTCAATCTGTCTGTCTATAAGGCCTATAAAAACCCAGTCTTCATGTATTTTATAACACTTCAGCTTGTGATTTTTATTAAGAGCGGGTCATTTTTTAGGATTCTTTAGCTAGCCTAAGTCTCTGAGATCCTGACACCTTGCACTTCTGGAGACTCCAGGTAGGTTGCAGCTCTGGAAAATGGTGGCGCTGGAGACTAAAGGGTTCCTGATGGTTTCACACTTAATTCTTCACCTTAATTCTTAATTCTTTTGCAGTTAACATGCGTCTTTTCTTTTCCACCTGTTTTTGTCTGACCCCGCTGACCCAATGAGCGTTTTGCTGTCCATTGGTCATGCTTTAACTTTGCAATTTCTAGTATTGCATTAGTATTGCGTCCTTCTCATGAGTATTTAATCATTTTTGACTTTTCAGTCTGAGTTAAATCTCTTTTTTGGCTCATTTGGCCTGTAAAAGAAAACCTGCCTAATAATTCTGCACACCTGAATAATAGGCGTTTTTCATTTCCAGCCTTCATGAACTATTATGTATCACTTATAAATGATTAAAAACAATATTAATGGTAGTTATTAAGATTGATGTGGATTGGAATTGGTAAAATGTACTTGGAAAAAAAATATGATCAGAAAATCAACTTGCCTAATAATTCTGCACACCTGAATATAAGGCATTTTTCATTTCCAGCCTTCATGAACAATTATGTATCACTTATAAATGATTAAAAACAATATTAATAGTAGTTATTATGATTGATGTGGATTGGAATTGGTAAAATGTACTTGGAAAAAAAATATGATCAAAAAATCAACTTGCCTAATAATTCTGCACTCCCTGTAGAACTCTTTTCCGTGGTCAACACGGATTTGATCCCATATGACGTTTTTTGTCACTGCTTCTCTGAAAGAAAATCTTGGCTTCAAAAACTGAGGCAGTGCAGTCTAAATGTTTAAAACATGCTGAATTAGTCGATGATACTAATTCTCAATTCCAGTCAGAACAAATGACCGGGTGTCTCATTTAACACCTATTTTAAATTGTTCAAAAGGGCCAAGTAACGTAATACTATATTTTGAATGGGTACGGGGCCTAAAGCAATATACTGTCAGGGACTCAAAAATTGTTGCAGTGTGACATCTGAAAAGTGTAGTGTTGTGATCACTCAGGTCAGGAATTGAGAACCATTCATTTAAGACTGACACAAAAAGAATAAATGTTAGTGGGGCTTGTATTTACCTGTAAACTTTCTGATTGTTTTTAACAGGCATGGTGTTATGAGCCACTATTTGGCTGCTGAAGCCATCCACTGCTACAACATGTGTCACTCCAAACATCACCAGCTTCTCATTTTTGTCCAAATGTAGTTTATGTTCCATGTATTCTGCATGGTAGGGCACTGGATTCAGATTGCGTACACCCTAATAGTTCACAAAACAAGCCATTATAACAGCACTGCCACCACATTTCAGTATTACCCAGGAATAATAATAATATTTAATTAATAAACTTTCACTTAAAATGATTAGGTAACTATCTAGTAACTCAGTTAAATGCCTTAAAGACAGGGTAATGCCAACCTTATGTCGCAATTCATTATATGGTTGATGAACCTGTCGAAGCGCTTTTCCAACCCTAACTTCACCTGCATGTATGCCTTTTGATGACAGGTAACCTGTCATAAATGTGCGCCCAAATGTTGGCCCCACCTGTTGAACAAAGAATAAAATATTATGTTTTCATATATTATTACGTTATGTTTGCATATATATTACATATTTTATTTAATATTATGTTTTCATGATACAAATCACTAGTATTGCATTAAACTAGTGTGTAGTACCCACAAGTATAGTACAATACAAATAATACATTTGTTTGGTCCCCATGATGAAATAAGCTAATAAATCATACAGAATTATATTTTTTGATAATGTAAAAATGTTCTGTGATGGCGTAGGGATAGTTTGTACTGTACAGTTTGTACAGTATAAAAACGCCTATGGAGAATCCCAGTAATGATAGGTGTGTGTGTGTGTGTGTGTGTGTGTGCGTGCGTGCGTGTATATAACTGAGATTGTATGTCGTGCCAGACCTTGTCATCCTGCATATATCTGGCTAATTTGGTTCTTTAAATGCCTTTACGGATTTTATAAGAAATTATGTTGTGTTGCATTTCTTGTGCTCTGTAGAAAAGGCAAAATATCGATACTCAAACCATGAGCAGCAAATGGCATGACAATTAGCTAAATGACATAATCACGCAGTAACTACATTACGTATGGAAGCCCGTTTCCGTAAAAAGATTAATTGCGACTTTATATCTCAGTATTCTGACTTTTTTATCACGCAATTGCGACTTTCTATCTCAGAATTCTGACTTTATATCTCGCAATTGCGACTTAAAAAGTCAGAATTCTGAGATAGAAAGTCGCAATTAATCTTTTTATGTTTTTTTATTTAGTGGCGGAAACGGGCTTCCAAAATTAAGCCACGCAAGATATACAATAAATGCAAATGCGAAAGAATCATCATGATCAGCAATAGGTTAACAATATTTGCCTTTGCAGGCTTAATGTTTTTGCGTAATGTAGGCTACTACATTCATGACAAATGTCCCCTTTCATAAAAGTTCAAAAATAGTTCATAAACTCAACTCATTTATAGCGCTGGCCACTGCCAGCTCTAGATGGCTATCATCAAAGTGGCCGCGTCTTCTCACGTTGAGTGCGCTGCAAAATCTGCGAACACTCATTGCAGAACATTTTTGTACGCCCATTTGGGATAAGTGCGCAGAAATGTTTTCATAAGTCATATTATTATTTATCATACTGATGATCACATCTGCGTGCCCTGCTAAAGATGCCATTTTAATCCTTTGCGGCGTCTTTGCCCCCCCCTGCCGTTGACCTTTGCAAATGCTACTGAGAAAAGGTTGAAAATGCAGCTTTTTAAGATTTTCTTTTTTTCATTTTTCACAATTTAGTTTTAACACGTAAGATTGAGGAACAAAATATATAAAAATGTATAAATTCCTTGTTTTTAAAATCCATTTTAATCTTTTTCCATTTTATGACGAAAACGATAAATTAAAAAACGATTTGTTTTTTCGTTTTCCGTTTTCTGATCTGAAAACGGATATGGAATGAACGGAAGATACCCTGATTGTGATTGTTGTGAGGTCCGTGTACGTTTTGATAGTTTGTTTTCCAATTTGAAATGAAATACGCAGAAACGAGAAAACGGTCGTTTTTGGCTCGATTTTCGTTTTTTCAGGTCACGAATAGAAAACGGAAACACGACTTCAAAACTCGTTTTCCACATGTGGGCGGTCATTACACGCCCCTTTCAGTCGATTGGTCAATCAAATCCGAGTCAGTAACGTCATCATCAGTTCGTTCAACAAAATAACAGTCCTCTGCTGCTATATCAGTATGTCATATATCGGCTTTCTTCTGTGCAACCTAACACGTATTTCACAGAAATATGTATGCACAGATAAAAAATAATAATAATAATAATAATAAATTTAAAAAACCTACAGTAAATTTAATTAAGTCTGTTTTTAAGCTGTCATTGTGTTTTTAAAATGTAAATGCCTCTACATCTGTAGCCAAGCACATGACATCCTTTGGGCTACTACCACCAATCTATAGGCTATATATAAGCTAATGATAGGCTATTCTCCATTATAGATCTTTGGCTACTGCACTCATTTTTTTTTTTTCGTATTTTAATGTTTTGTTTACATTTTATACATTTCAGTTCAATCATTTAGCAGACGCATGACATTCCTTGCAGTAGGCTATATAGTCGGCTATGCAGTCATATTAGAAAATATGCTATCCACCAGGTGGCGCACAGTCATCGATAAAAAATTAAGAGCAGCTTTTTAACACAAAATAGTTGTTGTTGTGTGTCTTACATTTGTTTTCACGATATGTATATGGACAAAAAGACAAATATGAAGTATAATAAATATAGGCTAATAAAACTGTTATTCCTATGACAACACCACGGTATCACCGTCGGGGGGCTTTCTCTAGTTTTCCTTCACTTATAAATGGCCATGCATATTTTATCTCTAAATTAAACATAGCCCTAGAACTTTTATTAACATAATGAACATTATATGTCAACACAATGAACATTATAATATGTCACAGTTTACTTGCTGTCCTCACATTTTCTGTCTTTCCTTCGCTTTTAACTGAATTAATTATAAATAGCCGTTAACATTTTACTTTCAATTTAGATTTAACAGGGTTTCTTAAACGTAGCCTACGTGAATTATTTAAACCGTTAATAGATAATTAATTGGCGGAGCACTGCACCGCCTGTGCACAGCTAATCATAAGGTGTGTACTCGACTTTATCAGTTTCTGACTGAAATTTTTTTTTTATCACTTTTCCAACATTATTCTTAAAAGTAATGTTTTCAACAATAGGCCTAGCTGTATGTTTATTGGCTTTGATGAGCGTGAGACTCCCGGCCTGAGGCTGTGTCCCAGACGGAATTAAATAATTCGTGAATCTTTGTAAATATTCGTGGCTTAACAGCGGGAAAATTTACTGTAATGCAGTTCTGTGGATGTTTTTCCCAGGCAGGGTTAATTAACAAAACTATTAAAACCTTTATGCTAATCAAAATAATCCTGAAACATTAGAAAATATAAATATTAGTTGAAAAACTTAAACTAAACGAAAATTATTGTTGCCTGCCTTGTCAACATCATTTCTGGGTTTTTCCCTGACTTTCAACTGACGCGATAATCTTTTCATTAACCGACAAGATTATATTAAATTAGAATTAAACGAAATTAGAATTGATAAGTGTCTGTGAATCATTAAAAGAATCCTAGGGGTTTAGTTTTAGCCTACATGAACAAATAGCAAAATAAACAACAGAACACATTTACATTTACATTTACATTTAGTCATTTAGCAGACGCTTTTATCCAAAGCGACTTACAAATGAGAGTAGTAGAATCAATCAAATCAACATGAGAACAACAATATGCAAGTGCTGTGTTAAGTCACAGTTATGTCAGTAAAGTGCTCACAGCAAGAATTTATTTATTTATTTATTTTTTTTTTTTAATAAATACACAAATAGATAGAAGAAGAATATTAGTCAAGGCAAGTGCTACTACTACTGGGTTAAGTGCTGACGAAAAAGATACGTCTTTAGCATTTTTTTGAAAATGGCTAGAGACTCAGCTGCTCGGACTGCTCGAACACGAAGGTTCATTATCACGCACCTGCAGCGCTTTCTGTGAACGGAAAAAAATATGGTTAAATTATATTTAAAGGAATAAATAGCCAAAAATAATAGGCCTATTTAACCCTTCACAGATTCGAATGGTGTTACATTTGACCATAAATGTAACAAACAAACAAAAAAATCATAATTAAACAACACTGTTATTTAGAATTTTGCCATTATGATAGCAGCTGAAAGAGTGTTTTGTTTGTTTGAATGAATGGAAACTGTTGAATCCATGGCCGATGTGTTGAAAGTTTTTAAATGAGGAAGGGAAAGAGAGACAGAAGCGCGTTCATCTCCATTGTTAAGATTTACTGTACTTTGCAACAACACCTGTTCAAATATATTTTATTTTGAAATGTCTTTATCGTAATTATAGTTTTTAATTAATTGCTTTTAAACTTAACAAATAACTTCTGTTTAGGGTTTGTAACTAAACAAATCAATACATTTCATTTTAAGGCTTTCGCGCAACTTGTTTCCGTCACAACAAGGCAGACATGCACAGGTTTACTAAGAGCAAAAAAAAATGTAAAATCAATAAGATAACTGAGGAATTAGTCATCAGATGCCATGTCCGTTATTTGCAGCAAAAATCTGCAAAAATACAGCAAAAATCTGTATCTCAAACAGATTAATTTAAATAAGTTATTTCACCACCTGCGTGACATCATTAACTAACGTTTGCATCCGTAGGCTACTATGTTAGTTAAGCTGGAGATCAGGGCTGGATTTCCCGATAACGTTGTTTCTTAGCGCGCTACGAAGACTCTAAAGGTAGACCTTAACTGAATATAGGCTACCGTTTCCAGGCGTGTTCCCCGAACTGGGCTGGGTTTCCCGATAACGTTGTCTCTTAGCGCGCTACGAAGACTCTAAAGGTAGACCTTAACTGAAGATGTACCGTTTCCAGGCGTGTTCCCCGAACTATACCTTATGAGGTTGCTTAAGGTATATCTTCTTAAGTGCGACGTTACCAGGTGCTGTCCATGGCGGCGGTGCTGAAATGGTTGATATCGATGGCTCGAGAATCGATAATTCTCTCTATACAGGGTCTGCTTCACTGCGTTATGTGAGAAATCAGTGTTCTTCATAAAAAGAAGTACTTCGGAAGTAGAAATTGCATTTATCAGGACTCATGGGATGTTATAAAATTAATCCAAATTGCAAACTAAATCTACATTGTAATTTATCTACATTCTGGGGGCGCGGAGCTCCATCAGCGTGAGTTTAAGGCGACCATTATTTAGAACAAAGTTTTAATTCCTTGGAGACGCGTCATGCAGCTGACAGACATGTAGGTGTCGCGTTTATATCGTTTATTTATTTTTATTTTTTTATATTTACAAACTTGTTAACTATATCATGAATTTTATGATATATTCCGATTGTAAAATATGTGGAAGTGAATGTGTTTTGTTGCGTGATGAGTTTGCACGGCAGATAGAGCTGTCGGATATACGAAATCTTCCCCGAAATACATATAGCCTTAGTATGTGGCCGGTGAACAGCGAGAAGAATAGAGTAAACTTTATTGTTTCATAAACAATGTGTATCTGATATGAATAAAACACTTCGTCAAATTATAATTGAAAGGGTTATTGTTGCAGCTTCCGTAGACATCAGTGTAATTTGAATTTAACAAATTATAAATGTCTTTTTTATGCAGTAGCCTTCTTAATTCAAATGTGTATTTAAATGTCTGAAACCTAAAATAAAGAGCGATGAGGTTAAAAACACTGAATAGTTGTGATAACGTTATGACAAGCGCAGAGCGCGCGTCTGTCTCTGGATCAGCGCTAAAGCACATTTGAATTTAGCAGTGATTTTTTTGCATTTTATTCTTGCCATAATCCTAATCAAACACTGGGTGTATTACAGCTTCAGAATTATATTCGTATTGACTGTCAACAGTGATAAGGTATAGCTAAGAGTGGTCCAGACCAACCTTACGAAAGTATGACTTACAGAAGGTATACTTAACTAAGAACGTTTCGGGAAACACATATTAACGTTAAGGTACAGCTTAAGGTATAATTTAAGAGCGACGTAGAGTTAAGAAGGTTTCGGGAAACCCAGCCCTGTTCCTTAGGAGGTTGCTTAAGGTATATCTTCTTAATTGCGACGTTAGGTGCTGTCCACGGCGCTGGTGCTGAATTGGTTGATATCGATGGCTCGAGAATCGATAATTAACTCTATACAGGGGCTGATTCACTGCATTATGTGAGAAATTAGTGTTCTTTATAAAAAGAAGCACTTCAGAAGTAGAAATTGTTATTTTTGAACAGTTTTAATTCCTTTGAGACGCGTCCTGCAGCTGACAGACATGTAGGTATCGCGTTTATATCGTTTTTTTCATTTTTAATTCAAAATATTCACCAACCATTTAACTATAACTTAAAAACACCGAATAGTAGTTGTGATACATGACAAGCGCGGAGCGCGCGTCTGGCTCTGGATCAGCGCTAAAGCACTGTAGATGTCGCAGATAAAGAGCATTTTCTCGCTGAATATTTTGGTCACTTGAAAGTTTATTTTTGTTATAAATGTTGTTATAAATAATTGAATACTTGTTTGGGTATTGTATATTTTATTTGCATGATAGCTAGCAATAGTGACATCTAGTGGAGTACATGACTAGCGTTTGATATGTGACTTTTTTTTGCTGCGTGAGCAACGGAAAACATGAGGTGATGACACGAATTGAGAGGTGATCTGATCTGACACAAAGATTGAGAATTTGATAAGAAGATGTCTCATAATGTCTCCTGGATCCTTATTGGAAGGCACACGGTATGTTTGCTTATATTTTGTTCATAATTTAAGGTAGCTATTGTGTGTATTATGTTTAATAAGCTATGGGCTTAATTGAACGACGTCATGGCAAAATTCACTTCACAAATTTGATTGTAATTTGTATTTATTTTCAGTTTTTTTCACGGTGTTCATTTGATGGGTGATGTCGACTGTCTCTACTCCTAAGAAGAAGACATTAAAATTGAAGCAATCAAAGGCATCAGTTGAACCGTGTTTTTTTTTAGTCACGGAGAAAAAATTCAGGAGTCGTTATAGTGAAAAAACGTGTATTCACATTCCCTGGAAGAGTGCCAGATTTCATCGTGGAAAAAGAAAGATCGTTGTCAGACTTCGACGTGAAGAGCATCCAATCGACCCCGCTGGAAAACTGCAGCCATTGGTGATGGAGAAGATGTTGCCATTCATGGAACAACGCGATTTCGTCGCATTGAAACTCCATTGTTTATCGTGACTGCATTCCTTGCCGTGCAGAAGAGCAACGCAAGAAGTTATTGCTGCAGTGACGAGATAGCCACAAGACGACAACGTTGCAAAGTTTTATGACAATTCGGTTGTCAATAAGAGTTGCTACCTTTGGGTTCACAGGTCAGACTGTATCTTTTCAGCTTGAAATTTAATTTCTTGGTTTATGCTGCCTTAACATTTTTTTATAGTTGAAATTGTATGCAAATGGTTGAAACAAATATTTGCTTAGTTTATAGAAGTGTGTAACTTGTTTAATAATTGTCATTGAGCATTTTCTTGTGGTATTACAGCTTGCTATTAGTGTTTAAAGCTGAATAATAGTGTGGTTTAAAGACCAAGTGACCAAGTGATTAGAATCAAGTGATTAGACCAAGTGATTAAAGCTCTTGAAGATGAAAAGGCACAATTAGAGGAGAAATTAGAAACTGAAATTGATGTCTCAGACAGACAAAAATGTGAAGAATGCTTAGCTGAAGTTAATGCAGATCTGGAAGTTAAAAGAGACTCCAGGAATCATCATCATGAGTTGAGCAAGAAGTTAGGTGATCAGAAAGAGAAAGGCGTCCAACAGAAAAAATGCTTAAGTTGAGACGTGACGAGTTAGTTAAAAGAGAACGGAAGTTTATGTGATATCAGCAGTAAAGCTCAGTTTATCAGATCTAAACTGAAAGAAGAGTGCTCTAAAACCGAGTTAGACAACATGATGGTAACTGCAGAAAAACGTGAAGCAGAGTTATATGAGAGCATTCATGCATTGAACGTCCCATCTCAAGATATAAGAAGGAGAATGGATAGCTGCGCTTCGGTTACTAGTGAAATAACTGCACTGAAAAGAGGCTGCGCACAAGTTGGTACTAAAGTGTTTGATGCGGAGGCTGTAAAAGAAACACTCCTCCAGCTACTTCAAAGAGATGACGCCAGGTCAGTTTATGGATCAACTGTTTCGAGAGCTGAACGAGATAGTCAGCAGGGAAGCCATATGTCAGTAAAAAGAGCGGAAGCAGCGGCACGCTTAGCTGCGAAACGTGCTGAACTGAAGAGAGAAAAAGAAATCTCAGCTCAAAGAAAAGAGGTGCTAGCTCAACAAGAGAGGTTAAAAATGCTGGAGGAGCAAAGGGATCTTGAAGTCATGGAAGCTGAATACTTTGTGTATGCAGAAGTGGAATCAAGATTGAACGCTGAAATAGGAGATACTAAAGAGAGAAGCACATTGCCTCCATGTCAGCACCCTCTGCAACACAATAACCCTTCATGCATCAAGGTTTCCCAAGAAACTTTAGCTCAACCTTGGTCTGAAAAGGAGCTGGGGACAAAAGTAGATGAGGTCTTGTTAGTGAAGGCATTAAAAGAATCCCTGATGATGACCAAACTTCCAGCTCCAGAGCCATTCACGTTTACAGGTGATCCACTCAAGTTCACTGAAACGAACTACACAACCCCAGCGCAGAGGCTGTTCTATCTTAAAAGGTACATAAGTGGAGATGCACTTAGTGTACTAGAGGGAACCTTTTATAGGAGTGATGAGGATGCATACACTCAAGCTTGGGATGCCCTGATCAAACGCTATGGACACCCTTTTGTAGTTGAAAGAGCATTTAGGGCAAAGCTGAGTAATTGGCCAAAAATCAGACCTAAGGGATCACTGAAGTTAAGGGAGTTTAGTGATTTCCTCATCTCCTGCAAAAATTCAATGCCTCATGTAGTAGGTCTAGAAGTTTTGGACGATTGTGAAGAAAACCAAAAATTGCTTCAATTTCTTCAACAGTTGGATGAAAGGGTTCAACACAACAAAGAAGGACATGTGGAAATGCCCTTACCTTTCAGAGAGCTTCCTCAATTACTAAACAATAAGCAGCATGCTACAGTTCATTTGAAGCATTTGAAAAGAAAACTGGAGAAAAGTCCTAAGTACAGAGAGGACTATTTGAGATTTATGAACAGTGTCTTTAAAGTTGGTGATGCCAAAGATGCAGATGCCACACCAAAAGAAGGCAATACTTGGTACATTCCGTACCATGGGAATAATTCTTAAGAAGCAGACATTATAATTGAAGCAAACAAAGGCATCAGTTGAAGCGTGTTTTTTCTAATCACAGAGAAAAAAATCAGGAGCCGTTATATATATGAATTTAGCAGTGAATATTTGCAGTTTATTTTTTTGCCATAATTCTAATCTAACACTGGGTGTATTACAGCTTCAGAATTATATTCGTATAGACTGTCAACAGTGATAAGGTACAGCTAAGAGTGGTCCTAACCAACCTTACGAAAGATAGTTGTACATTTAAGTGACTTATGTATTACCAGCTTGGTCCTTTTGTCCTTATTTCCCAGTTCTGTGTTTAGTGTATCCAGCTCATCCACAGTCTGGCATGGTCCATTTTCCAGGATGTCCCCCCCTTCCTCAGTCACTGTCACCGTCCCAGCAACAGCAGCCAGTATGCTTCTTTGCATCGCTAAGATGTCTTGCTGGGTTTCTGCAATGTCTTGCAGTTTTTGCAAGACTTTTGTGCGATAGTCTGTGAAGCAATATTGCAGATTGGTACTTGAAAATACAGTATAGTGTGAAAAATCAAAAACGTGACTTACTCTTTGTTGCTGCTTCTGAAGAACACTGGGGCTCTTCTAAGAGGAGCTGTGAGGCAGCTGTGGCATTACATTAGAATTTACTTTTCAAAGTTTAGAAGTAAATCACTCTATCTAGAATGGTTAATACAATAATATAATAATATAATGAAATTTTGTAAAATACCTTGAAGGGGTTGTGCCATACACGATAGCCGGGATGCTGGCGGTGATGCTTCTGCTGCAAAAATAAAATCCAAACAGACTTAGCATTCATAAGTTGAAGGGATAAGTATACATAAAAAAGAGAGACAAGTCAAAATGTATCTGTTGCCAGTGAGAAGGCAGAGAGAGAAATATTTTTTTTTAATTATGTATTTATACTTAAAAATATATTTGTATATTCTACAAACCATTGTCCAGAGGCTGAAAATTGGAGAATGGCTTATCTGTGAATATAAAATAAAAAGGAAAAGGCATCTAATAGGTTGGTTAAAAGTTATGTGTTAATCATGTTACATGTTTAACAACTTACATTTGGGTGGAAGAGGTTTTGAAAGGGTTTTATTCTCAGTTGGGAAAACTCTGCTATCATCTAAAATTAAAAACAGAGTTCACAAATAGAACTGAAATTAATAAAACAATTATGACACATCGTGCACTCCATAATGTTTGAGATAAATATATATATTTTTTCTTAACCCTTGTGCGATCTTTGTTTGGGGTACATTCAGGGTCTCTCTTTAAATCACTTTATAAAAGACCCACATTTCTAACTTTCATTCAAGTGGATAACATGGATAATTTGACATGGTTTAGTGTAAGATTTTTGCCCATCTTTTGGAAAATGCAGTTTTAAAAGTAAAAAAAAATCTTTCACCAGTAAATGGCTGCAGAGCTCCACCTTTTGATTTGTGCTATTTGACTAACTGAAATATATCTTTTCACAAGTTTTTTTTCAGTTGGATTCATATCTAAATATTATGAAATCACAATTATAAGAATAAAAATTACTTTTTGTCAAAGTTTATCTTTTTTTTTTTGCTGATTTTTTTTTTTTAATAATCTTACATTACGATTAGACCCTGCTTAGAACATGGACAAA
This sequence comes from Megalobrama amblycephala, assembly GCF_018812025.1. Taxonomy (NCBI): domain Eukaryota; kingdom Metazoa; phylum Chordata; class Actinopteri; order Cypriniformes; family Xenocyprididae; genus Megalobrama; species Megalobrama amblycephala. The sequence continues at coordinate 23,216,634 of NC_063057.1, read as the reverse complement.
ATTCATCCTCAAAAACATTATTGAATACTTACCATCTGAGGAGGAATCTGTTTCAGACAGATATCTTGTTGGCTTTTTGTGTGCCCTCTTTTTTTCCGTTGTGGAGCTTTCCTCTGTTTCAATATTTGAGGTCTCCACAACACGCCGGCATTTCTGGACACCTTTGGTGTATGAGTCTGGAAAATATGTTGTTGGTGTAAAGTATAGTTTTTTTTTTTTTTTAAAGCAATTTTCTTGATAATTAGATATGATTTTAACAATCCTCACTGTACTGAAGATACTGTAGATTAATTTAAATAATGCAAAAACTATTAAATTACCTGTTCTTAGCCAGATTTTTTTTATTAGACACCGCCTCCACTTTCCTTTGTCTGGCATTGTGCAGTTTTTTACAAGCTGCCTTATGTTTCCAAATGTCCAGTAACAGAACGTTCCCTGAAAGAAAAAAAGGGGTTGCTTTACCATTCTTGAACAGACATTTATACTGTAAATGATTGCGAAAGCTTATTGAAACCAAAAACATACCTCTTTGGTCTCTTCCAACCACGAGGTTGGGACTAGTTCCACTGCACTGTCCTCTGTAAATTCCACCACTGCATATTTTTTTGTGTCCATCTGTTGAGATTAAATTAAACACACACACACACACACACATATATATATATATATATATATATATATATATATATATATATATATATATATATATATATATATAAATAAATGTAAAGATAAAGATGCATTACAGTTATTCAAAAACTTAATATTAAACTTTCAATTTCAAAATTCTTTCCATACTTTTTTAAACCTCTCTGTAGATTTTTCAGACCATATTTAAACATAAATAGTAAATAAAGCCATTTTCAGCATAATATTTGGTATATAGCACAATCATATTTTCTCTGTTTTTGTTGTTGTTGTTTTCTTGAAGTGATGTGTCCTGCATATGCACCTCTTTAATGTCTTTAATGTTGCACTATCACAGCAAAGTCTGATTTAGATGATTGTTTGCTCCTCGTTTGCTGTTTGAGTGGCACATGTACATTTGTTAAGAGAAGTTTAAAAGAGTCATGATTAAGTTAAAGATAAACATTTTTGTGTGTGTAATAAAAATATGCACCTTGAACTCATTGTCATGTTTGAAAATCATTAAACGATTACAAAATTTTTGCCTTGAAATCACTGAAAAATTAATTTTTTTTAGAAATTTTAGAAAACTGTATTGGGGCAACACAAATATTTCTATATACTTCTTACCTTTCCCTGAACTATGGAGACCAGAGCAGCTGAGCACACAGTGCTTGCTGAAGCTTTGGCACTGATGGGTCAAGAGACTGGGGGAAAGGGGAGGGGAAGAGATTAGTGTTCTTGCTAACAGAAAGTGTCCATAATAACAGTTAAGTTGTGACCTGCCATTAAATAGAACAAGAAGAATTCAGCCCATCTTATTTGGGTAATTTGGATAGATAGTACTGTCCTGAATATACAGTACTAAGTCAAAAAATAGCTGAATATATAAAATTAACCCGTTCAAAAATGTGCATACCCTTGATTCTTAATATTGTGTGTGGTTACCTTGTGATGGTTGTTCATGAGTCTCTAGTTTGTCCTGAACAGTTAAACTGACCACCGTTCTTCAGAAAAAATCCTTCAGGTCCTGCAAATTCTTCAGTTTACCAGCACCTTTTGCATATTTGAACCCTCTCCAGCAGTGACTGAATGATTTTGAGATCCATCTTTTCACACTGAGGACAACTGAGGGACTCAATGCTCCAGAAGAAAACATGACGCATTAAGAGCCGGGGGTGAAAACGTTTGAACAAGAAGATGATGTGCAGGATCTGGAGAATTTTTCTGAAGAACGCTGGTCAGTTTTACTGTTCAGGACAAACAAGGGACTCATGAACAACCATAACAAAACATAAAAACAGTCGTGGATCATTCAGGTAACCACACACAGTTTTAAGAATCAACGGTAGGCTATGTAAACTTTTAAATGGGGTCATTTTTATAAATTCTGCTCTTTTTTTTCTCTTGTGCACTTTATGTAAACAACCATTATGTGAAATACTTTATTCAGAACAGATAACATGCAATTTTCATGATCCTTTTTTGTTAAAATGATTAACATTTTTTGCTGATTCTGCAAGGGGTAAACTTTTCAGTTGAGATTTCAAAAAACAAACAAAAAAAAAAAAAAAATGGATTTGAGTTGGGGGTAAAACAACAAAATATTTTATTGAACAGCCATGTCTAGATAGGTAAAACAACATTAAAACATATGAAGTTACCTGAAAGTCTAAGATGACTTGCGTAGCTGCTGTTGACACAAGGAAAGGGGAGAGAAAGTAGAAATGTCTGAATATGATTTAAAATGCATTCAGTTTCATCAGTGGTTTTTGACTAAGGTTATGATGAACATGACAAATCATAGATGCAGGATGCATTTTAAAGAAGAAAAAAAAATCTTCAGTTATTTAAAGAAACCCAAATATGTCTGATTGTTAGTCATACATATACTTACAAAGCCAAAAACGTTCTGTGCTGGGCTCTTAAAAGAGCCTTTGGGTGTATTTAACTGCTGTTAACACACAATGAAAGAGGAGAGAACATGAGTATACAAATTAAAATGCTTTCAGTTGCATCAGCAATTTCTGACTTCTCAGAATGTGTAGAATTATAACTTACAATAATCAGACGACAATTGACACTGAAAAAGAGAGAGAAGAGAATAATTATTTATAGTATAAATTACAAAAGTTACTTAAGGCTCTTGAACTATTAATAGCTTCTGAAAGTGCATGAAGATGAGAAGACTGCAGGCAGCAGTGCATCTGATAAAACTTTACAATAACAAGTAAGAAACCATATAAAGTCAGTAAAATACATGGTCATTCTTGAATATAATAATAACAATAACAATAGTAATATGCTAATTATTATTATTATTATTTGTATTATTTGTATTATTACTATTAATTATAATTAAACTAAAATAATAACAAAACATAATAACTGTTATTATTATTATTGGTATTACTAATACTAGTAACCAAATAACAAGTAAGAAACACAAGGGGATAGAAACATGTCTGAATATGATATAAATTAAAATGCATTCAGTTTCATCAGTGTTTTATGACTAAGGTTATGAGGAGCATGACAAATCAGAGATGCAGGATGCGTCTTAAAAAAAAAAAAAAAATCAAACATACTTACAAAGCCAAAAACGTTCTGTGCTGGGCTCTTAAAAGAGCCTTTGGGTGTATTTAACTGCTGTTAACACACAATGAAAGAGGCGAGAACATGAGTATACAAATTAAAATGCTTTCAGTTGCATCAGCGATTTCTGACTTATCAGGATGTGTAGAATTATCACTTACAATAATCAGACGACAATCGACACTAAAAAAGAGAGAAGAGAATAATTATTAGTATAAATTACAAAAGTTAATTAATGATTAAATATTTAAATATTAAATAATATCAATAATAGTGGTAATAATAGGCCTATTAATAGGAAGAATTATAAAAATAATAACATTAAATAATTTATTAATACAATAATAGTATTATTGTTTATACTACTACTACTACTACTAATAATAATTATTATTAATATTGTTAACAATAATAATTCAAATAAAATATAATAATTGTATAATATAATCATTTAAAATATAATAATTTTAAACATTAATTAATTAAATATATTTAAATATGAAATATTAATAGTAGTAGTATCAATAATAATAATAATAATAATAATAACAATAATAATATATTTTTTAATTAAATTAAAACATTTCAATATTTAATTTCATTATACAGTTTTCATCTTACAGCGGCTTTTGTCTCGCTCTAGAAGTGACGCGTGTGCGCGCTCGCAGCCCTGAAGGCGCTACTTTCCATACAAAGTGAATAGGCCTATATTATAATTACAAAGTGAACATATTATAATTGTAGAATTTATTTCTTTTTACGCAAGGTTAACAGGAAAGACATAACTCTGAAATGAAAGAGCTTCTCTCAATCCGATCGGATATGCTCTATTATCCCAAGTGACGTCACACAGACTAACGGCATTTAACGGTATTTAACACTACCAGGTATTTGACGGTGCTGATAAATGGATAAAAAGACAGAAATCCATTGTTTATGTGAACAATATATGTACATTTACTGGAAATGACAGTTAATCAGTTTTATGACAATTTAAAAGGTTCGTTATGTAAAAGTGGCCGTTATTTAGTGGTAACGTATACCCTGAGTATAGGCTATAATTAGATTTTATTATTTGCTTTCTATCTTCAAGTTTTAAATGTTATTTACATTTATAGTGGGTTCATACATTTACATTAAAGTCATTTATGCATTACAAAGTAATTTACCTAAATCGGTTAAATAAAAAAGTAGGCTACTTTACCTGAGAAAAACTCGCAGGATGGGATTTCCTCTCACAAGGTACCGTGCTCTGCGCGCGGTGGTCACAAGACCCCAGCTTATATATGCCCGCCGGCAGGTTTCGCGGGCCTGGCACGCGAGTAAGAATTTAAATGAAGACAGAAGTCTATAGGCTATATATATATATATATATATATATATATATATATATATATATATATATAATGTAAATTTTGATTCCTTGTATATTATATATAAACTTAGATTTATTGTATTATATTATATTATTAATTAATTAATTAACAATTGTTTTGGTGATACCTGGAAATATGTATAATATAGTATATAATGTATATAATATTAAACAACCCATAGGTGGCGATATCGCTAGTGAGTCGCCAAAGATGCTGGAAGAGAAGAAGCATGTATGCACGAGAGACGTTGTGGGACCATTTGATGTTTTTGACGTGCAAGTGGTTGGAGGTAAGTATAGTATGATATGTGTTATGTTGAAATTGTATTGTATTTCATCGTAGTAGTCATTTGTGGGATATATGTGTGTTTTCCCCCCGACGTGCACCACAGTGTATGCAGTCTATGGTATGCACGCGCTAAATAAAATTACTTTGAAAATGGATCACTGTTAAAATCTATCTTTACTATTGAAACTTAATCAAATGTGTCAGAGAAGTTATATGTTATTAGGTGTTTATTACAAAGAATACCATGACAAATAATGGCTATTGAGTAACGTTAATCACATATTTTGTAGAGGGGGTGAAAATTAATATGTCACCTGAAATTAACCCAAATTACAGGGGGTAAAAGTGACATTAGTGAAAGTGAAGACCAAGTATTGATTTTATATCATTTTATTAATTTTGTTTATTGAAAAAAAGGTGAAAGTGCCATGTGAAGGCCAAGTATGGTAACCCAGAATTTGTCCTCTGCTATTAACCCATTGAAGTTAGTGCACACACATTAGGTGTAGTGAGTAGTGAAGACACACACACACACACAGAGCAGTGGGCAACCATTCACTTTTGGTGCCTGGTGCAATTGGGGTTTAGGTGCCTTGCTCAAGGGCACCTCAGTAATTTCCTGCCTGTATTGAGACTCGAACCTGTGACCTTCAGGTTACAAGTTCGACTCCCTAACCATTAGGCTTGGTAGGTCTATTTGGAAAATCTGTTGTTTTTAGCAATATTTGTTGCTATTTTAATACCCCATACCTGTAACTAAAGAAATATTTAATATATCTTAATATCCTTTTAGATTCTGGTTCTTAAACTTTCTTTTGTTATTGTCATTTTGAAGGCCCTATACTGTTTAATTCTAGAGATATTGGGATCTCAGTATAATTTCATGAATAAATTGTTAAATTGACACCTTTTCAGTGGTCTGAAAAATGCATATCATATGCTAAATTATGACTTTGTTTTTCTCCATAGAGTTCTTTTGATTTTGGACTTGGAAGCCTCCACAGACAGTGGGGAATTTGACATTTCCCCCAGCCGTTTGACCACTTGAGTAAGTGGCTGCTTTCCTGACCTTACAAGACGTTTCAGTTTCCCAAAATCGGTTCCGGTAGATGCACCATTGAATGTATATTGTACACCATGAAGTGATTTATTTTGTTTCTCCAACAAAGTATGTCATCAGCTCTTTACAGTAGCTGTTGTGGTCCACTGCAAGAGTAGGGCAGAGCAGAAGACCCAAGGCAACACTGAACGCCATGAAATGTTCGTACAACTGGTCCGGCAGAATTCCCTTCAGCACCACTGTATACAGGTTCCTTGGTTTTTGGGCAAAACAGCTTGGAATGACCTCCTTCCCTTGGAGTGACAGCAGCCATTGGGTCACTTCATTTATTTGCCCAGCAGACATTCTCACCTTTCTGTCTCCTCTAACCCACTCTGTGATGAGCTTTTTCATTATACCCAGGCAGGCTTGGTGCATGGAGTCGATTGAAAATTGCTCTACCATGTCCAGTGGGAGGTTCAAAAATGGAGACATTGGAATGTCTTCATTCTCCTGACGTCTTGTCATTTCAGCACGGTATGTGGCATTGGTCCGTAGACTTTTTTTACCATGGCTCTTGCGGGTGTGTCACACACAACACATCTGTTTTTTTATGTCTTTTCCATCCAAACCATTTTCAAGTAGTTCCTGAATGTCTTTTATGGCTTCTTCTGTAAAATCCAGGTTTGCTGGTTTGGTGGGACCAATTGGCAGTGTTACTGGGAAGACATTGATGGGTGACAGGTGAATGGCACAGCGGATGGGCCATGACGTCTTATCATGTGTCATTGGTGCATAGAATGAGGTTGTTCACCTCTGGGTAAGTCACATGCCCAGAAAGGAAGCACCATAACAGCATCATATAATTAATTACAAGTGACCATCAGATTTTTACATCACTTTAAAAATGTAAATCAGATCCGTAAAGCTAAAGCAAATTTCTTTATTGAGATAATTAAAGGGACAAATGGAAATGGAAAATTAATATGGGAAAATTTAAATAATCTGTTAGGACGAAATAAAGATATAAATTTCAAAGATCTGCAACTTCAAGTTAAAGGTATGCTAACTGATAATTTAGACATTATCGTCAATAGCTTTAACAGATACTTTATTAGCTCAGTTGAGGATTTGACAATGCATTTTAAATGCGCAAACATCCCATACAAGCCTCTAGATGCTAATAAACCAATATTTAGTATACAGGATATATCTGTTACTGACGTTATAAAAATAATTTCATCTCTAAAAAGTTCAAAAGCCAGAGATACTTTTGGTTTCACTAATGATCTTTTAAAACTCCATAAAGAGGCTCTTGCAAGCCCAATTGCACACTTGATAAATCTATCTATAAAACAGGGAATAGTGCCCTAAACATGGAAGACATGGAAGACGGTTATCCCAGTCTTTAAGGCTGGTGATAAGTCAAAACCAGAGAATTTTCGTCCAATAAGCATTCTACCAATAATTTCAAAATAGCTGAAAAATGGGTTGCCTCACAGTTAATTGAACACCTAAACAGTAGTGATACCCCTTTCCATCCAATTCAGTTTGGATTTCGCAAACATCACTCTACAGAAACAGCCACTTGTTATTTTCTTGAGAAAGCTTAATTAAATAATTAAATTAAATATTTAATTAAATTCTTGAGAATTTAAAAAGCGGGCTTTGTAGGGGCTGTTTTTCTGGACTTGAAACGAGCCTTTGATGCCATTAATCATAATGTGCTTCTTGCTAAATTGACTTATTTTAATTTCTCTGAAAGAGCACATTGTTATATGCAATCATATTTGTCACACTGAAAACAAGCTGTACAAATAGGAAATTCACAGTCATCTTATCTTACTTGTTCTGCTGGAGTCCCACAAGGCTCAATACTGGGACCGATTTTATTCAGTCTCTATGTTAATAACTTACCAAATGTCTGTTCAAATATAAAAATGCAATTATACGCTGATGATACAGTATTGTATTCTCACGGCAGCCAGCAGTGGGGCCAGAGCCATCTGTCTTTGTCAGTGGAGATAGACTAGATGTGTTAGAACAATTTAAGTATCTTGGTGTGGTCTTTGATTCACATCTTACATTTAAGCAACATGTAAAAAAAAAAAATCACAAATATTATAAAATTTAACTTGTCAAATTTCCAACGTATATGGCCTTTTCTTACTGTTGAGTCAGCAAAGGCTTATATGCATGCAATGATATTTACATAACTTAATGTTATACAATCTGGTCTCATACCTTCTGGCCTTTTAACTTCTATGTGACTGCTGTTTACAGTACTTAGTCTTTGTTGTTCTGTGTAATATGTCTACATGTATGTTGTTATGTTTGTAAATAATCTGTATTTTGTGTTTTATGATACCTGCCTTAGGACAACGGATGAAATTGTGCTAATTCCAGCATATTTACACTGATGCTCATTGCTGATTTGTTGATCAATGTGTACTGTCCTAATTCAAATAAAAAATAAAATAAATAAATAAATCATATAATTAAAATAGGAAACAGCCAAGCTGGCAAAATAATATAAAATGTTTAATAGATAAATAAAATTTGTAAATGATTGTTTTGACACACCCATTTTAGATCTTGGAGTCACTACTAATGAGCTGATAACCTTAATCAGGTGTGTTTGATTGAGGGGACAACGTGCAGTGCTGGTGGGCCTCCAGGAATGTGGTTGGGAACCACTATCCTAATTGTTTACATTTTGCATAAAGTATAATAGCTGTCATCGTTCAGATTATTAATGCAAGGTTCATCCAAACTGTATTTAATGTAAAGCTCCAATTAAATTAAGATAATTATTCACTCACAAATAAATCTCTCAATGAGTAAAATTGTCTCTATTGACTACACATTATGTACAGTTGTGCTCAAAATTATTCATACCCTTTGTAAATATAATCAAAGAAGGCTGTGAAAATAAATCTGCATTGTTCATCCTTTTGATCTTTTATTTTAAAACTTTATAAAAATCCAACCGTTCATTGGAGAATAAGAATTTTAAATGGTTAATAATACTAATAATAATCTCATTGTGAAATAAATGATTTTCTATAATACACATTGCTCACAATTAATCATACCCTTTTATTCAAAACTTTTTTAACCTCCTTTTGCCAAGATAGCCATTATATGACTTCTAACAGGGACAGTCAAGTTGATTTTTTTTTTTTTTTTTTATCTTTTGCTGTTTGATAGAATCAATGATGCCATGTATCTGAACAAGATGTCCTGGATATCCGGCGGAAAAATAGGCCCACAATATTCCAGCAGTACTTTTCATAGCTCTTATCTTGACAAAAAAAGAGGTTACAAACAGATTAAAAGGGTATGATTAATTGTGAGCAGTGTGTATTAGAGAAAAAAACATTTATTTCATAATGAGATTATTATTAGTATTATTAACCATTTAAAATTCTTATTCTCCAATAAACGGTTGCAGATTTATTTTCACAGCCTTCTTTGGTAATATTTACTAAGGGTATGAATAATTCTGAGCACAACTGTATGTAATGACAAGTAAGTTTATATTTTTAATTATTTCCCTGGTTCAGAAAGTAACAGTGGCTGTGATAAACTTTCACCTTATAAAGACAGTCTAATTTTGTTTCTGTCAAATATGCCTGCTCCTGAGCAAGTTTGAGCTTAATGACTTCAAAGAATCTAACAATCCTGGATCATCTCTAATCATCAACTGTAAATACTGATGATTAATTCACATACGAAAAACAAACCCCTGTTGTTTACCTGTCGATGATGATTATCATTATTAATTTAATCTCCGATCATTATTTTACAGGTGTTCATCTGTTTCCTTATTTGGCTGGTTTGGAAGGATTACAGAAAAGACACAGATGGTTGAATGGTCAATGACACAAAACAGGCAGAAGAAATACAACACAAGTACAAGGGTTAAGTTAAACATGAACTTTTCGTAGTGTCCATGGAAATGTGCAAAACCAATCTGACTGGCTTCTAGTTAATCCTGCCTGACTGTGTAGTGTCATTTTAACATAAAGCTTCCAGAGCCCTCCAAGTGTCAGTCTCCAGCGTTGCAGGCTCATGGACATGTGCTACAAAAATTCTTGGCGAAACTCTCTGCAAAAAAAATAAACCTATATATAATTTACTCATTACTACATGTGACAATAGTGTTTATAGCACCTTAAATTGTAATTTACTTTCCCTAATGTTGCTCCAGTCATGTATGACTTTTTGTTTCATGGAACAACACCTAGTTGTGAGCTGTCGACAAAGCCCTTAAGACCACAGTAGAAGTTGTAACAATTTAAAACATTAACCCCCCCCCCAGCATGAAATCAGCATTACAATGTTTCCAATATGCTTCAAATGTATTATCTCCCTTTAATAGTGCTGCAGCTGCTCACCAAGGCTCTCTCAATTTAAAATGGACACACTATCCCTGACATCGCTGCCTATCACACTGTTTTATTGTGTATGGGGATGTTCTTTATGTTGATTTTGAGTGATGTTGATTATTTTGTTGCTTACTGTTGTGTACATGAAGCTGAAACCATTCTTTACACTCTTGCCCCCCCCCCCCCCCCACCCTTTTTTTGGTCCTGCTTTAAAACTATTTCCCCAGTTATATCTTTTTAATGCTGTAACAAGACCTTGTTCTGTTGTTCCATTTGTTCCTGTTTTAATAAAACATTTTAAAAATGAATTGCTATTGTATTGTCGTCTTTAGTCTTGCCCAAGAGATTACAACCCAAAAATGTGTGTGTAATGGTAAAAAACACAAATATTTACATTGTCTTACCTGACTGCCTCTTTTTTCTTTTTTTTCCTAGTGAGCTGAGTACAGAAATGTTTGACCACTTATTCATGTAGTGCAGCTGTTTGAACACTAGACCTGGTTAATGTACTGTCTTACACCATATTATACAGATGGATATTATACAGTTAATATTCGTCCGAAAATGTTTACAACAAAACACAAAAAATATTGTGCATGAGCGTCCTCTACTGTGAGATAATGGTAATGTAATATCTGGCTTGTTGAATTAACTGATCACAGTTTCGGTGAATATTTTTTATTACAAATTACATCTTAGTTTTTAAAACATTTTAAAGGACTGTAGAAAGTGTGCACATCAAATTTGATTCATTTTCGGCTGCTGTGAATGGTTACTTTTGAACTTTGTCAATGCATTATAATCTCAAATCACACAGCTGCACTCATAACTAAAAATAACCTGTAGGGAACGTTCTGGGAACGTTCTCTTTAGGTTATAAAATGAACTCAAAAAATAACCTACAGGGAACGTTCTGGGAACGTTCTCTTTAGGTTATAAAATGAACTCAAAAAATAACCTACAGGGAACGTTCTGGGAACGTTCTCCTTAGGTTGTAAAATGATCCCAAAAAAAGAACCTGCAGGGAACGTTCCCAGAACGTTCTCTTTAGGTTATAAAAATAAAACCAAACAATAACCAACAGGGAACGTTCTGGGAACGTTCTCTTTAGGTTATAAAATGAACCCAAAAAACAACCTACAGGGAACGTTCTGGGAACGTTCTCCTTAGGTTGTAAAATGATCCCAAAAAAAGAACCTGCAGGGAACGTTCTGGGAACGTTCTCTTTAGGTTAAAAAAAGGGAACCAATAGAGAACGTTCTCAGAACGTTCTTATTTGGTTCCCCAAAAAAATAACCAAACGGGAACCATATGGGAACGTTAGGGGAACGTTCTGTGTTTACTGGGGAAACATTTGGATTTTTGCCAAATTATAACGCCGGTTTCTGTTTCAGTTTAGCTTTAAATGAATTCGTTTTGGCTTAACGTTTACATATTATTTTTTTCATAACTAAAATAGCTATTTAGTGGTAAAAAAATTTGTTTTTTTATTATCTGTATTTCTCATCCGCTCCTCTGTGTATGGGTATCGCAGTTTCACCATGCATATTAAACTACAAACAGCATTACAACAGCATGTATGCTGATTAACATTTCTGAAACAAATATTTTTGTGAAATACGCATTAAGCCGATATGGCATATAGCTACTGATATAGCAGCAGAGGACTGTTATTTTGTTGAACGAACTGATGATGACGTCACTGACTCAGATTTGATTGACCAATCGGCTTAAAGGGGCGTGTAATGACCGCCCACATGTGGAAAACGAGGTTTGAAGTCGTGTTCCCGTTTTCTGTCCATGACCCGAAAAAACGAAAATCAAGCCAAAATCTCGTTTTTCCCTTTTTTTTTTTTTTAACAAACGACAAAACGGGAAATGACCGTTTTCTTGTTTCTGCGTATTTCATTTCAAATTGGAAAACAAACTATCAAAACGTACATGGACCTAAAGAAACTACGGGCATGCACCGTCGTTATTCTGTTGTAAACGAAGTCATGAAATTACCAAACATGCGATTAAAGCTGCCTCAAAACTGTGCATGCATGTATGTATTTGTTGACATGGTTTTAGCTATTGTTATCCAATTTGTTGGCCTTAAAACGTCTTAAAATGCATATATGTACACCAAAGAAAATCAAAATTTTCTCGGGGGAGCATGCACCCGAACCCCCCTAGCATAATACATTTTGTGACATCGGTAAATATAAAACCCTGCATACGGACCTGCTTTTTTTCTATCTAATGAAATCAAAGGTAATCGTGTATATATATATATATATATATATATATATATATATATATATATATATATATATAATTGCATAAAAAATAAAAAAAATAAATAAAAATGGTACATGAGGAAGCAATTTGACAACAATGCAGTAAATATTTTAGGTGCATCAAAAAGCGTGCTCGTTAAGATACCAGCAGACAAGCTAATCCAGCACAAATTAGTGCATAAAAGGTCACCAAAATGAAGTATTTGAACCTCATAATTAAATACAAAAGGAGGAGAAAAACTGCAAAAAGGGGGGTTCAATAGGCTGGCTACGGACCTGAATGTTGAAAACAGTTGAGCTGCTTCATATTATTTTATAATCTGTGATATGAAAAATATCAGTATTTATTTAAAATAGAAATCTAACATTATACACTACCATTCAAAAGTTTGGGGTCAGTAATTTTTTTCTTTCTTTTTTTGAAAGAAATTAATACTTTTATTCAGCATAGATGTATTACATTAATAAAAAGTGATAGTAAAGATTTATATTGTTAGAAAAGTTTTTTTTATTTTAAATGAATGCTGTTCTTTTTAACCTTTTATTCATCAATGAATCCTGAAAAAGTATCACAGGTTCCAAAAAAATATATTAAGCAACACAACTGTTTCCAACATTGATAATAACTGAGTATTAAATCATCATATCAGAATGATTTCTGAAGGATCATGTGACACTGAAGACTGGAGTAATGATGATGAAAATTCAGCTTTGATCACAGGAATAAATCATATTTTAAAGTATATTAAAATAGAAAACCATAATTTTAAATTGCAATAATATTTCACAATATTATTTTTTTTCTGTATTCATTATGAAATAAATGCAGCCTTAATGAGCATAAGAGACTTTGTTCAAAAACATTAAAAATAGTAATGTTTCCAAACTTTTGACTGGTAGTGTATGCACTATTTTATATAAAAATAAATGTTGTATAATGTATTGTTTAGAAGATATGAGACCATTCCTATTTTTTTTAATTGAATCCCTTGCCATGTCAACACCATTCATGATATCCAATATCTGTTCACAATTTAGCATCTCCAGTGTATTGTCATCATGTTGATAAAGTTTGGTGTGAATCATATAAACCTCTTAGGAGAAAGTAGTGAAAAATCTCAGAGCTTTATTATAAAAAAAAAAACTCTTCATGTTGGCCTGTAAATTAGAAATCTGTCCGTCGATGATAACAAATGTACTGAGTTAAGTGACGGTAGGTAAAACTAACCCCCTACTTTTGTCAAAAGGTGGCGCTACAGAGTTTCCTCTCCATGGCCGTTTCTAAGGCTTTGTCAGCGTCAAACAGCCGACAACTCTGATGTGTGTGTTTAGTTTCGTATCATTTGAAGCATGCTATGAGCCTCAAAAATACCCAGAAAGATTATTGAAGTTTTATGTATTTCCATGGAAGTATTTAAAATATCAAGATTTATTTTTCCAGGTCTACATCTGTTGTGTCTTGCTATTATTCTGAAGACTTTTTTTATAGCAAACTGAATAAAAATAATGTGATTTCAAACCATTTTTGAAAGCGACACTTCCTGCTGCCAGTTGGTGGTACTATGACTTTGACTCACAATAGTCATATCTACAACAATAATGCAGCTGAAGTTACATCAAAATATGGCCAAACCGTCTAAGATATCAAAAATCTGCTTGCAATTTAGCATCTTCAGTGTCTTGACTTAATGCTGACCAAGTTTGGGGGTGATCGGAGGAATAGTCTAGGAGGAGTATATCAAATTCTAGAGCATCCTTTTTTCAAACAACCCTTAATAGATGACTTCCTTTTGGGCGAAGCTAATTACATGCATCGCAGAAGTTGTTTGGCCTGATGAGATCTGTATGTGTATCCAAGATTTCAGATTCTGTGCCATTCCTGGTATTTGGTGCATCACAAAATGTAGAAAATCTAACAAATTTTAAAATAGCTTTTTGTGTAATCATTATAGGGAGATGTCATCACAAAAATGCAGTGAATACCAGGAATGACTTGTGTGTGTTTGCACTTCCGCCGGCACCTGTAACATTGCTACAGCTTGTAGAGATAGTGAAGAATTCACACCTGTTCCTGAGATCTACCTTCCTGCAGAGTTCAGTGCCAATCCTGCGCCAACACACCTGCCTGTAATGATTAAGTGCTCCTGAACCAGTGCTGCTTTAATCTCGTTGGATTGAGTACTGTCTTGGATACTCTAGATAAGGGGTGGGCAAACTCAGTCCTGGAGGGCCGCTGTCCCTGCAGAGTTTTACTCCAACCCTAATCAAACACACCTGAACCAGCTAATCAAGGTATTCAGGATTACATGCAGGTGAGTTTTATCAGGGTTGCAGCTAAAATCTTAACTCTTAACTCTTAACTCTAACTTGATTCGGCTTGTTATCAGTAACTGAGGAGCTCAAACACTTAATTCAAGCTCTTAATGGAAGTCATTGATGTTTGTGATGTCATTCTGTTTTTCCACAGGAGCTAATAAACAATGACTGCTGTATGGGCTAATGCAGTGAAATTCACTTGAACCTGGCATCATATGCCATCAGACGTCAACTTGACATGGTTTCAGAGGTAACGGTGATGTCTCTTGGATGACTCTGCCGTCACATGCTCCAGGGATGTAGCAAGTTTCCTGCAGACACTGAGGCTTCTAACACATCTGACTACTTATTTGGTTGTACAGGGTAGGAGAATCCGATCCTTCACCAGCAGTTACAGGCAGCCTTAACTCGGACAAGTTATGGACTGAGTGAACAATACACCTTGAATTTTAAAGAGTATATATATCAAGGCATGAGCAGGAGAAGAGTACAGTTTGCACGGTGTAGATCGTTAATGGTTATGTCTTCATATTCCACCAACATCCTTAGTGGTGGTTGATGAAAGTGGCCACTATCAACTTGGCGAACAAGGAATGTTCAAAGAATTTATTAAGTGTCCTCTCACCATGTTTTAATAATGTTCACTACATGTACAGTGCTACAATATAAGCTCAGTCTGTAGTTTCCTTGTTTATTATTATTAATGTTTGACTGTTATATAAATGTGTAGACATTACTGATATTACTTTCTGAAATGTTATTTTACTGCAGTGTGTGTGCTTCTGATTCCTCCACCCCCTGCAGTCCAAACCAAGGAAAGCAGACTGTCTTGGTGACTATCAAGTCCTTCTACTTCATATCCCACCAGAAGTTGACATGAAGTCGAGCATAATAATGGCTTACTTTTATTCTTTTGTCCTCTGCTGTACAAATACTGGTCAAACAGTAATCACATGATTGTTTTAAGGTCCATACAACCTGAGCCTGCCTAGTATATGCCATCCACTTTGTTCTTGTAAATGGACTCCTGGGATTACACTGCAAAAATGCTTTTCTTTCTTAGTATTTTTGTCATGTTTCCACTCCAAATAACTAACATCAAGAAAAAGATATTTTGTCTTGTTTTCTGGAGAAAAAAAATCAAAATGAAGAGAGTTTTTGCTCAAAACAAGCAAAATTATCTGCCAATGGGCTGAGAAAAATAATCTTGTGGGACAGAAACAAGAATTCAAACAGAAACAAGATTATTTTTCATTTTGCTTGTTTTAATTTGAAGTGGATCAAAACCTTTCATCAAAGTTGTCCTAAAACCTTCTTTTTAGAACAACTTAGTTCTTAGGACAACTTTGATAAACATATTTGATCCACTTCAAATGTTGACTGCTGTAAATAAGAAAAGCAGTGTTTGCAGTGTATGACTTTGCTAAGTATAGAAATGTCATCTTCATTTTATACTGGCCAGCATCCACCAGCTGCTGCTCAAGTTTGATTCGTTTACATCATTTGAGCAGATGAAGTTGGCTAGCCTCGCTTGATCCCAAGAGGAATTTCTCAAAATGCTTGAACATGGATCTCTTTGCACAGGTTGGGTAAATACTCCTTTTCATTTCCAAAATGTTTGACATTCATACTTCAAAATCTCATCTTGACCAGAATAACACCATCCTTGTTTCCAGACGGGTAGTGTTAGGGTGTACCGGCGGTGAAGGTGTAAAATCAGTGACGACGGAAGAGAATATACAGTCCAGGGTGTTTATTTTGGTGCAAAAATTGTGGTTCCCCAAGAGAAAAATAATAATAATAATATATATATATATATATATATATATATATATATATATATATATATATATATATATATATATATATATATATATATATATATATATATATATATATATGGGCTGTTTTTCTGTTTTCACTGTACATTCTGTCGCCACTCTTTCAACAAAACAAACAACAAAAGAAAAGAAATTTATATAACAAAACAAACTAATCAGAGGGACACAAGTGGCATATGGTACCACATAAACAGAAAAGTAACCACACATCTAGATTGTGTTTTGTATAATGGTGGAAACTGTTCATGTGTGTGCATGCACTTTAGCAGTCCTTTCAAAATAAAAGTCATAGGTCACAGTCCATCTGTGACAGGTGGTATTTGTGATGATACCTTCCATAGAGCCAAAGTTGACCCATGCCATATATGAGAAGAGGGGGGAAATGCCATTGGCAAAGATCTTCATTTCTTATTTAACATTTAACATAACATTTGTATTAATAGCACTTCTTGTGTCTATTGCCTCCTTAGATTAATCATTTGTTGTGTTCCTCAATCGTAAATCACTTGGGTGAAAATGAAAAAAGAGAGAATTTAAGAATCAAGGAGTGTTATGTCAAGACTCTTTATTTTCTGAGTTGGCAGAGTAAAACAGCATTCGTTGTCTCTTTCTCAGCATAATATGAATCCAAAATCCCCTTCAATATTTCACTCTCATCAAACAGGGGAAAGACAATCAAATACAATTGGATCTGTACAACAACAGTAACAATTCCAAGACTGTATTTTATTACATACTTTAACTGATACTGATGATAAGCCAATTAACTAGCAGCATAAAACTTTTTCTAATAAAATGCATCATTGTCATATAACATTTGCCAAGTTAATGTGCAGTATGTCTTTACACAGATATACTCAAATGATAAGGTTGAGTCTGATTGCATGAAGTTTCTTCGGACTGATTGCGGTCACAGTCAAGAGTCAAATCAAGTTTCTGGTCAAGATCAGTCGTTCCCCACCACCTGCCTCGTTCTTTCCAAAAGGATTCCAGTTCATATTTAGCTGCAGAAAGCGTACGTTGAATGATGCTGTCTATGGCTTCGGCAGCAAGGGACGCACATGGCTGGCCACATCGTTGAAGCGGAGCGGCACATAGTTGGGAACTTGATCGCCAGGGAAAGAAACAAGCTGGGAACCCTGACGACTGACGTGCTCATATAGCACCCAGACACCACCTTTCACTTTGTGGGAAGAAGCTATGTCACTGAAATCAATGTTGTGAAGATTGGCTTCACTGCGTAGGGTCACTTTTCTTCCTTGATAGTTCACATGCTCGAACAGCTGGATTTCAGGGTTGTCCAGGTCATCTGTGACCATCTTGAGGGAAGAAAACTTGCCTTTGTCATCAAGGGTGGCGTACTCTCCTTCCTCAAACACCCGCTGCTTTCCAGCAAAATTCTTGTCATAATACGCCACCCATGGTGCACCGATGACTTTTATGGAGCAGATGACGTCGTTGAAGCCCTTTTCTACTAAGTCGTGGACATCATTCTTGAATTCAGCTGATCTGCCATCGAAGGCCTCTTTGGTAAAAACAACGATCTTGCTCATTTTGATTGAAGATTCAAGGATAGAGATGCTGGAGAAAGCAAGTGTTTCTGAAGCAGCTTCCTGTGGCTCTGCTGGAAACAGTGACTTACTAGGTGTGCAGAGCTGCCTTTTAAAGCACAGAATCGCCAAAGTGGGCGTTGACTAGGTTATGAAAGTACATGTAGGTGTGGAAGCTGAGAAACATGTCAAATCTCAAACTTCTGTTCAGTATCTACAGAAATGTAGCCTAATACAAGGTTCAGAACTCTCTAAGAGCCGTATGTGGGGAAAAACAATCAAAAACAACATTGTATTGTGTTCACTTTGACTGCTGTTTAACTCTCGGATACATGATGCTACTGTTAATGACCAAATCCTAAATACTGTAAATTAACCATCTTCACTATGTTCTTTAAATTCAGTAAACCACTTCTCCCTCCCAAAGCATGCGATATTGCTACACGTCCAAGAGAAATGTGCCAAACGAATCAACAAATCCGGTAACCTACTGCTTTTAGTGAGAAACCTTTAAAGTCAACTGAAAAGTGTCGTAACATTAACCGATAAATGATGCGAAGAGTAATTACCCACCCCTACCCTAAATCTAACAATGTCTCAACAAAATACATAATAGACATGGCAACAGAATAATACCCCAATATATAATTTCATGATGATAAAATTCTCATGCCCATTGCATCTGTGTATTGACTCCAATGGTTTATAAATTAAAGCAAGAGCACTTTTGCCATCTGTGGTGTCACACACATTTGTCTTGGACATTCATCTTGACATTCAGACACCTTGAGAATGAGAAATCATTGTCTCACACCCTTTTACCAGTTAAACAGGATTTCTCAAGAATATACATTCCTCATCAGGTCTCATTAGAAAACATAACTGCACCCTTTTCCAGGTAACCGCATCAGTATTTCATCACCCAATGTGAAATCATCAACTGACATTTACAGTAATGTTGGCACTGTGCAGGTTTCGAGTAAATCTATGAATTCAAAGTGACTGATGTTCAAATTTGATTATACCCCCTAAATCCTTATGCAGGGGCTGCAACTAATTGTGACATCAAGACCCAAAAGAGGGAAATAATCAGGCAGAAGGCAGTAGTGAAGCTTCAATAAACAAACATTTTTATTCAAAAGAAAATAATATAATTATGAAAAAAAAAACATTAACATGTTAAAAGGATGCAGCAGACCTTCAATGCAATTACCCACAAAGAAAAAAGAGTAAATAAAAATAAACAAAACCCACAGATGGCCACAGGTTACCTAGGTTGTGAAGACAGGAATGGCATACAGACAAACGTGTTCCCACTGCAATCAAGCTCACGGCAAATCACACTGCAGACCTAGAAGGAAAGAAAAATAAAGTGACCAAACCACCACACCACTGCTATCCACCAATGAAGGCAACCCCACAGCCACCGTCAGGTCAAAAAGAAATCTACAACAAAAAACAAAACAAACAATAATATTAACAGTGGGTAATGCAAATAGAACGAATAAGTCAACACTGTAAAATGACTATAATCTACTTAGTCCCTTTTTTGTCTTTGGTGTGACCTCAGTTCTCCCTTGGCCAACTCTGGTCCAACATCCAACCAAAATCTAACCTCTGTAAAGTGATGGAAAAACATAATTATTAGGCACCCCTATTATGTGTTAGAAAGCAGAGGAGTAATAGCTGCTAATCAGTTTGGTTTTCGTGGTAGATCCACTTTAGATGCATTTATAAGATTAGAAACTGATGTAAAGAAGGCATTAGCTATGAAAGAGGTGTTTGTGGCAGTATACTTCGACATTCTGGGGCTTCTGGATGAGTTGTTCTGGCTGACATCTGGGGATTACAGAGCTATTGTGGGCCAGTTATGGCTGATTTCTGGGACATGGAAGAAGTTGTGGGTGAGTTCTGGTCTGCTTTCGGCATGGGTCTGGCTCACTTTCGGTAAGTAGCTTTTGGGCCAATCTTGGACTGTAATTCCATGCGGTATGTGGGCCAAACTCTCATCCAAAATTCAACCGGATTCGGCCCAAACAAATTTGCTATCTGGGTGGTTTAAATAGCACATTGCATTTATTAGCAAAACATCTAACAGGTTTATGAGGAAACATGTAATTTTTGTAATTTTGCTTATTATCAATAATATTACCTAGATTTGATTGATTAGCTGCTGCAGCCCTAGTCTTGTACAACCTGCAAACACAAGCCCAACACAGGCAACCTTGATTACAAAATCTTTAAAGGTAAAAAAATTCTTTCATTGGAACAGTCTTACATTTACATTTATTCATTTGGCAGACGCTTTTATCCAAAGTGACTTACAAGTGAGGAATTAGAGCTTAGATCGGGCCCAACAAATCAAGCCCGACCCTACCCGAGCCCGAGCACGTTGTGTCCGAGCCTGGCCCGGCCCGACACGTTCACTGTAATTATGAGCCCGAGCCCGATTTAAACCCGACCATTTTTAATATGTAGGCCGTTATAACCAGGGGCGGCGCCAGATTTTTTTACATTTTTTAACGCAGGTGCTGCTGTGCTAGATCATTTAGGCTACAGTGTGAACCTACGCAGTTATATATATATTATATAAATACTATTAATAAATGATAAAAAATTGGCCACTCAATATTAAATATTAAATTATTTTAATTATCATAGCCTAATTAAAGTTTTAATTTTATTAAATTGAACAAGCACAACATTCAGTATTCAATCAAATATTCTTAAAGATTAATTATAATTAATAATGTTACTTCAACATATTGTTATTTCAACAAAATATGTGTGTGAGCAACAAGCAAGATGTGCATTTGTAAATTCGGTGACAGCGTGTTACGAGTTTCAAATGGTGTAAGTGTGACCGCATTGCGCCGGCGCCTCCATGTCATTATTATATTGTCTGCTATATTGCTTTTTATGTATTAAATCCAGGCAATTGGTTGATGAAAAATGTATTAAAATTAAGATACAATTTATACTAAATGAAATTCACTTTAAAGAAAATCTTTCTTCAAAACAATACTTAAACTTAAAACTAAATGTGCTTATTTAATGGCTAAAACACGTAGGCTACTACAGACTCTCTTTTTGTACAAATTGCAGCACATTCATTTAATTCTGAATTTTGCACATGTAAGTTGAAATGCATTTGTTTGTGCATAGTAAAACATATCTGTAACATTTATCAAGTTCATAATTGTGCGTGCATTTATTAATTATCTTAATGAATAATACGACAAGAAAATGTAAATTTACGCAT
Source organism: Megalobrama amblycephala (assembly GCF_018812025.1). Lineage (NCBI taxonomy): Eukaryota > Metazoa > Chordata > Actinopteri > Cypriniformes > Xenocyprididae > Megalobrama > Megalobrama amblycephala. The sequence goes on along the minus strand of NC_063057.1, from coordinate 23,195,067 downwards.
GTAAACTGCGTTGTTTGTTTATTCAGAAATAATTGAATGGACCCTAAATGGATCTGAAATTCCAAATGAAGAAACGTAAAAAAAATAAATAAAAAATAAACCGTGAACAATGATGAACACAGAAAATGATGGCCTAAGACTAAAGGCCTACGACTTTAATATAATTAAACAATGTTTTAGAACATATAATATTTTTTAAACAAAATAAATATTTGTAAAGCCTATTATAAAACGTAGGCCTATAGTGCAAAAACGCTGCTCCATTCTGGTAGCCTCCTGCCTGTGTATGAGCCTGTAGATGAAGTGTAAGAAATTGATTAGGCCAAGCAAGGCTGCCTGCTATATATGTAATCATTATATAATACCATATTAATCACAAAGCTATAGCCTACTTACATGGTTTTACATGTTGTCATGCAAGAACAAGATTGCGTCCACAGTTTCTGGTTTCAGAGCGGTCCTCCTCTGCTCTATCGCTCGGGCCAGGTGCGCTGAACACCCGCTCGCTGCTGCTGCTGCTGCTTGCTGGAATGCAGAGGACGGATCTTGCCAGCCTGGCTAGTTTTGGGTACACCAATCCGTTCACTTTCCACCATTTCAGTAGGTCCCGGTCGTCATCCATGGCATGCTTCTGTGAATTGTACATAGCCACTTCATCCTCATCTGGTTCGTTATCATCGTCTTGGTTCTCCCACTCAGCAAATTCGGAGTCTCTCCTGGGCCTGGCTGCTGGTGGTGTGAAGCCAGTACTGCTCATTGCACTGTGAGCCGCCGCAGCATCTTCCTCCACAGGCAAGAGTAGGATGCGAACGTGAGCATGTACTTCAGCTATCTCTACAGGAGACATCATCCTCAATTTGTTGAATTTGGGCCAGAGGAAAAGAGCAACTTTGTGCAGCATGTTCACCTTGATTTTTTGCACAATGAACTCGGCATGTCTCTGGCGCACAAATGCTTGCTGCGGTGAGTCGGTGGGAGTGGGCAATGTCTCTTCAGTCTCTCAAGCCAGAGGCAGACCAGGTTTATGGTTGCATATTTGTCGCCCTCCAACTCTCTCTGGGCATTATAGAATGGCTCCAAAAATGTGACCAGAAAGCTCAATAAGTCAGGTGCAATATTTTCGATGCGCTCAACCTCACCGCGGTTCTCCAGTTTCTCCCGTAGCTCTGAGTATATGTCTTGCACTGACTGGAGTGTGAGGTACACTGTGCTGAATCATGTCTCCCCCATCTGTAGCACTGTCTTTGACAATTGCGCAACCAGGCCAGATTGTTTTAGATATCTTACAAGTCTTTTCGCAGCAGATATGGTCTCACCTATATCCGGCGCGTTTTCGGACAGTGCGTCGGCATGCAGACCGTGGCGAAGGACAGTATTAATTAGGTGATCGAGACAAGAAAGCCTCCTATATGGTTCCAGGGCTTTGATTATGTTGCTGCCTTCATCTGTTACCCACACTATTCGGTTGAGGGAGCTAGGGTCGAGGCCAAATTTGTTGACCAGCAAGCCCACTATCTCGCGTCTGATATTTTTTCCCGTTTTAGCATCTTCCACGGGAAACATTGCGGTGGTGAGAGTTTTACCAACTAAATTATAGTCGTCGGTGATATAATGGCACGTTATTGTGATGTAACTTATCTTTCTGTAGTCATCAGTCCACATATCTGTACTCATCGCTATGTCTCCATTCTTCAGAGCATCTTTGAGCGTCTGTGTCAGAACTTCCCTCCTCTCATCTGCCTTTTCTATGCAAGCCTTGGAAAGGGTGCTATGGTGAGGCAGAATGGACTGGGCCGATACACGACCATATGTAGCACCAACATTGATTAATTCTTGAGCTAGCCGCTCGAAGCCCTGGCCACTTACAACGTAAAATGGCCTTATGTCCCTGCAGCAAAACTCAATGCATTTCTCTGTGATGGCTTGCCTCGCCCTCAGGGGAATGCTTGGAAAAGTAACAAAAGAAGACATTGAGGGCTGAGGCTGACTACTATCATAATTTCAACAACATTTTTTATCAACAGCCCGCGGGTCGGGTCGGGTCGAGTCCGGGCTCGGGCTCGGGCAGAGAATCTAAGCTCTATGAGGAATACAACAAGCGAGTCATCCTGACGAGGCAAATGGACACAATAAGTGCTCACAATACAAGTTTTAGGCAGTGCTCAGAGTATCATAAGCTACAATAAAGAGGGATTAGAGGAAGTGAAAGGATAGGTATAGAATTTTTTTGGTTTTGTTTTTTTTAAGATGAGGTTAAGTGCTCTCGAAAGAGATGAGTTTTCAGCTGTCTTTTGAATATTGCCAGGGATTCTGCATTCCGGAAGAAGGCAGGAAGATCATTCCACCAGCAAGGAACAGTGAATGAGAATGTCCTGGAGAGTGATTTTGTGCCTCTCTGTGATATTACCACGAGCCTTCGCTCATTTGATGAGCGTAGGCTTCTGGTAGGAGTGTAGACTCGTAAGAGTGAGTGGAAGTAGGAGGGTGCTGAGCCTGTGGTAGATCTGTAAGCAAGCGTCAACGCCTTGAATTTTATGCAAGCAGCAAGTGGTAGCCAGTGCAGAGAGATGAAGAGAGGCGTGACGTGGGCTCTTTTGGGCTCGTTAAAGACGAGACGTGCTGCTGCGTTCTGAATCATTTGTAGAGGCTTGATTGTGCATGATGGCAGTCCAGCCAGAAGAGCATTGCAGTAATCAAGCCTAGAAATGACCAGGGCCTGGACCAGAAGTTGAGTTGCATGTTCTGTTAGAAAGGGCCCGATTTTCCTGATGTTGTATAGTGCAAATCTGCATGACCGAGCTGTCTTTGCAATGTGGTCTTTGAAGGTCAGTTGGTCATCAAAGATTACTCCAAGATTTCTGGGCGAATTTGATGGGGTAATTGAGGATGTACCTAGCTGGATGCTGAAATCCTGATTTAGAGTCGGATTGAGATGAGAAGCTCAGTCTTAGCAATGTTGAGCTGTAGATGATGTTCTTTCATCCATGCCGAGATGTCCGCCAGACAGCTTGAGATTCGTGCAGCTACTGTGGGATCATCTGGTTGGAATAAAAGGAAGAGTTGTGTGTCATCAGCATAGCAATGGTAGGAGAAACCATGTGCCTGAATGATGGGACCAAGTGATGTAGTGTAAATGGAGAAGAGGAGAGGTCCAAGAACTGAACCCTGAGGAACCCCCATGGTCAGTTGATGAGCTTTGGATACCTCCCCTCTCCAGGCAACCCTGAAAGACCTTCCTGTGAGATAGGATTCAAACCAGAGAAGTGGAGTAGCTGTGATGCCCAGTGATGAGAGGGTGGACAGAAGGATCTGATGATTCACTGTGTCAAAGGCAGCAGATAGATCGAGCAGAATGAGAAATGATGATTTGGAATCAGCCTTTGCAATCCGCAAGGATTCAGTGACCGACAGCAGTGCAGTCTCGGTCGAGTGGCCACTCTTGAAACCAGACTGATTGACATTGTAAGGAACCCCGCATCGGCCCAAAAACGGACTCTGACGCCCCCGGGCGAAGGTTAACGCGTGTATGCCTTTTCAGCGTCTCTGAATGTTCACTTAATTTCACTCGTTTAATCTGACTCCAATTTCAAATGATTATTACTCTTAGGTTGTGTTTCCAATTAGAAATTAATTATTTGTTATGTATTAATTTAGATATTCGATTATTCTGATTACCTTATATCTTCAATTATTTCGTTCACTGCAGTCCCGGTATCGCTTTAGAAGAGTTACTTCGGCCGACTTGAGCACTCTTCCTGGACACAAACTCGTCAGTCTGACCTTAAACATTGGATGCAGGGTAAATATCTACCTTTAAGTCGGTCGCGCTCTGCTTACTCGTAACAAAAAGCATAGTTTTGATATATTTATGAAAACTGCAACTTATTTAAGGCAGTGATTGTCAGAAATCGAATTGGACTTAATTGACGTGCCCCATGCTCCATCTATTAAACCTTCAGTATGAACAATCCTGAACACAGATTTGAGGTAATACCTTCGCTTTGATCTACTAGAAATAATGGATTAAGAATAATACAGAATCAACCAAATATAATATTATATTTGTCAGGTAAAAAAATATTGCCAATTACATTACAATTAGACAATTAGAAATCAATTCAGAAATAATAAATGTATAACATCGATTACTCAAAGAAATGCATATATTGAATTATATATATACTTCCTGCAGAAGACCCCACATGACTGCTTTGCTCTTTACCTTTTATACCAGGACCAGAACAAAAGGATTGTAAATGTTTATTACACCAACACCAGTTTTGGGGGAGAGGAGAAGAGACACCACCCAAAAAGAGTACAGAATTTTCCTTAGTTTTCCATCTTCTTCATAATACTAGTGACTGCTGTGAAATTGAGACAATTTTACCAACCGCACTGAGACTTTTAAAATGATACCAAACATGAAAAGGGAAAAACAATATATATACAAGTTACATTATACATAGAATATAAACTTTCAGTGACTTAAGGCAGGGGGAAGGAGAGTTTGTGTGTGTGTGGGGGGGGGTTGCATACTGTAGATGTGTGGGGGCAAGGCGTTGTCCTATGCTATTCTTTTAAGATCTTCTGTCCAGATAAGCTTTATTGCTTTATTGCAGGATGCTTGATCTCAGTTTTCATTTAGCAGGAAAATCAAGCCTTACAACATCCAATTGATTGCTCTGTGAGAGGAAATATGACACCTGGTTGAAAACAACTCGTTCAAGTGTTTTGCTATGAATGGTAGGAGAGAAACAGGTCTGTAGCTGTCTACAAGAGATGTGTTTAATGTGGGTTTTTTAAGCAGTGGGGTTACCCGAGCCTGCTTGAATGTGTTAGGGAAAGTGCCAGTGAGGAGAGATGTGTTGATAATGTGTGTAAGTGCTGGTAAAAGTGTAGGAGCGATGGCTTGTAGAAGGTGTGTGGGGATGGGATCTAGAGGACAGGTGGTGGGATGACTGGAGAGAAGTTTAGATACTTCTGTCTCAGTGAGGGGGGAGAATGAAGAGAGGAGGTGTGTGGCTGTGTATGTGGTTGGTCTGAGTTCCTGTGTGTGTGGAGCAGATTACATATACTATTACATATACTACAAAATACATTCACAAGAAAAAAAAACATTTTAAGAATGTTTAAAATGTATCAGCTCACATGAGATGAAGATTTCATTCATATCAGGGGCCTAAAGCAAGCTGATTCATTTTACATGGAGTCACCTCATGGGGTCGATGAAGGCCAGATGAATCCTCCACACTTTTTCTTGGAGAAGACAATGCTCCTCTTTTCAAAAACTTCTGATGCTGCATCCATGCCAGTAGCTGTCAGTATGAAGTCTATCATATAGTCCAGACTCCTGGCTTCTCCCAAGGTTTTTTTTCTCCATTTTAACACTGTGGCAGGAGGGGCGTGGTTCAGCGGAGTCTGCAGCGGGAGAGAGAGGCAGGAGAGCCGCGGTGCGTGAGTGGGTTAAGCGCAAATAACGAACACCTGTCTCGTTTCAGTAATTGGCATGGAGATAGTATTTAACGCCAGGAGAAGCAGGAGCATGAAGGAGAGAGAGAAGGACTACTGACTGCTGCACTACCGGATGACAACGGAGTTTATTGTTTATGCCTTTTTGACTGCACTGTGCCTGTCTGCACACCTTTTTGTTGTTGTTTTGAATTATAATAAAAGCAGTCAGTAGTCAAGCCGACCCTGTCCTCTTCCTTCCTTACATCGAACATTGTTACAAACTCCTATTTGCCACCTATTTGCCACCTGATGTCACCTGTTGGAGTTTGGGTTCCTTGCCACTGTCGCCTTTGGCTTGCTTAGTTGGGGACACTTGATATTTGACTTGACATTCGATATTCAACAGCATTCTTGACATTTATTCAACAGTGCTTTGATCTGCCTGCATTGACAATATTCTTTAAGAGCTGCTGTGCAGCCAAAATTATGTACCAGTTATCAATGTAAAGCTGCTTTGACACAATCTGCATTGTAAAAAGCGCTATATAAATAAAGGTGATTTGACTTGACTCCAGTAGGTTACAGTCCAGCTTTAGTTTGGTTCTGTCTTCACCTTCACCCCATATGGTCTCAGAACCTAAAAATGACAAGAATATATACAAGATATCAATACACAGCTTGCTGGAATACTCAGTTGTTATTGATCAGCTGCACAATCATCTAGCCATTATTGATAAAATGTTATAGAATTATTGCTCATACAATGTCACTTTGGATGTCAAAGCCTTCTTAGAATAACTAAAAAATAATATAATAAAATTTTGCAAAATAAAGTAACACATGCATGGGGATGTGCAGTACTGGTCAAAAGTTTGTAAAAGTTAAGACACAATTTCACATGAATTATTTTAACGCGTTAAGAATTTTGAATTAATTGCATTTCATGGCCTTCAGTGACTTTTTTTCACAAACCACTTATAAGCATCATTTTCTCAAAACTACAAATGTTTACATACATGCAGAGTTTGTGCTGACTACAGTGTAATCAGACTTTAGCCATGAAAATGTTAGACGTAACAGAAATAAGCAGAGATGTCAGTGCATGTCAAAACACTCCCGGTGACAACAACACTTCCAGAAAACTACATAAAGCCCAGAGGGTTAAAGGACACAATTAAAAATAACGTGTCAAAAAAAAAAAAAAAAAAAAAAAAAAAATTTGCATAATGCCTTCCTCGTTCCAAATAAATGAACATGAACATGTCCCTTCTGTCACGACCTGTTCAGAATCAGAAAGAGCTTTAATGTCAAGTGTGTTTGCACACACAGGGAATTTACCTTGGTACTGAAGCTTTTAGTGCACACATACAAATACAACAACAAGAAACATAACATTTAAGAATAAAAAATAAAGAATATAAAAAGCATATGGACACAGTTAGGCTTAGTCTTAGTCATAATACACATACTGTATATACCGATTATGAACATATTTACAGTATTGTGAATAATATGATCAAATATCAACAGTGGGAGTGTTGCACTTGCAGGTATGTGCCTTGGGTGGCTTATAACTGTTCAAGAGGGAAATGGCCTGTGGGAACAAGTTGCTCCTGTGTCCAGGGGCCTCATTTATAAAGCGTGCGTACACACAGAGTTGATCTTCGAGTGTGTGTACACTTAAATCCATGGTTTCTGCACAACATTTTATAAATGAGGGCCCACATGTTAAAGTGCCCAGTGTTCTGAATCCTGTCCAGACAGCAACAGTTCAAACAGGTTGTGGAAGATGGTCCTGAGTTGATGAAGAAGAACATCAATAGATACAGAAACTCATCTGATTTTTGTTAAATAGCTTTAATAACTTGGAAAAAATTAAATAATTGCCTTTTAGTTTTATTAATGAACACTGATATATTTATACACATTGCCTTAATATTGTCTGATGTTGAAGGTCTGGAATCAATAGGAACATTAAATCTATATAGGTCAGTATAATATGAAGCAGTATTTACTAACTTGTCAAGTTTCAAGTTGAATTTATTTCTAGAGCACATTTAAAACAACAGTAGTTGACCAAAGTGCTGAACATAAAGGGTCATAAAACAACCAACAACAAACGGGTACTGTACATTACAAATCAGAAAAACAAACAACAAAAAGAGAAGAACCACAGCTCTCAGACTGAATTCAATGCCAAAGAATAAAAACATGTTTTAAGACTAGTTTTAAAGCAGACAGAGTTCGGGCCATCCTCACAGACAACGGTAATGAGTTCCAGAGTTTAAGGGCAGCCACTGCAAAGTCACAATCTCCCCTGTGCTTCAGTCTTACTCTAGGGATGGCCATGAGCATATGGTCAGCAGACCTCAGAGACCTTGATGGGAAGTGCAGTTGTATAAGGTCAGGAAGGAAAGTTGGGGCTAGGCCATTTAAGGATTAATAAGCAATCATTATAACCTTAAAATCAATCCTAAAACGGACTGAAAGCCAATGTAGAGAAGCCAATATGGGGAAAATATGTTCCCGTTTACGTGTTCATGTTAAATGTCGAGCTGCAGCATTCTGCACTAACCGCAAGCGTGAGAGAGAGAGGCCTGGCTGACACCAACATTACATTAGTCTAAACGAGATGAAATAAAACATGTACAACTACAAACATGTAAAAGGATTCTTGCTTCACCCCTGAACTGGCTTCTTGAGAAAAAGCTCTGAAACTCATCAAGTGAGTTTGTTTTCCCGGAGATGAGTTTCAAAACTTTTTCTCAAGAAGATTCAGGGTTGAAGGGTTCAAGAAGTTCAGGGGTGAAGCAAGAATCCTTTTACACTGTGGCACTAACAGCTCAAACAAACACTGCAAACAATGGCTGATTGTCAGCACAAGTCTCATCTCAATATAAATGAGAGTCAAATCATCATTGGCTTTTTTAACAAATGATGAAGATGTTTCTTATTTGAAGTTATAGGTTTTTTAAAAAAGGGCCTTCTAAAGTAAATCTGGCTCTTACTGTAACAGTCATTTCTCAATCTCAGTCCATCTGCATACATCAGATGAGATGTGTTACGTGTGTTCTGGTAACAGGCTGTGAACTTACCCACGGGCTTTCTCTCATGTCTCTCAAATCTGGCACTGCTCCACAATAGGAAGGGAAACTCAGTTAGGAGTAGTATGGAGTGTCCTTAATAAGATGGTTGGTGTTTACAGAACTCAGAATATTGCAGTTTTAGCAAATGAAGGGAAAACAGCAGTTACTGAAGTAGAAAAAGCTGAAAAAGCTGTTAGCCTTCACCTTTCAAAAAGCACACAGCACAGATTATCTAGAAAGAAATTATAAGAGAAGGAGGGAAGAAATTTTAAAGCAACATCAAGATATTTATAATATTTAAAAACAACAACTGATAGTCAATCAGCTTTAGATGCCAGCTTTAAAATGTGGGAACTAGAAAGAGTATTAATGAGGGTTAGAAGAACTGCTCCAGGAAAAGATAGAGTTTGCTATACTATGATTAAACATATGGATGAAATAATACTTAAAGCAATATTGGATCATTTTAATAAAATACGGGTGGAAGGACAACAGACACCCTACCTTTATTCTGGAAACAAACCGTCGTAATCCCTATTCCCAAACCAGGGAAAGATTCTGCAATAGCAGGAAATTATAGGCCGATTGCTCTGACGTCTAACCTCTGTAAAGTGATGGAAAAACATAATTATTAAGCACCCCTATTATGTGTTAGAAAGCAGAGGAGTAATAGCTGCTAATCAGTTTGGTTTTCGTGGTAGATCCACTTTAGATGCATTAATAAGATTATAAACTGATGTAAAGAAGGCATTAGCTATGAAAGAGGTGTTTGTGGCAGTATACTTCGACATTGAAAAGGCATATGATATGATGTGGAGAGAAGGATTGTTATTAAAGTTGCGAAGAATTGGAATTGAAGGGAGATTTTTTAAGTTTCAGGTCAAGGTGGGCAGTATATTATCTCAGATGGTGAATGTAGAAAATGGACACCTCAGGGAAGTGCTATGAATCCTGTATTATTCAACATAATGATCAATGATGTGTGTGAAGGAATTCGTCCAGGATTAAAACAGCATTATATGCAGATGATGGAGCAATGTGGAACAGAGGAAGAAATTTTAAATATGTTGTGCATAAAATTCAAGAAGCAGTTGAGGTTGTAGAGAAATGGTCAGGGGAATGGGGATTCAGAATCTCTGTATCCAAAACGTGTTGTCAGTTTTTTACAAAAAAATAGGATTACAGAAAATACTTTAAACTTTTTTCTGGCATAATATCGGTCCAGGTATGGGTGTATTCTGGAGCTTCTGGATGAGTTGTTATGGCTGACATCTGGGGATTACAGAGCTATTGTGGGCCAGTTATGGCTGATTTCTGGGACATGGAAGAAGTTGTGGGTGAGTTCTGGTCTGCTTTCGGCATGGGTCTGGCTCACTTTCGGTTAGCAGCTTTTGGGCCAACCTTGGACCGTAATTCCATGCGGTATGTGGGCCAAACTTTTATCCGAAATTCAACCGGATTCGGCCCAAAACAAATTTGCTATCTGGGTGGTTTAAATAGCACATTGCATTTATTAGCAAAACATCCAACAGGTTTATGAGGAAACATGTAATCTTAAAGTTCAGTAAACATACACGTGACATGAATACATTCATTGAAGAAATGAGGATGAAAGGGGATCCATTTATTTCTTATCCTGTGATGAAAACATTAGTATTACAGCCGTCATCTATCAATCCCTTTGATATAAATGTCAATGGTCTTTTTTAAACTGCTGTTACTCCTCTGAGCTTCAGAAACTCATCAAACTCAACAAACATGAATCCTCAGAATGACCTGTTGTGTACTAATTAAGTTTTGACTGGTGATGGGAGAAACAAAGCTTTTCAAATATTCGGCTCAAATGAACCAATGCTTTGCAAATTGATTCACTTTTTTGAAACACTCTAATCGTGACATGCTGGTGACCCCTGCTGGTCAGAACAGTGTAAATACAACAAAAACTCATGCCAAAAATACATAAAAGTATAATCTATCAAATGAAATTAAGTAATCATCTAATACCATTAAATATCAAGTGTCTGTGTGATGTGTTCTTTTAGCAATTTTTTTTTAGTTTTCAATTTTAACAATGTTGTTTTGTTTGTTCCATGGCTCAGCTAAACAAGCCAATTAGAGACTATTAACTACTATTATTCTTTTTAATTATACAAATGTCTCATTAAAACGTCTACAGATGTATAAAACTGATCAGAGATCAGGTGAAACCCACAGACACTTGTTCAATGGTTGTCAGTGAATCAGTGTGGGTTCACAGAGATCATCGCCCCCCAGTGGTGAACCATTGACATTTCAAAACGTTTCCAAACAGTTAGGATGTGTGTGTGTGTGTTTCGAAAGCGTTACTGTTAAATACGTTGTCATTGCAATATTAATATTTTCTGAAAACTATGATGTCTCTTTCCTAAACAGGGTTATTTGTTCACTTTCAAATCATAAATACATAAAAGATTTTATGTAAATCATGTGTTTTTTAAAGAAACTCATGCAATTTGCACAATTTTTTCTTATTTTTTCTTATTTAGAGAAAACTGTGATATATAGATGGAGTTTTTTGTTTGCATGTTATTGTCTCCACTCCTAGCTATTGAACACACTGGATTATATAAATCCATGATTGAATTATGATTATTATTTAAAATGTTATTTTAACATATCAAGATGACAGGGTAGACCAGCACATGACGGGGTGGACACATAAAGCAGAAAAAAAGTTAATTTATCTGTATAGCAGCTCTGGAGAAAACAAGTCTCTTATTATTCCTGTGCCAAAACCCCTTGGAGCCCCTTGGAGAATAATGATTTTAGACCGATTGCTCTCACATCAATAGTAATGAAGTGTTTTGAGAAGTGTATGGTATCGATGTTAAGAACAGATGTTAATAACAAACTAGATCCACTTCACATCAGGAAATGGCACAGGTGCAATCTTACAAGTATCTAGGTATGTATATAGATAAATCCCTTACATGGGACACGCATCCCAGCCAACATGTCCATGTGGGCCCCATGTGGGTTTTTGATGGGCCCTGCATGGGCAACCCAAGTGGGGCCCATAGAATTTTGTCCATCGGCTCCACACAGGCCCCATGTGTGTTAGCCCATAGTGGCACATGATGGGTCCATAGTGGGCTCTAAGTGGGGCTCATTTGTGTGTTCATTATAGGGGCCCACATGGGTCACATATGGGTTCTAATAAATGGGGCCAATGTGGGCCACATACAGAACCCTTACGGGGCCCAGAAGGGTGATAACACTGGACCCACAAATGGCCCCTCTATGGGGTTTTTGTGGGACCACAGTGGGTGAGAACTGGGCCCCATTTATATTTCTTTTATATTCCTGTAGGTGAAATTAATGTGCTTTAATGTGCTCATTTGCAAAAGAAACTTTCAAACCCTGCCAACTCTATGTTATGTTTTAGTAAACTTGTACCTGACCTAATATAATCTAAATTACATGAGAAAATATTTGTACTGTGAAGAAAATGTCTTTCAACTCAGAATTTGTAAACCACCATTTTATTGATCGTAAGAAGAAAAATAAAGGTACAGTAAAACAGGATAAGAGCATTGAAAATCCTTCAGTCCATCACTCCTGGGTTGGGGCAGACCCATCAGCTTCATATCTAAAGAGGTCAAGAGTGTCAAAGAGATATAGGGTGAGTTGGATTTATAGTTAGATCTATGGGTATATTTATGGGGGTTATATCTTACCCCACATTTTCTTTAATGGCTACCAACACGTATTGTACAGTACAGAGAAATTTCATAAGCAAGAGCCGATCATGAGTCACGAGTCAGATCAAGAATAATTTATTCTTAGACTTATATTTAATATTGGGGGCATTCAAGTTATTTTACATATTTAAATTTTTTTAAAGTAATGCAATAGTTACTTTCCCTGGTAATTAGTTACTTTTATAATGATGTAACTCAGTTACTAACTCCGTTACTATTTTTGAGAAGTAACTAGTAACTATAACTAATTACTTTTTTAAAGTAACGTGCCCAACACTGACCACAACTATAGATTAATGTTATTTTTCCTAAGACAAGGAATCAGAAATATTCATCAAGCCAAAGAGTCCTCATTACCCACACACCCCAGAATAGGTGTTGTTTGGGAGATGATCTTTCTGGAGCATCTGTATCTGTGTTTCAGAACTCACCGTTAGGATCTATGTTAAAAAGACAAAAGAATGAAAAACATTTATTTAGCTCACAGTGAAGGTGATTCTGAGTCAACCCGGTGGGGCATCCTATGTGTTTGTGTTAATGGTTTTACGACAGTTGCTGAGATGTCTTCATCAAAACCTTTGTGGTGATTCGCTGGGCTCTCACATAGGGCTGTCACGATATTAGATTTTTCACACCACGGTTATTGTGGCCAAAAGAATTCACAAAATCGATATATAGCGATATCTATAGAATATAGAACTAGTTTGACCAACTTGCAGTTAATCAAGGGGTAATCAATGTTATTTTTCCAATTCAAGTTACACCAGTCTACCTTTTTATGTAACGGACTTTAAAAAATTAGGACCACTCTTCAAGAAAAACATTAGTGTCTTAAAGCGGAACTCAGTAAGATTTGCGAAGCTCCCCCTACAGGTTCCTTCAGTGAATCACACTGTCGTAAATACTCCAAGCGCAGCTCTGGACTACAATGACTACAACGCTCACCAGTGCCGCTGCTAGCCATTTTGGTGCCCTAAGCATAATTCCTTTATGATGCCCCCCACCCTGACCCCGAGAAAAAAAAAAAAAAGTTTGTTTTTGCCAGTTTAACTTTTTATTACCAAACATAACTCAATACCAATAACACACAATAGCAGCATCACAGTATAAAACTTAAGAACACTAAAAAGAGAAAGTAAAATCTTCACAGCTTTGCTGACTTTGTAAACAGTAAACAGAATAGCAAAATAAAAAAAATTATCAAAATAATCCAGACTTTTTTTTTTTTGCAAATTCAATGTCACTTTGAATAAATTAAATTAAATAATCATCAATAAGTACAAACAAGAATAGTCAGTCTTCTTAAATAAAACAAAGATTTAGAGGACTAAAAGTCACAACTTTACGTACTTTGTAAACACAGTAGGCTATGTAGAACAGCTAAAAACACACATTCAAGTAAAGTGCAAAATCTTCTTAGACCAAATGTTGTCAAAATAAACCAAAGACATACATCATCATACATACATCATACTCAGCATTGCCCCTGCAATAATTTAGAAATGCGAAGAAAAAGGATCAGTATAGAAAGAGACAAAATATTCAAACAAAGAATCTTATACCAGAAAAATATTATAAACATTTATAACTGAAAGCATGGCAGGAGTTCTCCCCCTTTATTCCTTATTTATCTATTATTAAAAATAAAAAAAATAAAAAAATTCTGCGTTAAACTGAGAAGGGTCATAGGCATAGCACTTGCATATTGTTGTCCTACTGTTAGTTTAACTGCTTCTATTGTTCTCATTTGTAAGTCGCTTTAGATAAAAGCATCTGCTAAATGAATAAATGTAAATCTAAATCTAATCTAATATAAAGCATAATAGAATGAGGTGCAATAATGCACACAAATCAACAGTAATGTTTGCTTTATGTCATTCATAATGACATTTTATATTATATATATATATATATATATATATTTAACAGGAATTGATAGCCTACCATGTGCACTGCACTGACTGCTAACTGTTAACGTTACTGAGAAAGTATTAACCACCGTCACGTCAAAATAAACCATAAACTACTGCTCAATATCTAAAGAAAGATAGTAAAAAAAAAAAGTAACAGCTAGCTGGCGTCAGGTCAGTTGTTTTTAAAATAGGTAATGTTTAACAGTAAAATCTCAATTTAGCTTGCACCGAAGTTGTAAGTTATAATAACATAGTTTGCTAATGCTAACATTAACGGCAGCAAGTTCGAGGCGCATTACGATTAGCAGAGCACGCACATGCAGCACATTTCCCGTATTTATGAATGATTAAACATGGACTTACCTGAAAGTGATGCACGGGCATCATCTCGCAGTTTCTTCTTCTTTTGTTTTTCAGCACCCGACTCCTGCTGTCTTTTCGGAGCCATGCTCAAAATCTGTCAAACTGCATCAGGCAGGCGCCCGCGCGAACAACCGGAACGGACCATCCGGCACGGGGGTGGGGGGTACTTTCTAGACTAGACTAGAGCAATTATTAAATATCTTTCTTGTTCCCCCTTTTTTGTTACATATACATGGCTAAAATGTGCCTAATATTTCTATAGGCTAATGAAATAATACCAGCATTTAAAAAAAATAATTCATTAGGCTATTTTTGGTGCCCCCTCAGCACTTGGTGCCCTACGTACAGTGCGTGATGCGTGTGGTGGGAGCGGCGGCGCTGTGTATAAGTTTTATTTTCTTTCCCAATGCTGATATAACTGATTTACAAAACAACTGTGAATATTGTTAGTTATGTTTATTCTCAATAATTATTTTGTATATATTTGCTGACTGAGGCAATCCTGAGTTTTTTCTTCCTTTTATTTTATTATAAATGTGTGTCCTTGTTGTCTTATGTTGGTTATTGTTTAATACCTTTGTGTTTGTTAATATAATTTCAAAACTCTAAATAAAATATTTAAAAAAAAAAAGTGCTTTACAAGAACACAAAAATACAATTGAAAAGAAAAAAGAAAAGGTAGAAATATGCATCAAAACACATTTCAAGACATATATAGACTATATATAATTATATAATATAATTACATATATGCTAGCCTGAAAAAAAGTTTACAAGAAGTTTTCAGCTGATGAAATTGAGTGGTGATCAGGTGAGTATGATGATTTCTGAAGGATCATGTGACTCTGAAGCCTGGAGTAATGATGATGAAAATTCAGCTTTGATCACAGGAATAAATTACATTTTGAACAATACAACAGAAACCAGTTACTTTGCAATAATACTTCACAGTATTACTGTTTCTACTGTATTTTTGATCAGATGAATACAGCCTTGGTGAGATTAAGAGACTTTCAAAACATTAAAAGAAAACCCTTAATGTTCACAAACGTTTGACCGATACTGTACATGCAGTGAAGAAACGCCCAACTCACCCGTTCACCGCTCATTTTCATCAGCTGTAAACTCTTCGTAAAATGACTGTTTTATACGAGATTATCTTGTTTTATATATAACTATATATGTCTTTAAATGTGTTTTGATGTATGTTTCCATCTTTTATTTTCTCTATTTCATTGTATTTTATTTGTCTGTTTTTGTAAAGTGGTTTGAGATGCAACTTTTAAAGGCATTATAAAACAAAGTTTATTATTATTATTATAAACGGATGTTTCAGGGCTTGTCTCGAGACACTAGCATAAATTGACCTGTAGCAAAGCGCCATCTGTTGTTTTGGAAGAGGAAGTTGCTCATCTGCATCAAACTTAGAAATCTCATAAAAAGACAAGTGTCTCACAATCGTAACAGACAGGTGTGTGTTTGTATGCACTAGATTTGGTATCTGTTCACAGGTTACATGTCATTTGTAGGATGGTTTGTATTTATTTGTGAAATATGACCTAGGCACATTTATTTATATTTGTAAAACAATACATATATTTGTTACTCTGCATTTTCGTTCAAACTGTCCTTTGTATTTGCACATCACTTTCTGTTTGTTTGCGAGTCGAGTTTTCCTTTGCAAAGCAGATTGTGTTTGTTTACAAAATGCTGGATTTGTTTGTTTAATTATGGCACAATATTAACTCCATACTATTCTCACTGTCATAGCATAACCTGTTTGTATTATTTTAAAGTGGTGTCTCACCTGGAGTCCTCGTGTGTATTCGTTATGTTAAGAAATGAAGTCGTCTGGTAATGTCTTCAGTTGAAGTCTGAAGCCAACTGCGTTCTTTGGTCTATTTATAGTACTGTTGTTCAGGAAAAGTTTCCTTTAGGCATTTTCATTGCAAGAAAACGTCCACAGAAATATATCCGGTTAGACAGAGAGTTGCTCAACAAGAGGGTGATTAACTGGCTCTATAAATCTTTTAGACTAAACCACTTGCTCCTGTGTTTTCCCATATGGAAAGGTTTTGTTAAAAACATCTGTGATTCTTATATGTTCCAACAGAATATTATAAGGGATGTATATACTGCAAAAAACCTATATACAAATTGCATAATATTTATGTATTTTCAATCCTATGTGTCATATATGTCCCACATATAACTAAAGTCTTATAGATTTTCATGATGTAAAAACAGGAAAATAATGCAAATTTAATAGGCCTATGAATGTCCACCATATCTCATAAGATGTATATAAAACATAGTGCATCAGTATAAGGCTGTACTTCACTCATGCCCTCGCTCTTATCTTGTCCTAAGTGGAGCTTTACGCCTGTCAGTCACAGTCATATAAAGTAGATTCATAGACTTTCAATCTTAGATGAAACGCGTATAAACTACACACAAGCACATATATTAATTACAAAATTAACATTTTAATTACAAAACTAATTCATTAGGTTAACGTTTTAACATGGGATGACACTTGGTGACTTTAGTTGCATTAGCTCTGTGAACACAAAAATCATGGACATGATTCAGATATGTTAAAGGGTCAGGAGAAAAAGTCACACTTGGCTCCTTTGCGGTTAAAAATGGCCGCCATAGGAAATTAATAGGAAATACGAAAACTCTGAGAATCTTTTGGTGGTACAAACTACAAATCAACCACTGTGCAGAAAAAAGTGCACAGCAATGAAGAGGTCACGCTCTAAAATATCAAGAGCAAAACAGACACATCCACCCCACACTAGTGTGACTATAAAACTGAGCAAGTTTTCGCAAATGCTAAATATCAAGAAAATCAAGAATTCAGCCACTATGCAGGAAAAAAACATCAAGATAGAAGTTTACACACGCACACAAATGAACTGGTGTGGCTGTAACAATTATGGTAACACTGAGCCAAAAGACAAAATGGAAAGTTTTGGCTGGACAGGAGATTTACAGGTTTTTACGATTGCTTAAGCACAATTTTAAAAACAAGGCTCATTTTGTCAAAACACTACACACAATTCACAGATCCACACACACAAGTAGCAGAACACTTCAGTTCTTTTGCAAAATGAAACACTTCATTCAAAACTTTACATTCATTTAACAAAACCCAACTTTGACACCGTATGGAACACACATGGTTCATATATTCTGATTCTGTTTGATTCATTTATTTACACACTGCTGCGCTCAATCTTAAACACTTGTAACTTATACTTTTCTAATGATATAGTCTGGGTTTGATTTTTTTCAGAGATACTGTTAGAGTAAAGTGCATGAATATATTGACAAAAAACAAACAGTACTGATCAGTACTGCACATTGATAAAACATTTATTTCTCACCACATTGTAAAACCATTCAATACATCCATGCCTTTCCAAAGGTTACATTTTGCACTGAAAATCAGAACATATTCTAAATACAATATATTACACGAACAAAAACACTTGTGGAGGGACTTCCGGTTTTGCCATGTAGTGGAGAGACGCGTGGTGTAAGAGCTCCGACTTAAAATTCACAATTATTTTTCATAACACTATATTGGGGGCTGGTTTGTTTTCTTCGCGCTACTTTTGGTCTTGGTTACTTGTTCCTAATGCGTAAAGGTACTCGAGCTGGCGGTAAAAACAACCCTCAAAGCAAAGTGCCTCATCCTGGGCAAGAAAGCGGCAAGATGTCGGACGACGCTTCAAACCTGTTAACAACTGACACGCTGGTGAGCGAACTTGACAAACTGAGGAGAAACATGACTGGCGAACTCACCGCGCTGCTGAATTCGTCGCTTGAGTCCATTCATTCGTCCATTGCCTCTATTGGGTCTACCTTGGCAACTCAAGCGACTACCATCACTGATATGGAAACTAGTTTATCCGATCACAGTGACAGGATTACTCATCTCGAACAGGAGGTCTCTACACTTCAGTCGAAGTTGGTGTTGGCAACGGAGGAGAATGTCGCTTTAAGAGCTAATGTGGAAGATCTCGTCTCGCGGTCCAAGCGGCAGAATATTCGGGTAGTTGGTCTTCCGGAGGATATCGAGGGAAAGGATGTCAGGCAGTTTATGACAGATTTATTCGCCGAGGTTGTCGGCGATGCCCTTCCCGCCCCTCCGGAGCTTGACAGAGCCCATCGGAGCCTGAGACCCAAACCCCGCCAAGGTCAAAATTCCCGTCCAATTATAGTGAGATTTCACCGGTACATTGAGAAGGAGGCCGTGCTCAAATGGGCGAAATCGTCCAAAGAAATTACATTCATGGGACACAGGATCAAATTCTACGAGGATTTCTGTGCTTCGGTGGCTAATAGGAGAGCTTCGTTCAACAACGTCAAGGGCCTGTTGTACAAACGCGGTGTTCGTTTTGGCATGCTATACCCGGCCAGACTTCGTGTGTCATACAACGGTTCGGAGCACTACTTCGACTCTCCTGATGCTGCAGAAAAATTCTACCATCAAAACTTTGCTGAGTAACTTTACGGGCGGCATTGAAGATAAGGAGAGACTCCTGTTGTCTTCTTTTTTTTTTTTTTTTTTTTTTTATATATATATATATATATGTATACCCGTGAGTAAATGCTTTATGCTCTGAACAATTAATGTACAGATGTAAAACCTTTTTTTTTTTTCCTCTCCCTTTTACTGATTAATATATATATAATTTAATTTTTTATATACATTTCAATTTCAATGTTTATTGTAATTTTACTTTTTTTTTTCTTTTTTTCTTTTTTTGAGTGCTTGATAGTCATAGTCTTTCAGTATTCCCTCAGACTAATTTAGTCCACAGGATTTCGCCCGACTCAATTCATTCTTGCCAGTCTTATAGTTACTTGCTTCAACTTGTGTACTCGTTTTGTACATTTGCTGAACTGCACCCTGTCTGTTCTTTATCAGGAGATCTTGTCTTATTGGTGTTAAATTCTTTAAGTTTGTCGGAGTCAACTCCACTACTTAATCGGTTGCGATAAAGTTTTTTTTTCTGGCGACTCGCCATGTCTAAGTGGACGAGTATCAGAAGGGTCTTTCTTTTGTTGTTTTTGAAAATATCTGTGTTTTTGTTCTCTATGTTCTGGGTATGTTCTGGGGTTGTGTTTGATGGAGGATTCTTTTGTCTTATTTGGTTTTTAATTTTGTTTTTCACACGTTAACCGGCTTGATGTTAAAATAACATTGTTTCTTTTCTTTTCCCCCCAATTTAGCTTATTATGTTCTTTTTTGCAGCTTTATGAATAAGCCCCCCGTTAACTCGAAGGGGGGAGGGGTTGGGCACAATGTTAGAATCATTACATGGAATGTACGTGGGTTAGGTGGCCAAATTAAACGTTCCAGAGTGTTTTCCCATCTAAAAACACTGTCCTCTGATATTATATTTCTCCAGGAGACGCATTTGCGTACGGGTGATCACATCAGATTGCGTAAACCATGGATTGGTCAAGTGTATCACTCAAGTTTTAATAGCAAATCCAGAGGTACTGCAATTTTGATACATAAAAGAGTCATGTTCCTAGCAGAGCAAGTCATCTCAGATCCTGAAGGACGCTTTGTAATTGTCAGTGGTGTTCTTTTCCATACCCCTGTAGTTTTAGTAAATGTATATGCCCCTAACTGGGACAACCCTACTTTTATGTCCAGGCTTTTCTCGAAAATCCCAAATCTTGATACCCATCACCTTATTTTTGGAGGGGACCTCAACTGTGTTATCGATAATAATCTTGATAAATCTGTGACTAAATCTACATCATCTTCCACTATGTCCAGGTCTTTAATCTCACTGACAAACCAAATAGGCTGTGTAGACCCCTGGCGTTTTTTCCATCCTTCTGATAAAGTATTTTCGTTTTTCTCTAGCGTGCACCATGTTTACTCTCGGATCGATTACTTCTTTCTTGACAAAGCCCTACTTTCTTCAGTTATTTCTTCAGATTACTCAGCCATTGTTATTTCCGATCATGCCCCACATATGTTAGATATTTCCTTTTTGCCTGCTTTTAAGAGCCGACCTCAGTGGAAATTTGATGTAGGACTTCTTGCCAGAACTGATTTCTGTGAATTTTTATCCAAAAATATTGACTTTTTCATTGAGACTAACAAAACTGAATCAGTCTCTGCTTCTCTTTTATGGGAGACATTTAAAGCTTTTATTCGTGGCAGAATAATTTCTTTTAGTGCTCACTTAGCTAAGATTAGGAAATCTCGTCAACAAGAGCTTATCCGTTCAATTTTAGAGGTGGATAGCCAGTATTCCAGCGATCCCAAACCCGATCTTAAGTTGAAACGTTTGAAGTTGCAAACAGAATTTGATTTGCTTTCAACAAATAAAGCAGAATATTTACTTAAAAGAACTAAAGCCACCTATTATGAACATGGGGACAGAGCAGGCCGTCTTCTTGCCTCCCAGCTTAAACACCAGTCCGCATCCCGCTTTATTACACAGATTTATGATAACCATTCTAATAAGCTTGTTACTGATCCTCAAAAAATTAACTCTGTATTTTCCTCCTTTTATTCCAGTCTTTATACTTCTCAACCTCCCTCTGATGCTTCCTTAATGGAGTCTTTCCTACATAATTTAAATATACCCACTATTAATACATTAACACAGGAGACATTAGACAAACCTCTCAGATTAGATGAAATCACCACTTGCATTGGTCTCATGCAGTGTAACAAGGCTCCAGGGCCTGATGGCTTCCCCTTAGATTTTTATAAGAAATTCTCAGTGCAGTTAGCCCCCTTATTGTTTGATATGTACAAGGAGTCGTTTGAGCATGGTTTTCTCCCAGCCTCATTGAATCAAGCATCTATCTCCCTTCTATTAAAAAAAAATAAAGACCCAACTTTATGCAGTAGCTACAGACCTATCAGTTTATTGAATGCTGATGTAAAAATTCTAGCAAAGGTGCTGGCAAAGCGCATAGATGCGTGTCTTCCCGATATTATATCTGAGGATCAGACTGGGTTTATTAGGGGACATCAGATGTCATCTAATATCCGGCGTTTGCTAAACATTCTTTTTAGTCCATCTCTTTCTACTAAGTCTGAAATGATCATTTCCCTTGATGCTGAAAAAGCATTTGACCGCGTCGAATGGAATTATTTATTTACTGCATTAAAAATTTTTGCTTTTGGTAATAATATTATTTCATGGATTCGCCTCTTATACTCTGCTCCCTCTGCAAGTGTTAAAACTAATGCTGACAGTTCATCATTCTTTCCCCTCTCCCGCGGGACACGACAGGGTCTCCTCTGCTCTTTGCTTTAGCCATCGAGCCTCTTTCTATTGCCTTAAAAACATCTCCCTCTATATGTGGGATTCATAGGGGTGGCACAGAACATCGGGTTTCTCTATATGCTGATGATTTGTTGTTGTATGTTCAAGATCCAGTTGGCTGTGTGAATGAGATCATGCACTTGCTTGACACCTTTGGTTCTTTTTCAGGTTACAAATTAAACTTTACACCCTTCCCCCTTCCCTTCCCTTCCATTTCTCCCCTGCAGGGTTTCGATATTTAGGTGTAAACATTTCATACCCTTTCAGTTCTCTCTTTAAGAATAACTTCACAAATTTGGTTGATCAAATTAAGCTTGATTTAAAACGATGGGACAGCCTGCCCCTTTCTCTTGTAGGAAGAGTGGAGACCATTAAAATGAATGTTTTGCCACGATTTTTATTTCTTTTTCAGTCTCTCCCTCTTTTTCTACCTAAATCTTTTTTTAAATGCTTAGATAAAATCATCTCTTCATTCATTTGGGCAGGTAAGATTTCTAAGGTTAATAGATCTATCCTTCAGCGAAACAAATGTGACGGAGGTCTAGCCCTGCCTAATTTTCTTTTTTATTACTGGTCTGCTAATATTTCTAAGATTTTCTTATGGTGTAATGCGCCGGAGGTCAACTGGTGTACTCTAGAAGCTACTTCTTGCCTTTCTTCTTCCCTCCCTGCACTAGTCTTTGCTCCTTTGTCTCTGCGTCCCTCTAGTTATACTAAAAATCCCACTGTGTTATCGACATTAAAAATTTGGAAACAATTCCGACAACATTTTCGTTTGGAGTCACTATCTGTTTCAAGTCCTATTTGCAATAATCACTTGTTTTTGCCACCAGGTATTGATCACACCTTTAAAAGATGGCGAGATAAAGGCATTGTTTGTTTTTCAGATCTTTTTATTGATAATTCTTTTGCTACATTTACAAATCTTATTTCTAAATTTAACTTACACTCTTCAGGTTTGTTCAGGTATTTTCAAGTCCGTAATTTTGCTAAAACCAACTTCCCCAGTTTCCCTCTATTACCAGAAAAATCTCTGCTTGAGAAATTACTGTCAGCTTCTACAGGTGGTAGTCGTATATCCTCTATCCATGCCATGTTACTTTCATCTAGTACATCCTCTCTTAACTGCTTGAAGATAACTTGGGAGAATGAGTTGCAAATCAAGTTATCGCAAGAGCTATGGTCTGAGGCTAGAGTTAACTCTACCACTGTATGTGCTCGACTAAGTCTCATTCAGCTAAAAGTCTTGCATCGAATTCATTTGACCAAAGCTAGACTTCATAAATTGTTCCCACAAACAGAAGACTCTTGTACCAGATGCTCTCTCCCGCTGATCACACTCATACATTCTTTAGCTGCCCAAAACTGGCCTCATTTTGGGCTTCTTTTTTTGACTTCATGTCTAGGGCTCTGCATGTTTCTTTATCCCCATGTCCTATAGTTGCCATCTTCGGTGTGTCTCACTTGTCATCTATCACAAGGCAGAAAGCAGAGGTTATTGCCTTTGCTTCTCTTATAGCTAGAAGGTGCATCTTGTTGCATTGGAAGTGCCCAACCCCACCCCCAACTACCTCTTGGTTAAAGGATCTGATGTCATTCCTTTCTCTCGAAAAATTTTAATATACTTCTCGGGGCTCAACTGATAAATTTTATAAAACTTGGAACCCTATTCTAAATCTTTATGACTCAATGTCCTCACTAGATTCCGACTAATTATATAAATCTTGGATGTGCATTCATGGATTTTTGAATCGGTATACGTGTGCATTGTTTTGGATACATAACTGTATGAATATGCTTCTTTATACTATTTCCAATTTATACTTTTTTTTTTTTCTTCTCTTTTTTATATATGCATCTTATTGGTATAATTGTATACAAAGATTGTTGATATTTTCTAATCCTCCTGGGGGGGGGGGGGGGTGGCTATTTTTATTTATTTATTCTTATTATTTTCCTTGTCTCTTTCCTCATTTAGTTATATGTGGGAAAGAAATGTGTAAAAAGGAAAAAAAAAGTGCAGACAATGTCTTCTCTTTTATGATTGCTTGTCTTTCATTTTGTCTGTATAATAAAAATTGTGGATAAAAAAAAACACTTGTGGAGACAAAACAAAAGCATGATTTTAAATGTAAAAAAAATAAATAGATAGAAAAAACACCAAAGCACCATCTCTTGGCCTAGCTGGATCTGGCCATAACACTTCATCCACATCACAGGCGATGTCCTCTCACGCAAGACAGCGAGGGAAGAATCTTCTTGAATGGCGAATTCATCCTTGTACAGACCCTGCATCAATTAGGTCAGGCCTTCTCCATGGCTTGAATGAGGCACATCCTGACACAGGGCTGGAGATTGTAAACCTTCCATGCCAAAAAACAAACAAACAAAAACCTCCTCAATGGGTCAAGTCACCCTTATTTATATAGCGCTTTTTACAATGCAGATTGTGTCAAAGCAGCTTTACATTGATAATTGGTATATAATTTTTCTTTTAAAGAATAGTGTCAATGCAGGCAGATCAAAAGCACTGTTGAATAAATGTCAAGAATACTGTTGAATATCAAATGTCAAGTCAAATTAAATTAAATTAGGGTTGCACGATTAATCGTATTTTAATCACGATAACGATATCTGCTTCTTTTAAATAATCGTCACGATATTGGCCCACTCTATGAAAATGAACATAATTTGGAAATATTGGAAGTAATATTAGGAGTTTCGCTGTTTTATCTTTTGAAGTTCCTAAAGGTTTTACCAGTTTTCATAATGTTGATCAGCTAGAAATGATTGTTCTTTGCTTTACAAATTTGCCGGGCAATTTGAATCTGGTTTGTCTTATTGCAAACGAATTTTGTTGCTTTAAAATCTAATGTGAATACATATTACAAAGCGCTCACCAAAACCATGTTTTGTATTGATTTACCATCTAACGAAGTTATCATAGTTGGTTAAATTAAGTCGTTGTGCCACCTACAGGCCTTTTGGGTGAATTGTAGGTTGGTAAAGAACTTGCAAAATAGCCATAATTACATTACTCTTTTTGATAGAATAAACGTAATTAATAATCGTGATTATAATTTTGAGGAAACTGTGGCACTGGCTGTGGTCGTATCAAGGCGCCGGTCCTCGGTCTCATCTGGATACGGCCCGAATCCGGTTGACTACGGTAAACCTCGGGATAAACAGAAAGACTAATATTAGCGTAGATGCCATTCTTTTTCTGATGTAACGAGTACATCTGGTGTCATAGGAAGTGTTCCCGGTTCCAGCTGAACTAATTTATGCAGCCTAATAATCCTTTAATGGATTTGAAAATATAAATTTATAATGTGTTATGTGTATGCCAGGTTAAAGAGATGCGTTTTTAGTCTCGATTTAAACTGACAGAGTGTGTCTGCATCCCGAACAATGCTAGGAAGATTGTTCCACAGTTTAGGTGCCAAATAGGAGAAGGATCTACCACCTGCGGTTGATTTTGATATTCTAGGTATTATCAGCTGGCCTGAATTCTGAGATCGCAGTAAACGTGAAGGACTATAATGCATTAAGAGCTCGCTTAGGTACTGGGGGGCTAAACCATTTAGTGCTTTGTAAGTAATTAACAAGATTTTAAAATCTATATGATGTTTCACAGGAAGCCAATGCAGTGACGACAGAACTGGGCTAATATGGTCATACTTCCTAGTTCTAGTAAGAACTCTAGCTGCTGCATTTTGTACGAGCTGTAGTTTATTTATCAAGCGGGAGGAACAACCACCCAGTAGAGCGTTACAGTAATCTAGCCTTGAGGTCATGAACGCATGAACTAACTGTTCTGCATTCTTCATTGAGAGCATATGTCGTAGTTTAGATATATTTTTAAGATGGAAGAATGTGGTTTTACAGATGCTACTAACATGGCCTTCAAATGAAAGATTGGTATCAAAGAGCACACCCAGGTTCCTAGCTGACGACGAAGACTTAACAGAGCAGCCATCAAGTGTTAGACAGTATTCTAGGTTATTACGTGAAGAAGTTTTCGGTCCAAAAATTTGAATCTCTGTTTTTTCTGAATTTAGTAGTAGGAAATTACTGGTCATCCAGTTTTTTATATCAGCTATACATTCTGTTAATTTTGTGAATTGGTGATTTTCGTCAGGGCGCGAAGAAATATAGAGCTGAGTATCATCAGCGTAACAGTGAAAACTAACGCCATGCTTCCTAATGATATCTCCCAAGGGTAGCATGTACAGAGTGAAAAGCAACGGTCCTAGTACTGAGCCTTGCGGTACTTCATATTGAACTTGTGATCGATATGACATCTCATCATTTACTACTACAAACTGATAATGGTCAGATAAGTATGATTTGAACCATGCCAATGCAATTCCACTAATGCCAACATAGTTTTCAAATCTATTTAAGAGAATATTGTGATCAATAGTGTCAAATGCAGCACTAAGATCCAGTAACACTAATAGAGAGATACAACCACGATCTGATGATAAGAGCAAATCATTAGTAACTCTAATGAGAGCAGTCTCAGTACTATGGTACGGTCTAAATCCTGACTGGAAATCCTCACAGATATTATTTCTTTCTGAAAAGGAACATAGTTGCGATGAAACTGCCTTTTCTAGTATTTTTGATAGAAAAGTGAGATTTGAAATCGGCCTGTAATTGACTAATTCTTTAGGATCTAGTTGTGGTTTTTTAATAATAGGTTTAATACAGTTTTTCTCAATTGTTTACACACAAATATTGGTACTTGAGACACAATGACCACAACATGTAACTCATGCACCAACCCCCTGAACCAATTCTGCTAAACTACAAGCACAATTCCTGCTTTACACTCACATTGCAGTTCTAAAACACACTTTTTTCAAAACACTACACACAATTCTCTGCATTTGGCACAATTTTCGGGCAGAAAAATCTCTTGTTTTCACAAGGAACACACTGCCATTCAAATATGCACACTGACTCATCACATGGGCAAACACCTGTCACACATTTTTACAATTAGCAAACAGAGCTTTAGCATAAAAGGGCAACAGGTGAGCTCTTCTGTTTTGGAGCAATGGATGCCAACAATGGAAACAGAGGCAGAGCAGCATAGTTTTTTTTTACTGTAACTGTATACAGTAAATTCTTCTGTTGTTTTGTACGGTATGTGCAACTTTGCATTGGTTGGGATGTGCACTGTACATTGTTTTTGTTAGAAAAATAAAATATATTTGTTACCGTGTATTTGTGTGTTCTGACTATATATATATATATATATATATGTATATGTATGTATATATATATGTATATGTATGTATATGTATATATATATATGTATATGTATGTATGTATGTATATATATATATATATGTATATGTATGTATATATATATATATATATGTATATGTATGTATATATATATATATATATGTATATGTATGTATATATGTATATGTATATGTATGTATATATATATGTATGTGTATGTATATATATGTATATGTATGTATATGTATATATATATACACATATATATGTATATATATATATATATATACACATACATACACACATATATATATATATATATATATATATATATATATATATATATACTACAAATATTTTACAACACACTTATGTATGTACTGTCTGTAGTAAGTGTAACACTGAACCAAATAAAGACCAAAGTCATTATGATGAATGGAGAAGTGTTTTCCATTCATCATAGTGTTTTACATAGAGCACATCAGTGTTCAACTGGTTCTTATAAATGTCTATTCATATGATGGTTTGTGTGTGTCATTTGAAAACAAAATACCATTTTGAGAAGAAAGAACATTGTTTTGAATGTAAAGTTTCATTTTGCAGGAGAATTGAGGGGTTTTGCCCATTGTGTGTGTGTTTTTTGATTTGTGTGTAGAGTTCTGAGAGTATGAGGCATGCTTTCAGAAAATGTGTGTAAACAATCAAGAAAAACTGTAATAGCCAGCTTAAAAGTTTTTGGTACGTATCCTAATGACAACGATGAATTAACAATATTAAGAAGTGGATCTATGACTTCTGGAAGCATCTCTTTCAATAGCTTAGTCGGTATAGGGTCTAACATACATGTTGTTGATTTTGATGATTTAACAAGTTTAGACAATTCTTCCTCTCCTAAAGCAGTAAATGAATTGAATTTTTCTTTAGGGACACTACAATGCAAGGTCTGACATGATACTGTAGTAGACGGTTGCATGGTTATAATTTTCTCTCTAATATTATCAATCTTGCAAGCAAAGAAGTTCATAAAGTCATTACTGTTGTGCTCTTTGGAAACATCAGAAGTTGAAGCTTTATTTCTTGTTAATTTAGCCACTGTATCAAACAAATACCTAGGGTTGTGTTTATTTTCTTCTAAGAGTTTTGAGAAATAGGCAGATCTAGCAGTTTTTAAGGCCTTTCTGTACTCAATCATTTTCTCTCTCCACGAAATGCGAAATACTTCTAGTTTTGTTTTCTTCCAGCTACGCTCCATTTTTCTGGCTGCAGTTTTTAGGGCCCAAGTGTGCTCACTGTACCATGGCATTGGATTAATTTCCTTAATCTTTTTTAAACGCAAAGGAGCAACTGAATCTAATGTGCTGGAAAAGACAGAGGCAATAGTTTCTGTTGCAACATCGAGGTCTTCTAAGCTGTCTGGTATGCTAAGGCGATGAAACTGATCAGGAAGATTATTTATAAAGCGATCTTTAGTGGTAGAAGTGATGGTTCTACCATATTTATGGCGGGGAGGGAGTTTAGCCGCTTTCACCAAATGTAATATACACGAGACTAGATAATGATCTGAGATGTCGTCACTCTGCTGCAGAATTTCAACGGCATCGATATTGATTCCATGCGACAGTATTAGATCTAAAGTATGATTACGACAATGAGTGGGTCCCGACACGTGTTGTCTAACACCAATAGAGTTTAGAATGTCCGTAAATGCCAATCCCAATGAGTCTTTTTTATTATCTACATGGATATTAAAATCACCAACAACAAGGACTTTATCTGCACCCTAGTGAAAAAAAAGTATACTTTATTGTATTTTAAATATATTCCCTTTTTCTATAGTACACTGCAAATATACTAACAAAAAATGTACTATCATTAAATATATAAAAAGTATATTAGTATCATATTTTCACAATGCAACTTTTAACACACTTTAAAATAATTGTACTTTAGTATATTTTCTAAAAAATATATTTTAGAAAAATATACTTGAAGTGTAAGTTCAGTTTATTTTTTAAAAGTGTATTTATTTGCACTTTATAAAAATATATTTGAGGTATATTTTAACAGTGTGCTGAAAATGATCATTGTAACAATGCACTGAAAGTATATTTAAAAAATACATTATTTAATATCCTGAAGTTGTAGTGTATCTAATGTTAAATTTGAGTATATTTTTTAAGTTTACTTTTTCATCCTTGGAATTCATTATATTACTTGTGCTATTTATTTCAGTATGAATGCATTAAGCCCATTTAGTATATGCAGTGTAGCCTATAATTTCCAAATATGTGTAAATGTTTATTAAGTTTACACTGGCAGAATCATTTTACAATCGTACACACAAATCTATATTAAACAACACACCAGCAGCACAAGTAATGCGAAAAAATATGTCGAGTGGTTAAACTTATCGGAATTCAAATGTCTCTTCAACTTGGTCTGTGACCAATCAGATTTTGTTGCTCACTGCCTTCAGCCAATCAGAGCTGCTGACGTCACGGTTGTCGTCTGAATCTCCTCGCTCAGTCACTCAGGTGAAGTATAATGTCGCAATGTGTAATTTATTTAATAATTTATTTAATTTTGTGTGGTGGTTTATGGCACATGTTTGTATGCAGCACCAAAACATTCATATGATTGGTCAAATCGGCCCGTATTCTGTACGATATTAATTCATAAAGTGTTTTATGCTTGACTATGTACCGAAAACAATATCGACATGCCATTCTGATACAGTTCCTGCTGCTAATCCTCATTTACTGTTCAGAAATAGTATTGGTTCAATGTAGGATTTAGACAGACTATTGTAAACGTGAATAAAGAGTTGAACATGCTGTCTTATATCTTTGGTATATTCTGTCAACAGATGCTGTTCTTCACGAGTCTCTGCGGTCATCATTGTGCCATCAGACACAATGAGAAGCTCATCAGAAAATGGAATATAATGTGTAATTTGTATTTGTGTATAGAGGGTCACCATGGTCCAATATTTTTTTTTCTTTAATGAAAAACATGGTAAGTTTTGCTGAATCTAAGTTTAAATAAAAACTATTGGATTTGTCAATGAAATATGTCTCTTCATTAGTGATGTTGTTACATTTTATTTGTTTTAATGGCCTTGAAAACAAATTCATTCAACTTTGGGAAAATGTGTTAAACTGTATTTAAATAGTAGCACAACTGTATTGTGTGAGATTATGTAATTCAAAGTACAGTAGTCAACATTTGAAGTGGATCAAAAAAGTCAGGACAACTTTGATTAAAGGTTTTGATCAAATGTTGACTATATTATACAAAGTATAAGTAATAACAAAGTGTATTGTTATTGACTGCAAAGTGTGTAATGTTTAATATTTGGAATAAGCCAAAGGTACTGAGCATACAGTACTATTACCTGTAAAATAATATATTCAGTGTATATTGCTTGTGTTTTCTGAAGACACTCGTAATTATTTTGTAATGTACTTAAATCACAAATAAAGTGTACTTATAACACAAAGTGTACTCATAACAGAAATAAAGTATACTTATAACACAAATAAAAGTATACTTATAACAAAAATAAAATATACTTATAATACAACTTATATTATAACAAAAAATTATACTTTTAACACAAATTAAGTACACTTTAATATCACTAATCAAGCATGTAATTAGTCCCTACACAGACATATACTTAAAGTGTACTAAGTATACTTGAAGTTGTTCCAATTTAGCACACATAAGTATACTAAATATACTTAAAGTTGTATTTTAATACTACTTAATTTCAACTTAAATATACTTAGTACAAAATTAGTTGTTTCAAAATAGCACACTTTAAATGAACTAATCATTAACACACTTGAAATATACTAATAATTAGTCTTGCTGCAAGTATACTTAGTATACTTTTTTTTCACTAGGGCAGCTAGTACTAACTCTGATAGAAAATCAGCAAATTCTTTAATAAAGTCTGTATGGTGTCCTGGTGGCCTGTATACAGTAGCCAACACAAATGTCAATTTACATAATGTTACGTAAAGCACCATCACTTCGAAGGAATTATATTTGAAAGACTTTTGACTAATACTGTAAATATTACTATAAATTACAGCAACACCTCCCCCTTTGCCTTTTTTTGTCGAGGATTGTGTCGATAATCATAACCTTGAGGGCTGGACTCATTTAAAGTAGTGTAATCGTCCGGTTTTAGCCAGGTTTCTGTCAAACACAGCACATCTAGATTATTGTCTGTGATAATATAATTTACAATAAGTGCTTTTGAAGAAAGTGATCTAATATTTAACAATCCAAGCTTTATCATTTGTTTATCATTATTATCTCGATTTTTTATTTGTTGAACATCAATTAAATTTTTTCCATTAAATGGGTTTGGAAGTTTTTTGTTTTTATTAATTCGGGGTACAGACACAGTCTCTATGTGATAATATATATAATATTAATAATAATAAGAGTTTCTATGTGTTGGGATTTATCTGACTTCTGTAACGTGAGGCAGCTAGCAGACGGTCGGTTTAGCCAGTCTGTCTGCTTCCTGACCTGGGCCGTAGTTTGTCATGTTTCAGCTCTAAGACTATGTGCCATATTACTAGAGAGAAGAGCAGCACCATCCCGGGAAGGATGAATACCATCTCTTTTCAACAGGTCAGGTCTGCCCCAAAAACTTTTCCAATTGTCTTTGAAACCTATATTATTCTGCGGACACCACTTAGACAGCCAGCCATTGAGTGATGATAACCTGCTAACTATCTCATCACTCCGACGAACAGGAAGGGGACCAGAGCAAATTACTTCTCCTGACATTGTACTTGCAAGTTCACACACCTCTTTAATGTTAATTTTAGTGATCTCCGACTGGCGAAGTCGAACATCATTTGTGCCGACGTGAATAATAATCTTAGAGTATTTACGATTAGCATTAGCCAGCACTTTTAAATTTGCTTTGATGTCAGGTGCTCTGGCTCCCAGCAAACATGTGACTATGGTGGCTGGTGTCTCTATTTTCACGTTCCGTGTAATAGAATCGCCAATTACTAGGGCACTTTCAACAGGATTCTCAGTGGGTGCGTCACTGAGTGGGGAGAACCTGTTTGATGTTCTTAATGGAACGGAAGAGTGGTGTTTTCCGCGACTAGGCCGCCTCACCGTTACCCAAGTGCCCTGCTGCGCGGGCTCTACAGCCGGAACCGAACAATGTACAGAGTTCACTAAGCTAGTCGCATCCAAAACAGTATCTGAAGCCCCTGCATTCTTACTATCCTCGATTAAAGTTTGGATGCGTGTCTCTAATTCTGAGATTCTCTCTGTCAGCCTGACTATTTCCCTACATTTATGACATGTAAATCCCTCGTCACTGACAGAGAGGGCTATGCTAAACATGTGACAGATGGAACACGATATAACACTGGGAAAGGATGACATAACTCACCATGTTTGTAGACTGATCCGAGTTGCCACAGCTGTTTGATGAACGCGTTGGAAGAGGAGCGCGCGAAACTGATGACAAGTTAAACAAGCTAGCGGGATGCAAACGCGTTGTAACAGCGATTTAGATTCAAAGATTACAAGCTGGCGACGTCAGATTAATGTGGTGGGCAATAGTATATATATATATAAAGTAATGATAATATAAGCAACAAAAAGTACGAGATTCAATAAAAGTAAGAGAAAACAAAGCTATACGGAGATACAAAACACTGAGCAGCGAGGCAGAGAGGCAGGCAGGAGCAATCGAGACTCCTGAGACTCCTGTTATCACTGTAAAGCTGCTTTGACTATACTATACTAGACTAGACTATACTATACTAGACTAGACTAGACTAGACTATACTATACTATACTATACTATACTAGACTAGACTATACTATACTAGACTAGACTATACTATAATAGACTCCTGAGACTCCTGTTATCACTGTAAAGCTGCTTTGACTACACTATACTATACTAGACTAGACTATACTATACTATACTATACTATACTAGACTATACTATACTATACTAGACCATGCTAGACTAGACTAGACTAGACTATACTATACTGTACTAGGCAATGCTATGCTATACTATACTATACTAGGCTATGCTATGCAATGCTATGCTATGCTATGCTATGCTATACTATACTATACTATACTATACTATACTATACTATACTATACTATACTATACTATACTAGGCTATGCTATGCTATACTATACTAGACTAGACTATACTATAATAGACTCCTGAGACTCCTGTTATCACTGTAAAGCTGCTTTGACTATACTATACTATACTAGACTAGACTAGACTAGACTATACTATACTATACTAGACTATACTATACTATACTAGACCATGCTAGACTAGACTAGACTATACTGTACTAGGCAATGCTATGCTATACTATACTATACTAGGCTATGCTATGCAATGCTATGCTATGCTATGCTATACTATACTATACTATACTATACTAGGCTATGCTATGCTATACTATACTATACTAGACTATGCTATACTAGACTATGCTATACTAGACTATGCTATACTATACTATACTATACTAGGCTCTGCTATACTATACTATACTATACTATACTATACTATACTATACTAAGCTATGCTATGCTATGCTATGATATACTATACTATACTAGGCTATGTTATACTATACTTTGCTATACTATACTATACTATACTATACTATACTATACTATACTATACTAGACTATGCTATGCTAGACCATGCTAGACTAGACTAGACCAGACTAGACTAGACTATACTAGACTAGTATCTGTGTAGTATAAATTGCAACTGAAATAAAGGTGACTTGACTTGATTTAGGCCGGACCCAACATGAAGACGTGATGCTGAAGCAGAATGAATCTCTCACTGACTCTGAACTTTGTTTTTGTGTGTGTGTGTGTGTGTGTGTGTGTGTGTGTGTGTGTGTGTGTGTGTACTGTATCATGCTTTTCATTTAGAGTTTTCTTTGACCTTTCAGTCATTTGCATTTAGACTGCTGTATGTTTGCAGTATGTAAGTACTGTATATACAGACATTCAATACTATATAATATTGAATATAATACTGTACTTGCAGTACATACAGTATACTTTAAATTCACATTACTTTTGATTTCTATACATTTTATATAATGGCAAAATGTGTTTACTGTGTTACAATATACTTTTTTTCTGTAACCTCATGTTCTGGATGTTGTGTTTTCCATTTTTTAATGTAGTGTCTAATGAATGATCTGTAGTGTTTATATATAGTTTAATGTGTGTATGATCTGAAAGCTTTGTTTGATTTTTGCCATAAGAGTCAGAGGTTTTGTGAAATTAGTTTGAAGATTGCATTTGTGTTTAATGTT
Organism: Megalobrama amblycephala; assembly: GCF_018812025.1. NCBI lineage: Eukaryota > Metazoa > Chordata > Actinopteri > Cypriniformes > Xenocyprididae > Megalobrama > Megalobrama amblycephala. The sequence continues at coordinate 23,160,566 of NC_063057.1, read as the reverse complement.
TTGAGAAAATGAGTGATGGTTTCAAGAAATGTGTTTTAGCAATTGTGAAATACTGTAAAACAACACATTGTTTCAAGTGAGGCTCCCGCACTGCCTCCTGTGCACCACCAGAGGGAGCCATCACCCGAATATTGACTGTTCCTCATTTGAACTTCATTTCCCATAGGCCCTCATTCCTGGGACTGATTGCACTCTCACCTACATTACAGTTTTTTACAGACGCCAGGACACATTTCTCAATACTTAGGTCACTTTTGCAAAACTCTTCACACAGTGAGCACAACAGAAGTCTATGTGGGCTAAACTGAGGATCAATTATCATTGCTTTGGCACAAAATGCATTCAATGACTACATCTCTCAAATTTCATGAATTCTTTTCTCACTCAGACTCAACAACTGCCAAAACTCTTTGTACGTACAGGCCAATTAGCACATGATTACATACTGTTTTCAAAACTGTTAAACTTATGTTCAAAACAATAACATAATACAAAACTGAATAAGACAGCAATTTGCTACATTCATACAGTAATATTTTAATGAAATATATTTTAAATCTTAAAATTAAATGCTATAAAACAATTGAATTGTATCTGTATCAGTGGATGGTGTGTATACAAATTCTTGTATTTTGAAATTATAAAAAATTATAAAAATAAATAAACGACATAAAATATTGACAAATTCTGCATCATGTCTGATTCATTCCAGTAACATATATTGCAGTGAATTATAAACAGAGTTATGTCCTTGTTTTACACAAGAAAACACTGTATAATGCTACATGTTGTTAGTGTTTTTTAGGTCATTGTTTTGTGGGTGATGAAGTGTGTTTGTCGGCTGTCAACCTTTGCTAGTGTTCTGAAAGAATAAGTTGATTTGAGACCTGAATAAAGTGTTTTGGTAGTTGTAGTGCATTTTGAATGTGAAATTAACTGCTTTGCCAAGATGAAAGTGGTTAGGAGAACTGTGTGAAGAGTTTTGCAAAAGTGACCTAAGTATTGAGAAATGTGTCCTAGCATCTGTAAAAAACTGTAATAGTGCCATATAAATAAAATAGACATTGACAAGCCTGAAATATAGGCCTGGCTTGACTGTCATGTCCTCTTGGGTCAGTATGCAATGAATATGACACTGATGCATTTCTCGGCATTTTGACTTTTTGCTGACATTTTATTTAGACTTTTTTTTCTCTAAATGTAACAAGTTTTATCTCGAAACACAACTTTGTTCTCAAAATCTAATGATTTTAAACTTGAGATGGTTTTATTATTTGTTTATTATTGCTTGGCCCTAATCTTCTTCCGTATAAAAGCATTACCACTGAAATCAATAAGATCTATTATGAGGAGTAAAATTATGTTTGTAAATCATTTCCAATAAATGAGTATCACATTTCAGCACAAATTTACACATTGCACAGATTTATTAAAGATAATTCAGGGAAGTGTAAACCAGATTTCATTTAGAAGAAATGATTTTAACCATTTTAATTTATAAAGTTATAAAGTTTATAAAGTGTATATAAAGTTTTCCACTCAGACAGTCAAAATCAATTGTTTTAAACCCATCATCAGTGTAATCCTTTACAGTCACGGTCATTTTATTATAATACACTTTAACATGTATATTATATGTATATTATACCTTTTATTATTCTATTATATAACATGCATATTATACCTTTTATTTTTCTGGATTCTTTTATGAACAAAGTTCAATGAACAGCATTTATTTGCAGTTACCAAATATATTTAAATGTGTTACATTCATTAAAGCATTTATTAAATAGAAATCTTTTGTAACATTTTCACTCCTCACTCACTTTTCATCACTTTAATGTGTGATGAATAAAACTATTAATTTCTCTCTTTTTAAACCTCAAGCCACAAATGTTTAAATGTTATCAATGTTTAAAAAAAAAAAAAAAAAAAAAAAAAATATATATATATATATATATATATATATATATATATTGAGATCGAAACTGTGACAGAGTTTTTGATCATGTCTAAATATACGTGTATATCCATATTCAATACCTGATAATATAAAGTCATTATTTCTGGACCTGTTTGCAGCAACAAGAATTTGATCTACCCTGTATAAAAATAGACCTGTGCTGCCATCTAGTGGTTATGATATGTATTACTTTTGTTTTCTTTCTGTCAACCATATAACACCATCTGCGTAGTTTACCTTACATAATATACATTACCAGTCAAAAGTGTGGAAGCATTACTATTTTTAATGTTTTGGAACAAAGTCTCTTCTGCTCATTAAGGCTGCATTTATTTAATAATAAATACAGAAAAAAACAGTACTATTGTGACATTTTTTTTAATTAAAATGATGACTTTCTATTTTAATATACTTTAAAATATAATTTATTCCTGTGATCAAAGCTGAATTTTCAGCATCATTACTCCAGTCTTCAGTGTCACATGATCCTTCAGAAATCATTCTGATATGATGATTTATTATCAATGTTGAAAACAGTTGAGCTGCTTCATATTATTTTATAATCTGTGATATGAAAAATATCAGTATTTATATAAAAAAGAAATCTTATGTGTGTAACATTATACACTACCATTGCAGCCTATACAATTTAGCATCTCCAGTGTATTGTCATCATGTTGATAAAGTTTGGTGTGAATCATATAAACTTCTTAGGAGTAGTTAAAAATTTAAGAAGTTAAAAAAGCCTTATTTTTCTAAAAACTGTTCATGTTGGCCTGTAAATTAGAAATCTGTCCGTCGATGATAACAAATGTACTGAGTTAAGTGACAGTAGGTAAAACTAACCCCCTACTTTTGTCAAAAGGTGGCGCTACAGAGTTTCCTCTCCATGGCCGTTTCTAAGGCTTTGTCAGCGTCTAACAGCCGACAACTCTGATGTGTGTGTTTAGTTTCGTATCATTTGAAGCATGCTATGAGCCTCAAAAATACCCAGAAAGATTATTGAAGTTTTATGTATTTCCATGGAAGTATTTAAAATATCAAGATTTATTTTTCCAGGTCTACATCTGTTGTGTCTTGCTATTATTCTGAAGACTTTTTTATAGCAAACTGAATAAAAATAACATGATTTCAAACCATTTTTGAAAGTGACACTTCCTGCTGCCAGTTGGTGGTACTATGACTTTGACTCACAATAGTCATATCTACAACAATAATGCAGCTGAAGTTACATCAAAATATGGCCAAACCGTCTAAGATATCAAAAATCTGCTTGCAATTTAGCATCTTCAGTGTCTTGACTTAATGCTGACCAAGTTTGGGGGTGATCGGAGGAATAGTCTAGGAGGAGTATATCAAATTCTAGAGCATCCTTTTTTCAAACAACCCTTAATAGATGACTTCCTTTTGGGCGAAGCTAATTACATGCATCGCAGAAGTTGTTTGGCCTGATGAGATCTGTATGTGTATCCAAGATTTCAGATTCTGTGCCAAGAATATCTAACAAATTTTAAAATAGCTTTTTGTGTAATCATGATATGGAGATGTAAATCATCACAAAAATGCAGTGAATACCAGGAATGACTTCCCAGCAAACATTCGGAGGTCTATTGACCGTTGAAAAGACGTCCGTCCGACACGTCCCGTCATGGTTGAAAAATAGATCCAAAATGAAAGTTGAACCGACGTCTTTGACGTCTTCTGGACGTGAACTGCACGTCCATGGACGTCTAAATGCGTCGTCTTCTGGACGTGTAAATGCATCATCTTGTAAACGTGTAAATGCGTCATCTTCTAGACGTGTAAATGTGTTGGTGCATATTTTAAGTGTATATATATGCCTGATTATAAAATAATCACACACCCATTGTGTAACATCGTGAAAGGCAATTAATTACGTCTTGAGGTTTAACTTGACAAAAGGTTCAAAATCGGTCCAGTCAGACCTGGACATACATAAAAAAAATCACATGTACATCACAAACAAGAACACATTATTTGTGGAGATAAGCAAAAAAGAAGCATATTCCATTTGTTCACTTTTTCCCAGTCTTGTTTGCCTGCTGATTTCCGGTAAAAATAAGGTTGTGAAAACAGAAGTGCAAGACTGAATTAACAGTGAGCAAAAACACTTATTGTTTAAAACCATAAACTAGTACTTCACTAATTAATTCAATTGTGGATAGGACAACCCCATGGCTGGAACAAACATGCCGTCAGGTCTGTGCTCACTCCTCGAAGCTGTGAAGAGGCAAAACAACATTACGAATTGCTGTTATTAATTTTTCCGGACCATCGTGTAGAAGATGTGATTCAAAGCTGAATTTATCATCATTACTACAGTCTTAAGAGTCACAAGATCCTTCACAAATCATTCTGATATTCCAAATTAATGTTCAAGAAACATGTATTATCACTATAAATGTTGAAAACAGTTGTGTACAATTTTATCAGGATTATTTGATGAGTATAGAGTTCAAGAGAACAACATTTATCTGAAATATAAAGCTTTTGCAACTTTGATCACAGGAATAAATGACATTTTATACTATTTTTAAAATAAAAAATAGTTATTGAAATTAAAAACATTGACAATATTACAGTTTTTTATTATTATTATTATTATTATTATTTTTTTAAATGCAGCCTTAATGAGCAAAACAGACTTCTTTCAAAAACAATCAATTAGTACAGTTTCCAAACTTTTGACTGGTAGTGTATATTGAGCTGTGTTGTCACTAAGGTGGACTGCGTTTAAAATAAGATGTGACTAAAGTTCTCACATACACTGGGGTGCCCTCTGGGACGGGGGCGTCCTCTGGGACTGCGGTGCCCGTGAAGAATTTGGGACAGGAGACAATACTGAATACACATTACAAACAAAAGGTGTGAAAAATAATACAAAGTTATTTAAGGTAAAAAATGTCACATTAATTGTTGAACACCGTAAGTGTACGATTAATTAAAAATGTGGATGAAATTAAACAAGAAAACAATACTATGCCTCTTTCGGTTGCCCCAGATGGCCTGGAGAACGAATCATAAATTCTCCGTCTGGCAGATGGCTGTTCGTTATGTGAACCTGAGAGACAAATTGCACATTAAATGTAACTTCATTTAGTACAATAAACTTTACAAATGTTTTTTTTTTTTTATTATCATTAAAACAGTTAATTTTATGAAAGTGTAAATATTAACAGTAAATCACTTTACAGTATAATACCGCATTAGTTATGAAATCATCTGGCTGTACTTTTAGGTAATTCTTGTTGAGCAATGACAGACATTATAAGCTCTGTATTTGTAACTATTAACTTCAGAGAATTCAGTGATTCAGAGAAATGTATATGTTTATACGCTAAGCTGTGTTGTCACTAAGGTAGAATCCATGTAAAATAAGATGTGACTGTAAAGTTCTCACATACAGTGGGATGTCCTCTGGGACTGGGGTGCCCTCTGGGACTGGGATTGGGGTGCCCTCTGGGACTGGGATTGGGGTGCCCTCTGGGACTGGGACTGGGGCACCCTCTGGTACTGGGACTGGGGTGCCCTCTGGTACTGGGATTGGGGTGCCCTCTGGTACTGGGACTGGGGTGCCCTCTGGGACTGGGACTGGGGTGTCCTCTGGTACTGGGATTGGGGTGTCCTCTGGTACTGGGACCAGGGTGCCCTCTGGTAATGGGATTGGGGTGCCCTCTGGTACTGGGATTGGGGTGTCCTCTGGTACTGGGACTGGGGCGCCCTCTGGTACTGGGACTGGGGTGCCCTCTGGTACTGGGATTGGGGTGCCCTCTGGTACTGGGATTGGGGTGTCCTCTGGTACTTGGACTGGGGTGCCCTCTGGGACTGGGGCGCCCTCTGGTACTGGGACTGGGGTGCCCTCTGGTACTGGGCCTGGAGCGTCCTCTGGTACTGGGACTGGGGTGCCCTCTGGGACTGGGGCGCCCTCTGGTACTGGGACTGGGGTGCCCTCTGGTACTGGGCCTGGAGCGTCCTCTGGTACTGGGACTGGGGTGCCCTCTGGGACTGGGCCTGGAGCGTCCTCTGGTACATGGACTGGGGTGCCCTCTGGTACTGGGGTGCCCTCTGGGACTGGGACTGGGGCGCCCTCTGGGACTGGGACTGGGGCGCCCTCTGGTACTGGGACTGGAGCGTCCTCTGGGACTGGGACTGGGGCGCCCTCTGGGACTGGGACTGGGGTGCCCTCTGTTACTGGGCCTGGAGCATCCTCTGGTACTTGGACTGGGGTGCCCTCTGGGACTGGGGTGCCCTCTGGTACTGGGCCTGGAGCGTCCTCTGGTACTGGGACTGGGGTGCCCTCTGGTACTGGGATTGGGGTGTCCTCTGGTACTGGGACTGGGGTGCCCTCTGGGACTGGGACTGGATCGTCCTCTGGTACTGGGCCTGGAGCGTCCTCTGGTACTGGGACTGGGGTGCCCTCTGGTACTGGGATTGGGGTGTCCTCTGGTACTGGGACTGGGGCGCCCTCTGGTACTGGGACTGGGGTGCCCTCTGGTACTGGGATTGGGGTGCCCTCTGGTACTGGGATTGGGGTGTCCTCTGGTACTTGGACTGGGGTGCCCTCTGGGACTGGGGCGCCCTCTGGTACTGGGACTGGGGTGCCCTCTGGTACTGGGCCTGGAGCGTCCTCTGGTACTGGGACTGGGGTGCCCTCTGGGACTGGGGCGCCCTCTGGTACTGGGACTGGGGTGCCCTCTGGTACTGGGCCTGGAGCGTCCTCTGGGACTGGGACTGGGGCGCCCTCTGGGACTGGGACTGGGGCGCCCTCTGGGACTGGGACTGGGGTGCCCTCTGTTACTGGGCCTGGAGCATCCTCTGGTACTTGGACTGGGGTGCCCTCTGGGACTGGGGTGCCCTCTGGTACTGGGCCTGGAGCGTCCTCTGGTACTGGGACTGGGGTGCCCTCTGGTACTGGGATTGGGGTGTCCTCTGGTACTGGGACTGGGGTGCCCTCTGGGACTGGGACTGGATCGTCCTCTGGTACTGGGCCTGGAGCGTCCTCTGGGACTGGGACTGGAGTGCCCTCTGGAACTGGGGCGTCAATCCAGAATTTGGGACTGTAGACAATACTACATAGACATTAAAAACAAAAGGTGTGAAAAATGATAAGTTATTTAAGGTCAGAAAGGACACATTAATGAATGAATAACAGCATAACTGTACGATTACCAAAAAAAAAAAAAAAAAAAATCATCTTTAGGTGTATGACATTAAACAAGAAAACAATACTATGCCTCTTTCGGTTGTCCACGTTGGCCTGTAGAACGATTCCTGATTTCTCTGTCTGGAAGATGGCTGTTCATTATGTGACCCTGCGAGACAAATTACACCTTGCATGTAATTTCATTAAGTACAATAAACATACACATACAAAATGTATTTTTTTTAAAAAAGTACGTAGTTGTCTAAAATATTAAAATAAGTCACTTTTTAAATCAATGTTTTTGGATATTATGTTGATATTCAGGCAAAACCCGGACTCATGGAATACATTTTTACCTCTAAATGAGAATGACATATTAAAGGCAAAAGTGACGCATTTTTTAGTGTGCTATCACCTGTGTAAACAAAATACACTGAAATAATTTATGTAAATTTTTGAGTTTCATATCTTTTGGAACTCAGAGGACATGATTAGCAATTCTAAAATTACAAAATATTTTAAAGCAGTTACTGAAAACATACATGTTCGAATCCAGCTAACATTAAACATTTCAATCTCTTTCAGATAATTTACTTTCTGAAAGAAACTCTCAAAAGGCTACATTAATAATTTACAGTAATAACTTTGACTGTATCATTAAATATACTTTATACTATGATGTACCATGTATAAATTCAAAGTAATTTTTAACCTACTAACGTTAGCTAATTTTAGCCATACTCTGTGAATTTCAGTTGACAATGTGGGCATCATTTCTCTCGGTTCCTTCGTGTCAAACACGTAAAACTCAAGCACGTTAATCAAATAATACAAAATGTACTTACCCAACAGTAGATTTTATATAGTATAAATATATACAGACACAACTCCCTCCTCAATTGCTCCTCTCCTCGTGGTTGTATGTTCCAGGTGAACGCTTGACCGCTATCGCACGAGATAATCTTCTTCTCTCGAGTTTTTTTGCCGGATTGGCAAACCACCGTAAAAGGTGCATGTCCGCCACCTACTGGTCTGGAGTGTGAAACGTACATGGTTTAACTATAGAAGAATAAATAAATAAATAAATAAATAAAATAAAATAATCCTGATATTGTATACATAAATACATAATTCAAATCTTCAAACTCTTTCCATTAATCTTGTCTTTTTTAAATACTTAAACACTTCTCCATATACTCTTGATTGCATTAGGCTACCCCATAACCTAAAAGTGTCTTTACAGATATACTAACTCCCATCAGTTTCTTTTCTTGGAACCGCAAGATAATCTATCCTATCGCGGGATTTTGGAATATCCCCAGATTTGTTACTATCTTTTGTTACTACATGTTGGCAGCACAGTTTTTGCAATTACTCAGACCTAAATGGTGACCGGATATATATCTGTTTTACATGTATATGCGTACATTCCATGAAAATAATAACAACGAATAGACCTACATAAATCAGGTTGAAATAATGACTAAAAATCAGTGTGGCTTGCAATCACTTTACCACACTGGGCACTTTATGATTACAAATTATTTAAACAAGATAAATTAACTTTGTATACAAATCATGTATTTCATAAAGAAAATTCTTTTTTTCCCTGCTAGTCTTGCTTGACGAGACGTGTAAAAGACGTCAGTGGACGTCTATTCACAACCTCTTAAAACCCTCTTAAAAACTACTTGGTGCACTTTAATTAATTATTGCAGTATTAACCAAGGTGTAATCACAGCTTTTGCATATTGAACAAGGATTTCACAGAGGGTCATGACGGACGTGTAATACACGCAGGGGCGTAAATCGCGGGGGGTACGGGGGGGACATGACCCCCCCTATCTGAGTGCTGTCCCCCCCAAAAAATATAATTAAAAACCACTCTAAGTATTGTAAATAAATGATATATCCCTAAAATAATTGTGTAAGAAGTAAAGCAATACAAACGCAAACAGGCGTTTTTTAGTTTAGAAACATTTTGAGTGACCCCTCCCTTGCCTCACAGTGGTTTGGTCCACCGCGCACGTCACACTCGTGCGTGTAGAAATCGGGCGGCGCCGGCGGGAGAGAAGACAGACAGTAGTTGAGAGGAGCTCTAGTAAGTAGGCTGTTAAGGCCATTTTATTCAAAAACATCGGATGAAGTGGTTATTTTTGCTTTAATGCTGACGACGCTGAGTAATTAGTCATAACAAAAAAAGCAAGATGATAACATGTTTTTTTTTCCCCGTGAGTCCGCTATTTTAGCGATTATAATGTTACCTATCGTTTGGTAGCTTGTTTACAATAGCTTGTTGGATACTATGTCACCCACACCAACAACAATTAACAGTGTGATAAGAATATGTGAACTCTAATAAGGCTAGTAGATTTACTGTTGTGTGTTGGGTTTTGCTCAAAGTGTATTCATCGTATTTTGGTGACTTGGTTGTAAACAACTTCAAAAATATTCCAATAAATAAATGATTTTGAATATTTTGGTCAATTTAGTCAGTTTTTTTATTGAACCAAAGAGAAACATTGAGCATAATGGCAGTCTACATGCTACACTAATAATAGTAGTAAGGTTTTCTTCTGTGTAACATTACATATATCCAGGGGTTAAATTGGGATTTCTTATGTGGGGGGGCTCTGTGGTTTCAGGCTTTCGAGGAGTGCACATGTGTATGCAAAGCCTACAAAATCTTATCAATTGATAAATTAAAAATAATTCGACAGAGCCCTCTGCTATGAACACTAAAATGCAGATCAAAATCATTCTAGATGCTGGCAGTGTGCAAAGCTACATCTGATAACAAAGTCTTTCTGTAGGCCTAAAGGAGAGCATATCAATACAAAATACAAGGTATTGTCCTTTGGACAAGTAAATTGGTCACTTGTCTGACCAAAAAAGTTGTCTGGAAAAAATTGGATTTTTTTTGGTGTAAATATAATTTATTCTGAAGCTATATTCTCAACAGTGTTCCGTCAGCTTTTGCATATTTATATCGTCTCGGTTACGTATGTAACCCTCGTTCCCTGAAGGAGGGAACGGAGACGTACGTCAGTAGTGACCGACGAATTGGGATATCGCTTAGAGAGCCCTATCATCTTCGTGTAAACTAAAACAAGCCAATGGAATTGGCGTGCGATATTTGCATAATGCGCACCGCCCCCGACAGGTGTATATAAATAGGAAGCGGATGCAATCGCACTCTGTTTTTCGCTGAGGAGACAACTGGTGTCCGCACTACAGCGAGGGTACAGAAACTGTGGCGACGGGACGTACGTCTCCGTTCCCTCCTTCAGGGAACGAGGGTTACATACGTAACCGAGACGTTCCCTTTCAGTCGGTCACGTTCGACGTACGTCAGTAGTGACCGACGAATTGGGATCCCAACTAAAACGCCACAGTTACGAAACCCCTTCCAGTGCCCAGCGCAAGCTCAGCCGCCCATAGCACCGGCTGACGGTGAAGGGGGCGAGCTTACACCGAGAGAGTCTACTGCCGTCTAACCAATACCCACTAAAGTAAACTAGACTACACTGGGGAAGCGAACCCGTGAGGGACGCTGCGGAGACCACTACCTACCCAATGGGGGAGGAGTTTACGTGGGAATACACATATGGACTGGCCCGGGGGGCAGTACGCATATGGAGTCCCTGGGATGGCTCCACCTGGTTAGGGGGAGACTCATCTGACAGGTGACAGCAGAGCTGGCTCTGCTAAGGGAAAGACACGGACTCGGCCCGTAGGGAGTTTTAAACCGTGGAAAATACACATATGGGACCGCTCACGTAGAGGGGTCACGACATATGGGCCCCAGCCAACAGACAGCGTCAGCGACGGATGTAGGCCTGGCATCAGACACTCCGCAATGTCCGAGCCGAAGGGGGAGGCGGAGGAGCTCGACAGGGTTCGCCAAGCGGGGAACACGACTGGAGAGAAGTATGCACGTATCCGGCCAGTGGCGGGAATGGCATTGCAAGCCGACACTTAGAGTGGGTACAGCACGTCTACCGACTAGTGGATGCGAGTACACGTGAAGATACCGGCTCTACACGTAGGCTATAAAACCTAGCGAACGTGTTGGGTGTCGCCCAGCCCGCAGCTCTACAAATATCTGTCAGCGAGGCGCCATGAGCCAGCGCCCAGGAAGAGGCCACCGCTCTAGTGGAGTGGGCTCTCAACCCGAGCGGGCAAGGCACGCCCTGGGATTCATACGCCAAGGCGATGGCATCCACTATCCAGTGGGCCATCCTCTGCTTGGAGACAGCCTTTCCCTTCTGCTGGCCTCCGTAACAGATGAAGAGCTGATCTGAGGTCCTGAAGCTTCGCGTTCTATCCACGTAAACGCGCAGAGCGCGGACGGGACAGAGCAAAGCTAGGGCTGGGTCTGCCTCCTCCGAGGGCAGCGCTTGCAGGTTCACTACCTGATCTCTGAAGGGAGTGGTAGGAACCTTGGGCACGTATCCAGGCCGGGGTCTCAGAATAACGTGAGAATCACCGGGCCCGAACTCTAGGCACGTTTCGTCGACCGAAAATGCATGCAGATCCCCTACCCTCTTCAGGGAAGCCAATGCAACCAGAAGAACCGTCTTAAGAGACATTAGTTTCAGATCGACTGATTGCAAAGGCTCAAAGGGATGACCCCGGAGAGCTGTGAGAACCAGGGTCAAATCCCAAGAGGGTACGGAGGAAGGGCGAGGAGGATTTAATCTCCTCGCTCCCCTCAGGAATCTGACGATCAGATCGTGTTTCCCCAGGGACTTACCCTCAACTGCGTGGTGATGTGCGGCGATAGCGGCAACATACACCTTGAGGGTGGAGGGAGACAGCCTTCGCTCCAACCCATCTTGCAGAAAGGAAAGCACAGATCCGACCGAGCATGATCGGGGGTCCTCTCGGCGAGAGGCGCACCATACGACGAACAGGTTCCACTTCAGCGCGTAGAGACTCCTAGTGGAAGGAGCTCTAGCGGAAGTGATGGTGTCTACGACCGCTTGCGGGAGATCACTCAGAACCTCCGCATCCCGTCCAGGGACCACACGTGGAGGTTCCACAGATCGGGACGCGGGTGCCACAGGGTGCCCCGTCTCTGAGTCAGGGGGTCCTTCCTCAGAGGAATCGGCCAGGGAGATGCTGTCGCGAGGAGAATGAGGTCTGAGAACCAGGTCCGAGTGGGCCAGTACGGAGCCACTAACAGAACCTGCTCCCCGTCCTCCCTGACCTTGCACATGAGTTGTGCGAGAAGGCTCACTGGGGGAGACGCATGTTTGCGCAGACCCGGGGGCCAGCTGTGTGCCAGGGCATCCGTGCCGAGCGTGCCGCCGGTCAGGGAATAAAACCACTGGCAGAGGGCAGTTTCCGGGGAGGCAAACAGGACTACCTGGGCCTCGCCGAAACGCTGCCAAATCAGCTGGACCGCCTGGGGGTGGAGCCGCCACTCGCCCGCAAGTAGATGCTGCCGTGACAGCTCGTCGGCTGCATGGTTGAGCACTCCTGAGACACGAGTGGCCCGAAGGGACCTCAGATCCTTCTGACTCCACAACAAGAGATGGCGGGCGAGTTGCGACATGCGACGGAAGCGTAGACCACCTTGACGGTCGATGTACGCAACGGCCGCAGTGCTGTGTGAGCGGACTAGAACGTGCTTGCCTGACAACAGCTTCTTGAAGCGGGCCAGCGCAAGACGAACCGCTAGCAACTCGAGGCAATTGATATGCCAATGCAGCTGAGGCCCCGTCCAAAGACCTGTCACTGCATGCCCGTTGTACGTGGCCCCCTATCCCGTGGCAGAGGCATCTGTGGAGACCACAGCGTGCCTGGACACTCGTTCGAGGGGTACTCCGGCCCGCAGGAACGAAGGGTCCGACCACCGGACAAGGGTGCGACGGCAGCTCGGTGTCACGGGGACACGGAGCGTGCCGCACTGCCACGCCCATCTCGGGACCCGGCCGCGGAGCCAGTGTTGAAGCGGTCTCATATGAAGCAATCCGAGCGGCGTTACCGCGGCTGCAGATGCCATATGCCCCAGGAGCCTCTGAAAATCTTTCAGTGGAGCCGCTGTCCTGCACTTGAGCGAGCTCAGGCAGTTCAACACCGACTGGACGCGCGCCTCTGTGAGACGCGCAGTCCGTGCGACCGAGTCCAGCTCGAGACCGAGACAAGAGATCCTCTACCCGGGGGCGAGTTTGCTCTTGTCCCAGTTGACCTGAAGACCCAACCGGCTGGGAGCTACAACCATGTCGGGTAGGACTTTGTACTGACATGCCCGACCCTCGAACGCAGACCGACCTAGGAAGGGTCTGTGTCGAGGCAGAATCGAGGCATGAAAGCATGCGTCCTTCAGGTCCATTGCTGCAAACCAATCCTGGGGACGGTCCAGGATTGGCCGTAGCCCACCGCCCTTTCTCGGTACAATGAAGCAGGGGCTGTAGAACCCCGACTTCATATCGGCTGGAGGGACCGGCTCGATTGTATCCTTCGCCAGGAGGACAGCAATCTCCGCCCGGAGAACAGGTGCATTGTCCAACGACACCTGAGTGAAGTGGACAGCCCTGAAGACCGGGGGACGCCGGGCGAACTAAATCGCATAGCCGAGTCTGATAGTACGAATGAGCCAACTGGACAGGCTGGGGAGCGTGATCCACGCTTCCAGACACTGAGCCAGCGGGACCAAAGGCACCACAGACGCACCGGGGGTGGGGCAGCAAGGCAGAGAGGGACCCGACCCGGACGGCTTGGGGGCGGCCCGGAGTGGGGTCGGACTCTGCGAGGCAGCAATGTGCATGGGAGACAGCGCACGGGGCACGGTCTGCACCAACACACTGCCACCTGCTGGCGAATGGGGAGGGAGCTGTCAGCGGCGAGGCGGAGCCTGGCACACTGGCAGACACCCCTTGTTGTGACCTGGAGTTTGAGGAAACTGCTCTTTTTGTGAAAAAGTGGGTACCGCTGGACTCCGGAGAGCCAGCGGCGGTGGACAGACAAACACAAATTCCCCCCGGCCCTCCTCCGGGGGTGGGAGAGATGGTGGAAAACTCTCCCGAAGAGCAAGATCCTTCCCCTCCAGGTTGCCCGTCTCAGTGCCGTGTCTTGCTCTTACGTTTACCACCGGGCTTAGCGGAGACGGGCTGGGCACCACGCCCGCGACCGGCACCCTGCTGTCTGGCTGGTGTAGGCTGCTGCTTTGCCGTCTTAGCAGGGGCGGAGGACGATGCAGGCGGGCGCCCTCGGCGACGAGCGGGCTGAGGCTGAGCCACGGGCGGCTGGGTGGAGGCAGCAGCGGACCGCCGTGGCATGACGTGACTGATAGCCTCAGCCTGCTTCTGTGCAGCGGAGAACTGTTGGGCGAAGCTCTCCACCGCGTCGCCGAATAGGCCGACCGGGGACACGGGGGAGTTCAGGAACCGCTGCTTGTCGGCATCCCGCATGTCCGCGAGGGTCAGCCAGAGGTGGCGCTGCTGGACTACCAAGGTAGACATCGCGTGACCAACAGCGCGTGCTGTCACCTTCGTTGCCCGGAGGGCAAGGTCAGTGGCAGCGCGCAGCTCCCCCAGCAGCTGTTGGTCAGGACCTTCCTGGGGCATCTCCGACAGCGCCTTTGCTTGGTGAACCTGCAAGAGGGCCATCGCGTGCAGGGCGGAGGCAGCCTGCCCACAGGAACTGTAAGCTTTCTCAGTCAGACCGGCTGAGAACTTACAGGCCCGGGACGGGAGACGCGGCTCACCACGCCAGCCGATGGCTGTTGGACACAACTGCATCGCAACCGAGCACTCGACTGGCGGGATCCTCGCGTACCCCCTGGCTACCCCGCCGTCCAGGGAGGTGAAGGCGGACGGGGGGCCAGGCCTGGAACGGGCACTATACGGTGTCTGCCAAGACCTGGTCACCTCATCATGCACCTCCGGGAAGAAAGGCATTGGGGCGGGACGCTGGGGCTGCCCAGCGCGACCCCCCCCAAGTACCAATCATCCAGCCGAGATGGGCCGGGACAGGGTGGAGGGTTCCACTCGAGCCCGACGCACAAGGCTGCCCGAGAGAGCACAGCCGAGAGTTCGGGATCCGACTCGGCCACCGCTACCGTCCCGGAGGGCGGCAGCGCGTCCGGATCTTCCTCTCCCGAATTCTCAAACTCGCCTTCCGACGCAGCGACCGACATCTGATCCTCCGCCGGCGCACCGAAGGTAACGGCTGGACAGTCCGAAGAGGGCCCAGCGGAAACCAACGGGCGAAAGATGGGTTGCGGTGCTGGCGAGGGGGCAGGGGCCCGAGGAGCGTTTCCGCTCGGCGGGGGAGCCCTGACCGTTATCCTCAGGCCGCCCTCCCTATACAGCGCCGTACCGTCCTTCCGGTTCCCACCGGAAAAAACGGTCGTACGCGGCATAGGAGAGGGGACTCCCGCTTCCTGAGAGTTCAGGAAGGAGAGCCTCGACCTCAGCACCGCGATGGTCATGTTCCCGCAATGGGAACATGAACCATCCACAAAAGCTGCCTCAGCGTGCTGAACGCCCAAACACGAGATGCAGCGATTGTGCCCATCAGCAGGGACCAGGGAACGACCGCACCCAGTAACGCACAGACGAAATGACATACTGTCAGGGTTCGTCTGTAAAGCTCTTTTAGAAGGGGAAGTCAACTCACTCGTGCTGAAGCACCCAGGGAGCGACGCGATGTGTCAGGTACACCACTCCCTGACACACCGAGGAACCGGCCCAAATCGCTCACACACACACTCTTTGGTTGCCGTGAAAACAGCAGTTTTAGAGCTTATAGCTCAGCTCCTCGGACACTCGCGACCTCGCTGAACGTGCCCTCTTCACCAGCACTGAAGCTCGCTGTAATCCTCTTCTTGAGGCAATGTTTTAATTCAGAAAACAACGAAGAAGGAGTCTTCAAACAGGACACCAGTAAATGGCTCCGAAGCGAAAGACAGAGTGCGATTGCATCCGCTTCCTATTTATATACACCTGTCGGGGGCGGTGCGCATTATGCAAATATCGCACGCCAATTCCATTGGCTTGTTTTAGTTTACACGAAGATGATAGGGCTCTCTAAGCGATATCCCAATTCGTCGGTCACTACTGACGTACGTCGAACGTGACCGACTGAAAGGGAACTGCATATTTGTGATATTTACCCCAAGGGCATTTTTTCCCCTTATCTTATTACATGCTTCATCTTTTATTTCATTTTTTTCTTTACATTTGATCAATAAATTCAATAGGAAAAATAAAGCAGGACTGTTATGAATCAAATTAAATAATTTACACTGAAAAATTACAACTGCATTAAATAATGTTATGATATTCTTTAAATATTTTTGAATATACAAATAAGAAATGTTGGGAAAATTTAAACATGAAACTGAACCGGCAGCAGGTGGTGGCAAGAGACTGTCCTAGTCATTCATTCAAACGATTTGTTCAAACGGCTGATTCATTCAAGAATGAGGCAGGTGTTTTGGAATAGGCTATTACTGAATCTTTGACTCAACCGATTCGTTCAAAATGCTGAATCATTCATTAATAAAATATTTATTATTAAATATTTATATTATCCATTATCAATCGCCACTTACACTAAATGTAATAGAATCATGCTTTCGTTTTGGTGATTCCCTAACTATTTTTGTTATTGATGTTTTAATCAGGACAAGTAAAGCTCTCTTTCTCTTGCCCCTTCAAAAAATTAAGCGTTAATGTCGAGCCCTGATAAGCCTATGTGCCGGGGCTCAGCCCCGGACGGCCCCGGCCCAATTTAACCCCTGCATATATCCTTTATAAGTAAAATTTTGGCTGTATTATTTGTGTCCCCTTCAAAAATTGCTCTTGAGAAATTTTATGTTTATTGTCCCCCCCTACTGTCCGATGAAATTTACGCCCCTGAATACACGTGTAAAAGACGTCACCTAGTGACGTTCTCTCACAACCGATTTACATATTGAACTACACGCAGCTAAAAGTCAAAGTAACAATTATACATGCAACCCCATTGAACTATAGACATGTACAAACATATCTGAATGCATTTTTAGGAAATGTTCTGTGTTACATATTTTTACCGATTTATGCCGTCCTACCGCGACTATTTTTGGCCAGGGACACGACGTTGCCGTCGGACCAATGTTTGCTGGGAGGCTATATCAAAGACTATAATAACGGGACTTTGGCTATATGACGTGTCTTTGTGTGGAAATAAAAAAAGAATGTTTTTTGAAATAATATTTAGCTTTATTATTATTTAGGTTACCATTATTTACCCATATTTATTTCATAGTTTTACAGGCTGTAGTGTGTTGTTTCACTGCCGAAATGACTAAAATAAACACGCACGTCTGTTACCCCTGTTGAAAAAATGAGCATATGCTGGTAAGGTAGGTTTTGAAGCTGCTATGCTGGTTTGAGCTGGTTTATGCTGGTCCAGGACCAGCTTAGGACTAGCATGGACCAGCAGGACCAGTTTAGGTCCAGCACTTGACCAGCATACAGCTTCAAAAGCTACCTTACCAGCATATGATGGTTTTTTCAACAGTACAAAATGGATGTTTGAGCATTTATTTATTTATTTTTATATTTCAAAATTTATTTCATTAAGGTAGCCTATATATATATATATATATATATATATATATATATATATATATATATATATACACACACAAACACACACACTCCAAATCATATTTAATGTTTTTAAAATAGGCTATATAAAATAGTAAAATAGTTCCAATAAATTTTGCTGTGGTACCGAAATTGGTACAGAGAACCGTACAATTTTCATGGTATCGGTACCGACTACTGGAATTTTGGTACCGTGACAACAATATATATATATATATATATATATATATATATATATATATATATATATATATATGGGCTGTTTTTCTGTTTTCATTGTACATTCTGTCGCCACAAAAACATTAAATATTTCAACAAAACAAACAACAAAAGAAAAAAAATTTATATAACAATTAAACTAATCAGAGGGACACAAATGGCATATGATACCACATAAACAGAAAAGTAACCATACATCTAGATTGTGTTTTGTATAATGGTGGAAACTGTTCATGTGTGTGCATGCACTTTAGCAGTCCTTTCAAAATAAAAGTCATAGGTCACAGTCCATCTGTGACAGGTGGTATCTGTGGTGATACCTTCCATAGAGCCAAAGTTGACCCATGGTACCCTTTGATTTGGCCCGCCATGCCATATATGAGAAGAGGGGGGAAATGCCATTGGCAAAGCTCTTCATTTCTAATTTAACATTTAACATGACATTTGTATTAATAGCACTTCTTGTGTCTATTGCCTCCTTAGATTAATCATTTGTTGTGTTCCTCAATCATAAATCACTTGGGTGAAAGTGAAAAAATAAAGAGAATTAAAGAAACAAGGAGTGTTATGTCAAGACTCTTTATTTTCTGAGTTGGCAGAGTAAAACAACATTCACTGTCACTTTCTCAGCATAATATGAATCCAAAATCCCTTCAATATTTCACTCTCATCAAACAGGGGAAAGACAATCAAATACAATTGGATCTGTACAACAACAGTAACAATTCCAAGACTGTATTTTATTACATACTTTAACTGATACTGATGATAAGCCAATTAACTAGCAGCATACAACTTTTTCTAATAAAATGCATCATTGTCATATAACATTTGCCAAGTTAATGTGCAGTATGTCTTTACACAGATATACTCAAATGATAAGGTTGAGTCTGATTGCATGAAGTTTCTTCGGACTGATTGCCGTCGCAGTCAAGAATCAAATCAAGTTTCTGGTCAAGATCAGTCATTCCCCACCACCTGCCTCGTTCTTTCCAAAAGGATTCCAGTTCATATTCAGCTGCAGAAAGCGTACGTTGAATGATGCTGTCTATGGCTTCGGCAGCAAGGGGCGCACATGGCTGGCCACATCGTTGAAGGAGAGTGGCAAATAGCTGGGAACTTCATTGCCAGGGAAAGAAATAAGCTGGGAACCCTGACGATTGACGTGCTCATATAGCACCCAGACACCACCATTCACTTTGTGGGAAGAAGCTATGTCACTGAAATCAATGTCATGAAGATTGGCTTCACTGCGTAGGGTCACTTTTCTTCCTTGATAGTTCACATGCTCGAACAGCTGGATTTCAGGGTTGTCCAGGTCATCTGTGACCATCTTGAGGGAAGAAAACTGGCCTTTGTCATTAATGGTGGCGTACTCTCCTTCCTCAAACACCAGGTGCTTTCCAGCAAAATTCTTGTCATAATACGCCACCCATGGTGCACCAATGACTTTTATGGAGCAGATGACGTCGTTGAAGCCCTTTTCTTCTAAGTTGCTTACATCGTTCTTGAATTCAGCTCTTCTGCCCTCGAAGGCCTCTTTGGTAAAAACAATGATCTTGCTCATTTTGATTGAAGATTTGAGGAGAGAGATGCTGGAGAAGACAAGTGTTTCTGAAGCAGCTCTGCTGGAAACAGTGACTTACTAGGTGTGCAGAGCTGCCTTTTAAAGCACAGAATCGCCAAAGTGGGCGTTGACTAGGTTATAAAAGTTCATGTAGGTGTGGAAGCTGAGAAACATGTCAAATCTCAAACTTCTGTTCAGTATCTACAGAAATGTAGCCTAATACAAGGTTCAGAACTCTCTAAAAGCCGTATGTGGGGAAAAACAAACAAAAACAACATTGTATTGTATTCACTTTGACTGCTGTTTAACTCTCGGATACATGATGCTACTGTTAATGACCAAATCCTAAATACTGTGAATTGACCCACTTTAAATTCATATTGCCACACGTCCAAGAGAAATTTAGCGAGAAACCTTTAAAGTCAACTGAAAAGTGTCATAACATTAACCGATAGAGGTGAAGAGTAATTACCCCACCCTTTTATCAATTAACCAGGATTTCTCAAGAATATACATTCTTCATCATGTCTCATTAGAAAACATAACTGCACCCTTTTCCAGGTAACCGCATCAGTATTTCATCACCCAATGTGAAATCATCAACTGACATTTACAGGAATGTTGGCACTGTGAAGGTTTCGAGTAAATCTATCAATTCAAAGTGACTGATGTTCAAATTTGATTATACCCCCTAAATCCTTATGCAGGGGCTGCAACTAATTGTGACATCAAGACCCAAAAGAGGGAAATAATCAGGCAGAAGGCGGTAGTGAAGCTTCAATAAACAAACATTTTTATTCAAAAGAAAATAATATAATTACAAAAAAAACATTAACATGTTAAAAGGATGCAGGAGACCTTCAATGCAATTACGCACAAAGAAAAAAGAGTAAATAAAAATAAACAAAACCCACAGATGGCCACAGGTTACCTAGGTTGTGAAGACAGGAATGGCATACAGACAAACGTGTTCCCACTGCAATCAAGCTCACGGCAAATCACACTGCAGACCTAGAAGGAAAGAAAAATAAAGTGACCAAACCACCACACCACTGCTATCCACCAATGAAGGCAATCCCGCAGCCACCGTCAGGTCAAAAAGAAATCTACAACAAAAAACAAAACAAACAATAATATTAACAGTGGGTAATGCAAATAGAACGAATAAGTCAACACTGTAAAATGACTATAATCTACTTACCCAGCTAGAAATGTTTTGTTCTAAAAATGTTCTGAGAACATTATCATGTATTGTTCTAGTAATGTTTTCAGTGGGTAGTTTTATTTTAGTTCCCAGAATGTTCTTTTAAAAGTTAGGATAACATTCTCTGAAAACATTCTAAAAATGTTTAGCGATAACATTGTTAGAACATTATTCCCTGACGTTCTAATAATGTTTTCAGTGGGTAGTTTTATTTTTGTTCCCAGAATGTTCTTTTAAAAGTTAGGATAACATTCTCTGAAAACATTTTAAAAATGTTTAGCGATAACATTGTTAGAACATTATTCCCTAACGTTCTAATAATGTTTTCAGCAGGTAGTTTTATTTTTGTTCCCAGAATGTTCTTTTAAAAGTTAGGATAACATTCTCTGAAAACATTCTAAAACTGTTTAGCGATAACATTGTTAGAACATTATTCCCTAACGTTCTAATAATGTTTTCAGCAGGTAGTTTTATTTTTGTTCCCAGAATGTTCTTTTAAAAGTTAGGATAACATTCTCTGAAAACATTCTAAAAATGTTTAGCGATAACACTGTTAGAACATTATTCCCTAATGTTCTAATAATGTTTTCAGCAGGTAGTTTTATTTTTGTTCCCAGAATGTTCTTTTAAAAGTTAGGATAACATTCTCTGAAAACATTCTAAAAATGTTTAGCGATAACACTGTTAGAACATTATTCCCTAATGTTCTAATAATGTTTTCAGCAGGTAGTTTTATTTTTGTTCCCAGAATGTTCTTTTAAAAGTTAGGATAACATTCTCTGAAAACATTCTAAAAATGTTTAGCGATAACATTGTTAGAACATTATTCCCTGACGTTCTAATAATGTTTTCAGCGGGTAGTTTTATTTTTGTTCCCAGAATGTTCTTTTAAAAGTTAGGATAACATTCTCTGAAAACATTTTAAAAATGTTTAGCGATAACATTGTTAGAACATTATTCCCTAACGTTCTAATAATGTTTTCAGCAGGTAGTTTTATTTTTGTTCCCAGAATGTTCTTTTAAAAGTTAGGATAACATTCTCTGAAAACATTTTAAAAATGTTTAGCGATAACATTGTTAGAACATTAATCCCTAACGTTCTAATAATGTTTTCAGCGGGTAGTTTTATTTTAGTTCCCAGAATGTTCTTTTAAAAGTTAGGATAACATTCTCTGAAAACATTTTAAAAATGTTTAGCGATAACATTGTTAGAACATTATTCCCTAATGTTCTAATAATGTTTTCAGCAGGTAGTTTTATTTTTGTTCCCAGAATGTTCTTTTAAAAGTTAGGATAACATTCTCTGAAAACATTTTAAAAATGTTTAGCGATAACATTGTTAGAACATTATTCCCTGACGTTCTAATAATGTTTTCAGCGGGTAGTTTTATTTTTGTTCCCAGAATGTTCTTTTAAAAGTTAGGATAACATTCTCTGAAAACATTTTAAAAATGTTTAGCGATAACACTGTTAGAACATTATTCCCTAATGTTCTAATAATGTTTTCAGCAGGTAGTTTTATTTTTGTTCCCAGAATGTTCTTTTAAAAGTTAGGATAACATTCTCTGAAAACATTCTAAAAATGTTTAGCGATAACATTGTTAGAACATTATTTCCTGACATTCTAATAATGTTTTCAGTGGGTAGTTTTATTTTTGTTCCCAGAATGTTCTTTTAAAAGTTAGGATAACATTCTCTGAAAACATTTTAAAAATGTTTAGCGATAACATTGTTAGAACATTATTCCCTAACGTTCTAATAATGTTTTCAGCAGGTAGTTTTATTTTTGTTCCCAGAATGTTCTTTTAAAAGTTAGGATAACATTCTCTGAAAACATTTTAAAAATGTTTAGCGATAACATTGTTAGAACATTATTCCCTAACGTTCTAATAATGTTTTCAGCGGGTAGTTTTATTTTTGTTCCCAGAATGTTCTTTTAAAAGTTAGGATAACATTCTCTGAAAACATTTTAAAAATGTTTAGCGATAACATTGTTAGAACATTATTCCCTGACGTTCTTATAATGTTTTCAGCGGGTAGTTTTATTTTAGTTCCCAGAATGTTCTTTTAAAAGTTAGGATAACATTCTCTGAAAACATTTTAAAAATGTTTAGCGATAACATTGTTAGAACATTATTCCCTAACGTTCTTATAATGTTTTCAGCGGGTAGTTTTATTTTTGTTCCCAGAATGTTCTCCTTAAAGGTAAGATAACATTCTCTAAAAAACATTCTAAAACTGTTTAGCGATAACATTGTTAGAACATTATTCCCTGACGTTCTAATAATGTTTTCAGCAGGTAGTTTTATTTTTGTTCCCAGAATGTTCTTTTAAAAGTTAGGATAACATTCTCTGAAAACATTTTAAAAATGTTTAGCGATAACATTGTTAGAACATTATTCCCTAATGTTCTAATAATGTTTTCAGCGGGTAGTTTTATTTTTGTTCCCAGAATGTTCTTTTAAAAGTTAGGATAACATTCTCTGAAAACATTTTAAAAATGTTTAGCGATAACATTGTTAGAACATTATTCCCTGACGTTCTAATAATGTTTTCAGTGGGTAGTTTTATTTTTGTTCCCAGAATGTTCTTTTAAAAGTTAGGATAACATTCTCTGAAAACATTTTAAAAATGTTTAGCGATAACATTGTTAGAACATTATTCCCTGACGTTCTAATAATGTTTTCAGCAGGTAGTTTTATTTTTGTTCCCAGAATGTTCTTTTAAAAGTTAGGATAACATTCTCTGAAAACATTTTAAAAATGTTTAGCGATAACATTGTTAGAACATTAATCCCTAACGTTCTAATAATGTTTTCAGCGGGTAGTTTTATTTTTGTTCCCAGAATGTTCTTTTAAAAGTTAGGATAACATTCTCTGAAAACATTTTAAAAATGTTTAGCGATAACATTGTTAGAACATTATTCCCTGACGTTCTTATAATGTTTTCAGCGGGTAGTTTTATTTTAGTTCCCAGAATGTTCTTTTAAAAGTTAGGATAACATTCTCTGAAAACATTTTAAAAATGTTTAGCGATAACATTGTTAGAACATTATTCCCTAACGTTCTTATAATGTTTTCAGCGGGTAGTTTTATTTTTGTTCCCAGAATGTTCTCCTTAAAGGTAAGATAACATTCTCTAAAAAACATTCTAAAACTGTTTAGCGATAACATTGTTAGAACATTATTCCCTGACGTTCTAATAATGTTTTCAGCAGGTAGTTTTATTTTTGTTCCCAGAATGTTCTTTTAAAAGTTAGGATAACATTCTCTGAAAACATTTTAAAAATGTTTAGCGATAACATTGTTAGAACATTATTCCCTAATGTTCTAATAATGTTTTCAGCGGGTAGTTTTAT
Organism: Megalobrama amblycephala; assembly: GCF_018812025.1. Classification (NCBI taxonomy): domain Eukaryota; kingdom Metazoa; phylum Chordata; class Actinopteri; order Cypriniformes; family Xenocyprididae; genus Megalobrama; species Megalobrama amblycephala. The sequence goes on along the minus strand of NC_063057.1, from coordinate 23,136,484 downwards.
TTTTGTTCCCAGAATGTTCTTTTAAAAGTTAGGATAACATTCTCTGAAAACATTTTAAAAATGTTTAGCGATAACATTGTTAGAACATTATTCCCTGACGTTCTTATAATGTTTTCAGCGGGTAGTTTTATTTTTGTTCCCAGAATGTTCTTTTAAAAGTTAGGATAACATTCTCTGAAAACATTTTAAAAATGTTTAGTCATAACATTGTTAGAACATTATTCCCTAACGTTCTAGTAATGTTTTCAGCGGGTAGTTTTATTTTTGTTCCCAGAATGTTCTTCTAAAAGTTAGGATAACATTCTCTGAAAACATTTTAAAAATGTTTAGTGATAACATTGTTAGAACATTATTCTCTGACGTTCTAATAATGTTTTCAGCGGGTAGTTTTATTTTTGTTCCCAGAATGTTCTTTTAAAAGTTAGGATAACATTCTCTGAAAACATTTTAAAAATGTTTAGTGATAACATTGTTAGAACATTATTCCCTAACGTTCTAATAATGTTTTCAGCGGGTAGTTTTATTTTTGTTCCCAGAATGTTCTTTTAAAAGTTAGGATAACATTCTCTGAAAACATTTTAAAAATGTTTAGCGATAACATTGTTAGAACATTATTCCCTGACGTTCTTATAATGTTTTCAGCGGGTAGTTTTATTTTTGTTCCCAGAATGTTCTTTTAAAAGTTAGGATAACATTCTCTGAAAACATTTTAAAAATGTTTAGTCATAACATTGTTAGAACATTATTCCCTAACGTTCTAGTAATGTTTTCAGCGGGTAGTTTTATTTTTGTTCCCAGAATGTTCTTCTAAAAGTTAGGATAACATTCTCTGAAAACATTTTAAAAATGTTTAGTGATAACATTGTTAGAACATTATTCCCTGACGTTCTAATAATGTTTTCAGCGGGTAGTTTTATTTTTGTTCCCAGAATGTTCTTTTAAAAGTTAGGATAACATTCTCTGAAAACATTTTAAAAATGTTTAGTGATAACATTGTTAGAACATTATTCCCTAACGTTCTAATAATGTTTTCAGCGGGTAGTTTTATTTTTGTTCCCAGAATGTTCTTTTAAAAGTTAGGATAACATTCTCTGAAAACATTTTAAAAATGTTTAGCGATAACATTGTTAGAACATTATTCCCTGACGTTCTTATAATGTTTTCAGCGGGTAGTTTTATTTTAGTTCCCAGAATGTTCTGCTAAAGTTACGATAAAATTCTTTAAAAAAACATTCTAAAAATGTTTAGCGATAACATTCTTAAAACATTATTCCCTGACGTTCTAATAATGTTTTCAGTAGGTAGTTTTATTTTTGTTCTTAGAATGTTCTTCTAAACGGTAAGATAACATTCATACAAACACTCTAAAAATGTTTTGCGATGACCTTCTATAAATGTTTAGTCATAACATTAGAACATTGTCCCCTAACATTCTTATAAAGTTTTTTAGCAGGAAGTTTTATTTTTGTTCCCAGAATGTTCTCCTAAATATTCAAAAAGAAAAAAGAAAGAAAGAAAAAAGCTTAGCTATAACATTGTTAAAACAGACAATTTTATTAATCTCAAGAATAAAACAAAATCTAACAGGTCTATAAAATGGCATCCACATAAATAATTAGCTCTAGAAACAGTAAATGCCCTACATCACATGTTGAAGAACTATGTGAAGTCCAGTGTGTGATCCTGCGTCTGACTGCTGTGTTTGCTCTGAGTGCTCATCACTGTCTTTACTTGACCTGGTTCTTGCAGAAAAATAATACAGTCGTCCGTATTAATGTTCTACTTTTCTTGTCTTTTAGTATAGTAATAAATAATAATGGCTTACTTTTATTCTTTTTTCCTCTGCTGTACAAATACTGGTCAAATAGTAATCACATGAATGTTTTAAGGTCCATACAACCTGTGCCTGCCTAGTATATGATGTCCACTTTGTTCTTGTAAATGGACTCCTGGGATTACACTGCAAAATTGCTTTTCTTTCTTAGTATTTTTGTCATGTTTCCACTCCAAATAACTAACATCAAGAAAAATATATTTTGTCTTGTTTTCTGGAGAAAAAAAAAAATCAAAATGAAGAGAGTTTTTGCTCAAAACAAGCAAAATTATCTGCCAATGGGCTGAGAAAAATAATCTTGTGGGACAGAAACAAGAATTCAAACAGAAACAAGATTATTTTACATTTTGCTTGTTTTAATTTGAAGTGGATCAAAACCTTTCATCAAAGTTGTCCTAAAACCTTCTTTTTAGAACAACTTAGTTCTTAGGACAACTTTGATAAACATATTTGCTCCACTTCAAATGTTGACTGCTGTAATTAAGAAAAGCAGTGTTTGCAGTATATGACTTTGCTATGTATAGAAATGTCGTCTTCATTTTATACTGGCCAGCATCCACCAGCTGCTGCTCAAGTTTGATTTGTTCACATCATTTGAGCAGATGAAGTTGGCTAGCCTCGCTTGATCCCAACAGGCATTTCTCAAAATGCTTGAACATCGATCTCTTTGCACAGGTTGGGTAAATACTCCTTTTCATTTCCAAAATGTTTGACATTCATACTTCAAAATCTCATCTTGACCAGAATAACACCATCCTTCTTTCCAGACGGGTAGTGTTAGGGTGTACCGGCGGTGAAGGTGTAAAATCAGTGATGACGGAAAAGAATATACAGTCCAGGGTGTTTATTTTGGTGCAAAAATCGTGGTTCCCCAAGAGAAAATAATAATAATAATAATAATAATAATATATATTAACAAAACTGTGGTATCCTTGCTGCAATAGTTAACGTTAGAGTGCAATTCACATAATGGCCACAAGAGGGGGCTATGTTATATATATATATATATATATATATATATATATATATATATATATATATATATATATATATACACATAAACAGAAAAGTAACCACACATCTAGATTGTGTTTTGTATAATGGTGGAAACTGTTCATGTGTGTGCATGCACTTTAGCAGTCCTTTCAAAATAAAAGTCATAGGTCACAGTCCATCTGTGACAGGTGGTTACATCGTTCTTGAATTCAGCTGTTCTGCCCATAAAGGCCTCTTTGGTAAAAACAATGATCTTGCTCATTTTGATTGAAGACTCGAGGAGAGAGATGCTGGAGAAGGCAAGTGTTTCTGAAGCAGCCTAATACAAGGTTCAGAACTCCCTAACCCTGTAAAACCCAAATATAGAAAAAAAAGAGCAATTTTTTTTTTTGACCTCTCAGATATTGTTTTAGGGGGCCTCTGATGTAGAAAATAAAGATTTTTTTTTAAAAATTACTTTTTAGTAAGTTTTTAGGGAAATGTTGTAATATTGCAACGTTGGGCCTAGGTAGGAGCAGAATTTCTGTATTTGTACTCACTTTGTCTGAACAGATATACAGAGCATTTAAGCATTCATTTGCAGGGCTGATTGCTTACATAGCTCCATAATAGTATATATCATGAGTAATAATCACACAACAATCATATTTTTATGAATAAGCATTTATTAATAAAAATATTGAAAAAAATATATATTTACAAAACTTTTTCTTCTATCACTTTCAATGTGGTTTGAATTAAGTCTGTGTTTTACAGTGATAGTCCCTAAGACTGTCCCTAAGTTCTTTTCATCTGAGAAGCACAGGCGAACATTGCACTTGCTACACAATGAATTTGTGTATCTATTACTGCAGTGTCTGCAGCGTCCTCTCTTCTTTACTGGGAAATGTGCAATCATGTCGTTGCGTACATCCAGTGGGGGGTATTCCGATGACATCTTGGCATTCTGAAATGGAAAAAGTAAAAAAAATAATAAGTGAATAATACAAATGGGTCTTATATTGTAGATAAACTGAAAGAATACAGGGTGGTAGACCATGTGTCGAGGGTAGAGATCTAAGTATATTATCCATCAAAGTATTATAATTTCAATGCAAATGCTAATCAAAATTCCACTACTACATTCAAACAATACTGTCTGGCTGGCCTATTATGCTCTCTACTTATCATACTAAAGGAACACATGCATCCCCCCAGAGCACTTACAGGTTCATGTTCAAGACCATTCACATCTGTCCCTGAAGAATGCAAAAGGCACTTAAATTTCAATTTGTGACCATGTGAGAAGTGCAGTGTCCTTATGTGATATGTAGGAGCACAGGCTATTTTGACTACCACTCTAGCCCAATGTTGTAGAATTACAACATGGACTTAACAAGCTCTAAATCAAATTTGATTAATGTTTTCCAAAATAACTAAATATATCTGTGTTCTAGACATTGTAATAAACACCAAAAAAAATATGTAAGGAAATTTACTTACTTGAATCTTGACAAATCCAGTCATGTAAAAAAAGGAGATGAGCTTGACGTGAAGTTTGCAGGTAGAGTAACTTCATGGCCAGATGACCGGACCTATAAACACTTATTCTATCCAATAGCATTTTGAGGACAAACAGTAGAACCCATTAATTATGTAAATGTGGTCTTGAGAGAAAAAAAACATTTGCAAGCCTTTTTTAAAAATTGTTGAAAGTGATGTTGTAATTCTTCAACAGTGGGCTTTACAGGGCTAAGAGCCATATGTGGGGAAAAACACACAAAAACAACATTGTATTGTGTTCACTTTGACTGCTGTTTAACTCTCGGATACATGATGCTACTGTTAATGACCAAATCCTAAATACTGTGAATTGACCCACTTTAAATTCAGTAAACCACTTCTCCCTCCCAAAGCATGCGATATTGCCACACCTCCAAGAGAAATGTGCCAAACGAATCGACAAATCTGGTAACCTATTGCTTTTAGCGAGAAACCTTTAAAGTCAACTGAAAAGTGTCGTAACATTAACCGTTAAATGATGCGAAGAGTAATTACCCTACCCTACCCTAAATCTAACAATGTCTCAACAAAATACATAATAGACATGGCAACAGAATAATACCCCAATGTATAATTTCATGCTGATAAAATTCTCATGCCCATTGCATCTGTGTATTGACTCCAATGGTTTATAAACTAAACTTATAAACAAGAGCGCTTTTGCCGTCTGTGGTGTCACACACATTTGTCTTGGACATTCATCTTGACATTCAGACACCTGAAATCATTGTCTCACACCCTTTTTTACCAGTTAACTAGTTAACTGGTTAATATTCTCAAGAATATACATTCTTCATCATATCTCATTAGAAAACATAACTGCACCCTTTTTCAGGTAACCGCATCAGTATTTCATCACCCAATGTGAAATCATCAACTGACATTTACAGGAATGTTGGCACTGTGAAGGTTTCGAGTAAATCTATCAATTCAAAGTGACTGATGTTCAAATTTGATTATACCCCCTAAATCCTTATGCAGGGGCTGCAACTAATTGTGACATCAAGACCCAAAAGAGGGAAATAATCAGGCAGAAGGCGGTAGTGAAGCTTCAATAAACAAACATTTTATTCAAAAGAAAATAATATAATTACAAAAAAAAAACATTAACATGTTAAAAGGATGCAGCAGACCTTCAATGCAATTACCCACAAAGAAAAAAGAGTAAATAAAAATAAACAAAACCCACAGATGGCCACAGGTTACCTAGGTTGTGAAGACAGGAATGGCATACAGACAAACGTGTTCCCACTGCAATCAAGCTCACGGCAAATCACACTGCAGACCTAGAAGGAAAGAAAAATAAAGTGACCAAACCACCACACCACTGCTATCCACCAATGAAGGCAACCCCACAGCCACCGTCAGGTCAAAAAGAAATCTACAACAAAAAACAAAACAAACAATAATATTAACAGTGGGTAATGCAAATAGAACGAATAAGTCAACACTGTAAAATGACTATGATCTACTTACCCAGCTAGAAATGTTTTGTTCTAAAAATGTTCTGAGAACATTATCATGTATTGTTCTAGTAATGTTTTCAGCGGGTAGTTTTATTTAAGTTCCCAGAATGTTCTTCTAAAAGTTAGGATAACATTCTCTAAAAAACATTCTAAAACTGTTTAGCAATAACATTGTTAGAACATTATTCCCTGACGTTCTTATAATGTTTTCAGCGGGTAGTTTTATTTTTGTTCCCAGAATGTTCTCCTTAAAGGTAAGATAACATTCTCTGAAAACATTTTAAAAATGTTTAGTCATAACATTGTTAGAACATTATTCCCTGACGTTCTTATAATGTTTTCAGCGGGTAGTTTTATTTTTGTTCCCAGAATGTTCTTTTAAAAGTTAGGATAACATTCTCTAAAAAACATTCTAAAACTGTTTAGCAATAACATTGTTAGAACATTATTCCCTGACGTTCTTATAATGTTTTCAGCGGGTAGTTTTATTTTTGTTCCCAGAATGTTCGGGTTCTCCTTAAAGGTAAGATAACATTCTCTGAAAACATTCTAAAACTGTTTAGCAATAACATTGTTAGAACATTATTCCCTAACGTTCTAATAATGTTTTCAGCGGGTAGTTTTATTTTTGTTCCCAGAATGTTCTCCTTAAAGGTAAGATAACATTCTCTGAAAACATTTTAAAAATGTTTAGTCATAACATTGTTAGAACATTATTCCCTGACGTTCTAGTAATGTTTTCAGCGGGTAGTTTTATTTTTGTTCCCAGAATGTTCTTCTAAAAGTTAGGATAACATTCTCTGAAAACATTTTAAAAATGTTTAGTGATAACATTGTTAGAACATTATTCCCTGACGTTCTTATAATGTTTTCAGCGGGTAGTTTTATTTTAGTTCCCAAAATGTTCTGCTAAAGTTACGATAAAATTCTCTAAAAAACATTCTAAAACTGTTTAGCGATAACATTGTTAGAACATTATTCCCTGACGTTCTTATAATGTTTTCAGCAGGTAGTTTTATTTTTGTTCCCAGAATGTTCTCCTTAAAGGTAAGATAACATTCTCTGAAAACATTTTAAAAATGTTTAGCGATAACATTGTTAGAACATTATTCCCTGACGTTCTTATAATGTTTTCAGCGGGTAGTTTTATTTTTGTTCCCAGAATTTTCTTTTAAAAGTTAGGATAACATTCTCTGAAAACATTTTAAAAATGTTTAGCGATAACATTGTTAGAACATTATTCCCTGACGTTCTTATAATGTTTTCAGCGGGTAGTTTTATTTTTGTTCCCAGAATTTTCTTTTAAAAGTTAGGATAACATTCTCTGAAAACATTTTAAAAATGTTTAGCGATAACATTGTTAGAACATTATTCCCTGACGTTCTTATAATGTTTTCAGCAGGTAGTTTTATTTTTGTTCCCAGAATGTTCTCCTTAAAGGTAAGATAACATTCTCTGAAAACATTTTAAAAATGTTTAGCGATAACATTGTTAGAACATTATTCCCTGACGTTCTTATAATGTTTTCAGCGGGTAGTTTTATTTTTGTTCCCAGAATTTTCTTTTAAAAGTTAGGATAACATTCTCTGAAAACATTTTAAAAATGTTTAGCGATAACATTGTTAGAACATTATTCCCTGACGTTCTTATAATGTTTTCAGCGGGTAGTTTTATTTTTGTTCCCAGAATTTTCTTTTAAAAGTTAGGATAACATTCTCTGAAAACATTTTAAAAATGTTTAGCGATAACATTGTTAGAACATTATTCCCTGACGTTCTTATAATGTTTTCAGAGGGTAGTTTTATTTTAGTTCCCAAAATGTTCTGCTAAAGTTATGATAAAATTCTCTAAAAAACATTCTAAAAATGTTTAGTGTTAACATTGTTAGAACATTATTCCCTGACGTTCTAATAATGTTTTCAGCAGGTAGTTTTATTTTTGTTCCCAGAATTTTCTTTTAAAAGTTAGGATAACATTCTCTGAAAACATTTTAAAAATGTTTAGCGATAACATTGTTAGAACATTATTCCCTGACGTTCTTATAATGTTTTCAGCGGGTAGTTTTATTTTAGTTCCCAGAATGTTCTGCTAAAGTTACGATAAAATTCTTTAAAAAACATTCTAAAAATGTTTAGCGATAACATTCTTAAAACATTATTCCCTGACGTTCTAATAATGTTTTCAGCAGGTAGTTTTATTTAAGTTCCCAAAATGTTCTCCTTAAAGGGCACCTATTATGCAAAATTCACTTTTACATGGTGTTTGACCATAAATGTGTGTTGGCAGTGTGTGAGCAAAACCACCCTAGAATGAGAAAAATCCACCCAGTGGTTTTTTTACAATCTCAATAATTCATAAGCACTGTCTCAGAACGCCCTGTTCTAAGATTGCTCTCACTGTGACGTAGAATTGCGCTAAGCCCCACCCACGTGGTTTGATTGACAATCTGGTTTTGGCATAGACCCCGCCCTCGGTGATCTGTCAACCATCCTCCATTGTTTCAACGACAGCCGGTAATGTCTCCTAAGAAACATAAGTGTTCTGTTGTGGGATGTAATAATGAACATAGTAGTTTTCACTTACTTCCGACATCAGAGCCACTGAAAACGCAGTGGATGGATTTTATTTACGAAGGAAAGGCGAAACTCAAAATTCCAAAATGTTTGCGCGAATCATTTTTTGACTGACTGTTTTGAGAACGAGGGTCAATTCAAAGCAGGTCTTGCTTCAAAGTTAATCCTCAAGTGTGGATCGTTGCCTACTGTTCGCGATCCAACGTCACCTCCAGAAGAAGTAAGTGTATTTAATGTTTTTTGAGCAAATAGTCATTTCAGTCGATGTCAGCCAGTTCAATAACAAATGCGTCTAAATTTGTTGTTGTCGTCGTAGAATGTCTGTGTATATAATTTAAACCTTGTTTGTATAGTGTGTATCCACACGTATATATATATATATTTTTTTTAAAGATATTGTATTAAAAACTGTGTATGTTTACTTAGCAAACGTTATCACAGTATTTGTGTTTGTAGTTTCAAAAAATTGCGCGAACGTTATCACAGTGTGTGTGTGTGTGTATTGCACATCCATAATTGCAAAGGGGACGCGATTAAAACTCTATAAGTACATAAATGTATCAAATAACCATTCAGAGACGTCCTGCTCCATTCTCAATTGTGTTTCTTCTGCCGGAGTCTCTTCATCATCTGGGTCTGATTCCGGTTCAAACATGTACGGCTGAATGCCATACAAAACAGCGGGTCTCTCACTCTCAGCCATTCTGCTTCTACCGACTGTTTATTGACATAGGTATGCAAGTTACGCCCTCATCCAAAGGCAGGGCGGGGATATGCAGCTCATTTATATTTAAGGTGGTACACACCAAAACAGCTCTTTTTAAAACAGGCCCTGGGGGTGCCTTTTGCATTCTTCAGGGACAGATGTGAATGGTCTTGAACATGAACCTGCAAGTGCTCTGGGGGGATGCATGTGTTCCTTTAGTATGATAAGTAGAGAGCATAATAGGCCAGCCAGACAGTATTGTTTGAATGTAGTAGTGGAATTTTGATTAGCATTTGCATTGAAATTATAATACTTTGATGGATAATATACTTAGATCTCTACCCTCAACACATGGTCTACCACCCTGTATTCTTTTAGTTTATCTACAATATAAGACCCATTTGTATTATTCACTTATTATTTTTTTTACTTTTTCCATTTCAGAATGCCAAGATGTCATCGGAATACCCCCCACTGGATGTACGCAACGACATGATTGCACATTTCCCAGTAAAGAAGAGAGGACGCTGCAGACACTGCAGTAATAGATACACAAATTCATTGTGTAGCAAGTGCAATGTTCGCCTGTGCTTCTCAGATGAAAAGAACTTAGGGACAGTCTTAGGGACTATCACTGTAAAACACAGACTTAATTCAAACCACATTGAAAGTGATAGAAGAAAAAGTTTTGTAAATATATATTTTTTTCAATATTTTTATTAATAAATGCTTATTCATAAAAATATGATTGTTGTGTTATTATTACTCATGATATATACTGTTATGGGGCTATGTAAGCAATCAGCCCTGCAAATGAATGCTTAAATGCTCTGTATATCTGTTCAGACAAAGTGAGTACAAATACAGAAATTCTGCTCCTACCTAGGCCCAACGTTGCAATATTACAACATTTCCCTAAAAACTTACTAAAAAGTAATTTTTTTAAAAAAAAAATCTTTATTTTCTACATCAGAGGCCCCCTAAAACAATATCTGAGAGGTCAAAAAAAAAAATTTGCTCTTTTTTTTCTATATTTGGGTTTTACAGGGTTAGGGAGTTCTGAACCTTGTATTAGGCTGCTTCAGAAACACTTGCCTTCTCCAGCATCTCTCTCCTCGAGTCTTCAATCAAAATGAGCAAGATCATTGTTTTTACCAAAGAGGCCTTTATGGGCAGAACAGCTGAATTCAAGAACGATGTAACCACCTGTCACAGATGGACTGTGACCTATGACTTTTATTTTGAAAGGACTGCTAAAGTGCATGCACACACATGAACAGTTTCCACCATTATACAAAACACAATCTAGATGTGTGGTTACTTTTCTGTTTATGTGTATATATATATATATATATATATATATATATATATATATATATATATATATATAATTATTATTATTATTATTATTATTATTATTTTCTCTTGGGGAACCACGATTTTTGCACCAAAATAAACACCCTGGACTGTATATTCTTTTCCGTCATCACTGATTTTACACCTTCACCGCCGGTACACCCTAACACTACCCGTCTGGAAAGAAGGATGGTGTTATTCTGGTCAAGACGAGATTTTGAAGTATGAATGTCAAACATTTTGGAAATGAAAAGGAGTATTTACCCAACCTGTGCGAAGAGATCGATGTTCAAGCATTTTGAGAAATGCCTGTTGGGATCAAGCGAGGCTAGCCAACTTCATCTGCTCAAATGATGTGAACAAATCAAACTTGAGCAGCAGCTGGTGGATGCTGGCCAGTATAAAATGAAGACGACATTTCTATACTTAGCAAAGTCATATACTGCAAACACTGCTTTTCTTAATTACAGCAGTCAACATTTGAAGTGGAGCAAATATGTTTATCAAAGTTGTCCTAAGAACTAAGTTGTTCTAAAAAGAAGGTTTTAGGACAACTTTGATGAAAGGTTTTGATCCACTTCAAATTAAAACAAGCAAAATGTAAAATAATCTTGTTTCTGTTTGAATTCTTGTTTCTGTCCCACAAGATTATTTTTCTCAGCCCATTGGCAGATAATTTTGCTTGTTTTGAGCAAAAACTCTCTTCATTTTGATTTTTTTTTTTCTCCAGAAAACAAGACAAAATATATTTTTCTTGATGTTAGTTATTTGGAGTGGAAACATGACAAAAATACTAAGAAAGAAAAGCAATTTTTGCAGTGTAATCCCAGGAGTCCATTTACAAGAACAAAGTGGATGGCATATACTAGGCAGGCACAGGTTGTATGGACCTTAAAACATTCATGTGATTACTGTTTGACCAGTATTTGTACAGCAGAGGAAAAAAGAATAAAAGTAAGCCATTATTATTTATTACTATACTAAAAGACAAGAAAAGTAGAACATTAATACGGACGACTGTATTATTTTTCTGCAAGAACCAGGTCAAGTAAAGACAGTGATGAGCACTCAGAGCAAACACAGCAGTCAGACGCAGGATCACACACTGGACTTCACATAGTTCTTCAACATGTGATGTAGGGCATTTACTGTTTCTAGAGCTAATTATTTATGTGGATGCCATTTTATAGACCTGTTAGATTTTGTTTTATTCTTGAGATTAATAAAATTGTCTGTTTTAACAATGTTATAGCTAAGCTTTTTTCTTTCTTTCTTTTTTCTTTTTGAATATTTAGGAGAACATTCTGGGAACAAAAATAAAACTTCCTGCTAAAAAACTTTATAAGAATGTTAGGGGACAATGTTCTAATGTTATGACTAAACATTTATAGAAGGTCATCGCAAAACATTTTTAGAGTGTTTGTATGAATGTTATCTTACCGTTTAGAAGAACATTCTAAGAACAAAAATAAAACTACCTACTGAAAACATTATTAGAACGTCAGGGAATAATGTTTTAAGAATGTTATCGCTAAACATTTTTAGAATGTTTTTTAAAGAATTTTATCGTAACTTTAGCAGAACATTCTGGGAACTAAAATAAAACTACCCGCTGAAAACATTATAAGAACGTCAGGGAATAATGTTCTAACAATGTTATCACTAAACAGTTTTAGAATGTTTTCAGAGAATGTTATCCTAACTTTTAAAAGAACATTCTGGGAACAAAAATAAAACTACCCGCTGAAAACATTATTAGAACGTTAGGGAATAATGTTCTAACAATGTTATCGCTAAACAGTTTTAGAATGTTTTCAGAGAATGTTATCTTACCTTTAAGGAGAACATTCTGGGAACAAAAATAAAACTACCTGCTGAAAACATTATTAGAACGTTAGGGAATAATGTTCTAACAATGTTATCACTAAACAGTTTTAGAATGTTTTCAGAGAATGTTATCCTAACTTTTAAAAGAACATTCTGGGAACAAAAATAAAACTACCTGCTGAAAACATTATTAGAACGTCAGGGAATAATGTTCTAACAATGTTATCGCTAAACATTTTTAAGGAGAACATTCTGGGAACAAAAATAAAACTACCCGCTGAAAACATTATTAGAACGTCAGGGAATAATGTTCTAACAATGTTATCGCTAAACATTTTTAAGGAGAACATTCTGGGAACAAAAATAAAACTACCCGCTGAAAACATTATAAGAACGTCAGGGAATAATGTTCTAACAATGTTATCACTAAACATTTTTAGAATGTTTTCAGAGAATGTTATCCTAACTTTTAAAAGAACATTCTGGGAACAAAAATAAAACTACCTGCTGAAAACATTATAAGAACGTCAGGGAATAATGTTCTAACAATGTTATCGCTAAACAGTTTTAGAATGTTTTCAGAGAATGTTATCCTAACTTTTAGAAGAACATTCTGGGAACAAAAATAAAACTACCCGCTGAAAACATTATAAGAACGTCAGGGAATAATGTTCTAACAATGTTATCGCTAAACAGTTTTAGAATGTTTTTTAGAAAATGTTATCCTAACTTTTAGAAGAACATTCTGGGAACTTAAATAAAACTACCCGCTGAAAACATTATTAGAACGTCAGGGAATAATGTTCTAACAATGTTATCGCTAAACAGTTTTAGAATGTTTTTTAGAAAATGTTATCCTAACTTTTAGAAGAACATTCTGGGAACAAAAATAAAACTACCTGCTGAAAACATTATTAGAACATTAGGGAATAATGTTCTAACAATGTTATCACTAAACAGTTTTAGAATGTTTTCAGAGAATGTTATCCTAACTTTTAAAAGAACATTCTGGGAACAAAAATAAAACTACCCGCTGAAAACATTATTAGAACGTCAGGGAATAATGTTCTAACAATGTTATCGCTAAACAGTTTTAGAATGTTTTCAGAGAATGTTATCTTACCTTTAAGGAGAACATTCTGGGAACAAAAATAAAACTACCTGCTGAAAACATTATTAGAACGTTAGGGAATAATGTTCTAACAATGTTATCGCTAAACAGTTTTAGAATGTTTTCAGAGAATGTTATCCTAACTTTTAAAAGAACATTCTGGGAACAAAAATAAAACTACCTGCTGAAAACATTATTAGAACGTCAGGGAATAATGTTCTAACAATGTTATCGCTAAACATTTTTAAGGAGAACATTCTGGGAACAAAAATAAAACTACCCGCTGAAAACATTATAAGAACGTCAGGGAATAATGTTCTAACAATGTTATCGCTAAACAGTTTTAGAATGTTTTCAGAGAATGTTATCCTAACTTTTAAAAGAACATTCTGGGAACAAAAATAAAACTACCTGCTGAAAACATTATTAGAACGTTAGGGAATAATGTTCTAACAATGTTATCGCTAAACATTTTTAAAATGTTTTCAGAGAATGTTATCCTAACTTTTAAAAGAACATTCTGGGAACAAAAATAAAACTACCCACTGAAAACATTATTAGAACGTCAGGGAATAATGTTCTAACAATGTTATCGCTAAACAGTTTTAGAATGTTTTCAGAGAATGTTATCCTAACTTTTAAAAGAACATTCTGGGAACAAAAATAAAACTACCTGCTGAAAACATTATTAGAACGTCAGGGAATAATGTTCTAACAATGTTATCGCTAAACATTTTTAAAATGTTTTCAGAGAATGTTATCCTAACTTTTAAAAGAACATTCTGGGAACAAAAATAAAACTACCCACTGAAAACATTATTAGAACGTCAGGGAATAATGTTCTAACAATGTTATCGCTAAACAGTTTTAGAATGTTTTCAGAGAATGTTATCCTAACTTTTAAAAGAACATTCTGGGAACAAAAATAAAACTACCTGCTGAAAACATTATTAGAACGTTAGGGAATAATGTTCTAACAATGTTATCGCTAAACATTTTTAAAATGTTTTCAGAGAATGTTATCCTAACTTTTAAAAGAACATTCTGGGAACAAAAATAAAACTACCTGCTGAAAACATTATAAGAACGTCAGGGAATAATGTTCTAACAATGTTATCGCTAAACAGTTTTAGAATGTTTTCAGAGAATGTTATCCTAACTTTTAAAAGAACATTCTGGGAACAAAAATAAAACTACCTGCTGAAAACATTATTAGAACGTTAGGGAATAATGTTCTAACAATGTTATCGCTAAACATTTTTAAAATGTTTTCAGAGAATGTTATCCTAACTTTTAAAAGAACATTCTGGGAACAAAAATAAAACTACCCACTGAAAACATTATTAGAACGTCAGGGAATAATGTTCTAACAATGTTATCGCTAAACATTTTTAAGGAGAACATTCTGGGAACAAAAATAAAACTACCCGCTGAAAACATTATAAGAACGTCAGGGAATAATGTTCTAACAATGTTATCACTAAACATTTTTAGAATGTTTTCAGAGAATGTTATCCTAACTTTTAAAAGAACATTCTGGGAACAAAAATAAAACTACCTGCTGAAAACATTATAAGAACGTCAGGGAATAATGTTCTAACAATGTTATCGCTAAACAGTTTTAGAATGTTTTCAGAGAATGTTATCTTACCTTTAAGGAGAACATTCTGGGAACAAAAATAAAACTACCCGCTGAAAACATTATAAGAACGTCAGGGAATAATGTTCTAACAATGTTATCGCTAAACAGTTTTAGAATGTTTTTTAGAAAATGTTATCCTAACTTTTAGAAGAACATTCTGGGAACTTAAATAAAACATCCTGCTGAAAACATTATTAGAACGTTAGGGAATAATGTTCTAACAATGTTATCGCTAAACAGTTTTAGAATGTTTTTTAGAAAATGTTATCCTAACTTTTAGAAGAACATTCTGGGAACAAAAATAAAACTACCTGCTGAAAACATTATTAGAACATTAGGGAATAATGTTCTAACAATGTTATCACTAAACATTTTTAGAATGTTTTCAGAGAATGTTATCCTAACTTTTAGAAGAACATTCTGGGAACAAAAATAAAACTACCCGCTGAAAACATTACTAGAACAATACATGATAATGTTCTCAGAACATTTTTAGAACAAAACATTTCTAGCTGGGTAAGTAGATCATAGTCATTTTACAGTGTTGACTTATTCGTTCTATTTGCATTACCCACTGTTAATATTATTGTTTGTTTTGTTTTTTGTTGTAGATTTCTTTTTGACCTGACGGTGGCTGTGGGGTTGCCTTCATTGGTGGATAGCAGTGGTGTGGTGGTTTGGTCACTTTATTTTTCTTTCCTTCTAGGTCTGCAGTGTGATTTGCCGTGAGCTTGATTGCAGTGGGAACACGTTTGTCTGTATGCCATTCCTGTCTTCACAACCTAGGTAACCTGTGGCCATCTGTGGGTTTTGTTTATTTTTATTTACTCTTTTTTTCTTTGTGAGTAATTGCATTGAAGGTCTGCTGCATCCTTTTAACATGTTAATGTTTTTTTTGTAATTATATTATTTTCTTTTGAATAAAAATGTTTGTTTATTGAAGCTTCATTACCGCCTTCTGCCTGATTATTTCCCTCTTTTGGGTCTTGATGTCACAATTAGTTGCAGCCCCTGCATAAGGATTTAGGGGGTATAATCAAATTTGAACATCAGTCACTTTGAATTGATAGTTTTACTCGAAACCTTCACAGTGCCAACATTCCTGTAAATGTCAGTTGATGATTTCACATTGGGTGATGAAATACTGATGCGGTTACCTGGAAAAGGGTGCAGTTATGTTTTCTAATGAGACATGATGAAGAATGTATATTCTTGAGAAATCCTGGTTAATTGATAAAAGGGTGGGGTAATTACTCTTCACTTCTATCGGTTAATGTTATGACACTTTTCAGTTGACTTTAAAGGTTTCTCGCTAAATTTCTCTTGGACGTGTGGCAATATGAATTTAAAGTGGGTCAATTCACAGTATTTAGGATTTGGTCATTAACAGTAGCATCATGTATCCGAGAGTTAAACAGCAAAAGTGAACACAATACAATGTTGTTTTTGATTGTTTTTCCCCACATACGGCTTTTAGAGAGTTCTGAACCTTGTATTAGGCTACATTTCTGTAGATACTGAACAGAAGTTTGAGATTTGACATGTTTCTCAGCTTCCACACCTACATGAACTTTTATAACCTAGTCAACGCCCACTTTGGCGATTCTGTGCTTTAAAAGGCAGCTCTGCACACCTAGTAAGTCACTGTTTCCAGCAGAGCTGCTTCAGAAACACTTGTCTTCTCCAGCATCTCTCTCCTCAAATCTTCAATCAAAATGAGCAAGATCATTGTTTTTACCAAAGAGGCCTTCGAGGGCAGAAGAGCTGAATTCAAGAACGATGTAAGCAACTTAGAAGAAAAGGGCTTCAACGACGTCATCTGCTCCATAAAAGTCATCGGTGCACCATGGGTGGCGTATTATGACAAGAATTTTGCTGGAAAGCACCTGGTGTTTGAGGAAGGAGAGTACGCCACCCTTGATGACAAAGGCAAGTTTTCTTCCCTCAAGATGGTCACAGATGACCTGGACAACCCTGAAATCCAGCTGTTCGAGCATGTGAACTATCAAGGAAGAAAAGTGACCCTACGCAGTGAAGCCAATCTTCATGACATTGATTTCAGTGACATAGCTTCTTCCCACAAAGTGAATGGTGGTGTCTGGGTGCTATATGAGCACGTCAGTCGTCAGGGTTCCCAGCTTATTTCTTTCCCTGGCAATGAAGTTCCCAGCTATTTGCCACTCTCCTTCAACGATGTGGCCAGCCATGTGCGCCCCTTGCTGCCGAAGCCATAGACAGCATCATTCAACGTACGCTTTCTGCAGCTGAATATGAACTGGAATCCTTTTGGAAAGAACGAGGCAGGTGGTGGGGAATGACTGATCTTGACCAGAAACTTGATTTGATTCTTGACTGCGACGGCAATCAGTCCGAAGAAACTTCATGCAATCAGACTCAACCTTATCATTTGAGTATATCTGTGTAAAGACATACTGCACATTAACTTGGCAAATGTTATATGACAATGATGCATTTTATTAGAAAAAGTTGTATGCTGCTAGTTAATTGGCTTATCATCAGTATCAGTTAAAGTATGTAATAAAATACAGTCTTGGAATTGTTACTGTTGTTGTACAGATCCAATTGTATTTGATTGTCTTTCCCCTGTTTGATGAGAGTGAAATATTGAAGGGATTTTGGGTTCATATTATGCTGAGAAAGTGACAGTGAATGTTGTTTTACTCTGCCAACTCAGAAAATAAAGAGTCTTGACATAACACTCCTTGTTTCTTTAATTCTCTTTATTTTTTCACTTTCACCCAAGTGATTTATGATTGAGGAACACAACAAATGATTAATCTAAGGAGGCAATAGACACAAGAAGTGCTATTAAAACCTCTTCAGCTCTGCAGCATATTTTGAATTTTTTACAGAATTAGGCATACCAGAATTTAAAAGAGAGCCCTACTCGCATACTTTGGAATAAATAGATAAAAATGGTCTCATTTTACAGAAAACTCTCTGAATTTTAAAACAATGGTAAAATATTGCATATTTTGGATTTTATATGTTTACAATACTGTGATAAACACTAACAAAAAGTCAGATTTTTATTATTTTTTTTATTAAGTTTTTATTTAAGAGTCTGTAATTTAGGACATGTTTGGTCTATGTCGCTTCAGACAATCTCTTTTGATTCCACTAGGTGGCAATAAACAGGAGAAAAAAGAATTTTTTTGATAACATCTTCTAAGCAAAAGTTATTTAGCTTTAATCGAAAGGAGGCGTTAGACTCTCCAAGTGTACTTTTACAGTCACCATTTTTGATTTCTGAAACCAGTAGGCATACCTGAACTTAAAAGACAGCCCTACCCACATACTTTGGAATAAATTGATAAAAATGGTCTTATTTTACAGAAAACTCTCAGAAGTTTAACACAAGTGCAAGATAATAAAAGCACGCAATAATTCGCTAAAAACGCCATCCAAAATCACAAACCAACTTCCAATCAAATCCCGTTTGATGGCGCGCACGCGATTCGTGTTCTTTAGTCCCACCTCCTCAACTTTGGAAAGGAAAAACTCGGGCTCTGAATGGTCTAGAAGCTTGATCGATGTGTCTATGGAGAGGGGGGGTCGTCAGCTTTCATGACATAGGACGCACTGCGTGATGATGTCATTGCAAGTCGACAGAAATCAAAGAGAGTCAAATACTGGTCATAAATGTTTTACGCTGCATCGCGTGTTTTGATCTGCGCATCTGAGACATATTATAGTGCCGTTTAGCCATGCATGCTCACAGACACACGAGAATGGTCTCATTTTGAAGAAAACAACCTAAAGTAAAAGCTGATATAGGATATTTTAGGCTAGTATGTGAGCACAGATGTAGTTATCAGTGCAGAAATGATGCAAAAGTTTGCTTGTTCACAGGAGTCATTTCAGTTTTCGTGATTCTTTTGAAAATTATTCTTTGTTATGTCACTATAATGTATAAGATCTGTGAAATAAAGTACACAGTAACATTCCTGAGCTTTCATTTGATGTGTGACTTGTCTAGGTTTGGTGAGTTTGTGTGCTAGAAATATGAAATATGAACATTATTCATCTGATTTTCTCAAGGGGGCGTTGTTGCGGAAGAACGAATTTAGACCTTATTATTTTCTTTTATGTAAAATTAATGCAAATATCATGGGACTTGCAAGAAAGCAGAGGTTCTACGCTTTCAAAAAATACCATGTATGACATGGTATGATGTAGTTTTGTGCTTCACAGTTTATAGATTTTTAAAAAATAATATCATGACCCCCCCGCGGACCCACCGGTGGGTCCTAGGGTGTGGCCAGTGCTACAAATGTTATGTTAAATGTTAAATTAGAAATGAAGAGCTTTGCCAATGTCATTTCCCCCCTCTTCTCATATATGGCATGGCGGGCCAAATCAAAGGGTACCATGGGCCAACTTTGGCTCTATGGAAGGTATCACCACAAATACCACCTGTCACAGATGGACTGTGACCTATGCCTTTTATTTTGAAAGGACTGCTAAAGTGCATGCACACACATGAACAGTTTCCACCATTATACAAAACACAATCTAGATGTGTGGTTACTTTTCTGTTTATGTGGTATCATATGCCACTTGTGTCCCTCTGATTAGTTTAATTGTTATATAAATTTCTTTTCTTTTGTTGTTTGTTTTGTGGAAATATTTAATGTTTTTGTGGTGACAGAATGTACAATGAAAACAGAAAAACAGTCCATATATATATATATATATATATATATATATATATATATATATATATATAGTGTTGTCACGGTACCAAAATTCCAGTAGTCGGTACCGATACCATGAAAATTTTACGGTTCTCGGTACCAATTTCGGTACCACAGCAAAATTTATTGGAACTTTTTTACTATTTTATATAGCCTATTTTAAAAACATTAAATATGATTTGGAGTGTGTGTGTTTGTGTGTGTGTATATATATATATATATATATATATATATATATATATATATATATATATATATATATATATATAGGCTACCTCAATTAAATACATTTTGAAATATAAAAATAAATAAATAAATGCTCAAACATCCATTTTGTACTGTTGAAAAAAACATCATATGCTGGTAAGGTAGCTTTTGAAGCTGTATGCTGGTCAAGTGCTGGACCTAAACTGGTCCTGCTGGTCCATGCTAGCAGGGAAAAAAAGAATTTTCTTTATGAAATACATGATTTGTATACAAAGTTAATTTATCTTGTTTAAATAAATTGTAATCATAAAGTGCCCAGTGTGGTAAAGTGATTGCAAGCCACACTGATTTTTAGTCATTATTTCAACCTGATTTATGTAGGTCTATTCGTTGTTATTATTTTCATGGAATGTACGCATATACATGTAAAACAGATATATATCCGGTCACCATTTAGGTCTGAGTAATTGCAAAAACTGTGCTGCCAACATGTAGAAACAAAAGATAGTAACAAATCTGGGGATATTCCAAAATCCCGCGATAGGATAGATTATCTTGCGGTTCCAAGAAAAGAAACTGATGGGAGTTAGTATATCTGTAAAGACACTTTTAGGTTATGGGGTAATGCAATCAAGAGTATATGGAGAAGTGTTTAAGTATTTAAAAAAGACAAGATTAATGGAAAGAGTTTGAAGATTTGAATTATGTATTTATGTATACAATATCAGGATTATTTTATTTATTTATTTATTTATTCTTCTATAGTTAAACCGTGTACGTTTCACACTCCAGACCAGTAGGTGGCGGAAATGCACCTTTTACGTTGGTTTGCCAATCCGCCAAAAAAACTCGAGAGAAGAAGATTATCTCGCGCGATAGCGGTCAAGCGTTCACCTGGAACATACAACCACGAGGAGAGGAGCAATTGAGGAGGGAGTTGTGTCTGTATATATTTATACTATATAAAATCTACTGTTGGGTAAGTACATTTTGTATTATTTGATTAACGTGCTTGAGTTTTACGTGTTTGACACGAAGGAACCGAGACAAATGATGCCCACATTGTCAACTGAAATTCACTGAGTATGCTTAAAATTAGCTAACGTTAGTAGGTTAAAAATTACTTTGAATTTATACATGGTACACCATAGTATAAAGTATATTTAATGATACAGTCAAAGTTATTACTGTAAATTATTAATGTAGCCTTTTGAGAGTTTCTTTCAGAATGTAAATTATCTGAAAGAGATTGAAATGTTTAATGTTAGCTAGATTCGAACATGTATGTTTTCAGTAACTGCTTTAAAATATTTTGTAATTTTAGAATTGCTAATCATGTCCTCTGAGTTCCAAAAGATATGAAACTCAAAAATTTACATAAATTATTTCAGTGTATTTTGTCTACACAGGTGATAGCACACTAAAAAATGCGTCACTTTTGCCTTTAATATGTCATTCTCATTTAGAGGTAAAAATGTATTCCATGAGTCCGGGTTTTGCCTGAATATCAACATAATATCCAAAAACATTGATTTAAAAAGTGATTTATTTTAATATTTTAGACAACTACGTACTTTTTAAAAAAAAAAAAAAATACATTTTGCATGTGTATGTTTATTGTACTTAATGAAATTACATGCAAAGTGTAATTTGTCTCGCAGGGTCACATAATGAACAGCCATCTTCCAGACAGAGAAATCGGGAATCGTTCTACAGGCCAACGTGGACAACCGAAAGAGGCATAGTATTGTTTTCTTGTTTAATGTCATACACCTAAAGATGATTTTTTTTTTTTTTTGGTAATCGTACAGTTATGCTGTTATTCATTCATTAATGTGTCCTTTCTGACCTTAAATAACTTATCATTTTTCACACCTTTTGTTTTTAATGTCTATGTAGTATTGTCTACAGTCCCAAATTCTGGATTGACGCCCCAGTCCCAGAGGGCACCCCAGTCCCAGAGGATGCTCCAGTCCCAGAGGACACCCCAATCCCAGTCCCAGAGGGCACCCCAGTCCCAGTCCCAGAGGACACTCCAGGCCCAGTACCAGAGGGCACCCCAGTCCCAGTCCCAGAGGACGCTCCAGTCCCAGAGGGCACCCCAATCCCAGATGACGCTCCAGTCCCAGTACCAGAGGGCACCCCAGTCCCAGTACCAGAGGGCGCCCCAGTCCCAGTCCCAGAGGGCACCCCAGTCCCAGAGGACGCTCCAGGCCCAGTACCAGAGGGCACCCCAGTACCAGAGGACGCTCCAGTACCAGAGGACGCTCCAGGCCCAGTACCAGAGGGCACCCCAGTCCCAGTCCCAGAGGACGCTCCAGTCCCAGTACCAGAGGGCGCCCCAGTCCCAGTACCAGAGTGCGCCCCAGTCCCAGTACCAGAGGGCGCCCCAGTCCCAGTCCCAGTCCCAGAGGGCACCCCAGTCCCAGTACCAGAGGACGCTCCAGTCCCAGTACCAGAGGGCACCCCAGTCCCAGTACCAGAGGACACTCCAATCCCAGTACCAGAGGGCACCCCAGTCCCAGTACCAGAGGGCGCCCCAGTCCCAGTACCAGAGGGCTCCCCAGTCCCAGTCCCAGAGGGCACCCCAGTCCCAGTCCCAGAGGACGCTCCAGTCCCAGAGGGCACCCCAGTCCCAGTCCCAGAGGACGCTCCAGGCCCAGTACCAGAGGGCACCCCAGTCCCAGTCCCAGAGGATGCTCCAGTCCCAGAGGGCACCCCAGTCCCAGTCCCAGAGGACGCTCCAATCCCAGTACCAGAGGGCGCCCCAGTCCCAAAGGACGCTCCAATCCCAGTACCAGAGGGTGCCCCAGTCCCAGATGACGCTCCAGTCCCAGTACCAGAGGGCACCCCAGTCCCAGTACCAGAGGGCGCCCCAGTCCCAGTCCCAGAGGGCACCCCAGTCCCAGTCCCAGAGGGCACCCCATTCCCAGAGGACGCTCCAGTCCCAGTACCAGAGGGCACCCCAGTCCCAGTCCCAGAGGGCACCCCAGTCCCAGAGAACGCTCCAGGCCCAGTACCAGAGGGCACCCCAGTCCCAGTAAAAGAGGGCGCCCCAGTCCCAGTCCCAGAGGGCACCCCAGTCCCAGTCCCAGAGGGCACCCCAGTCCCAGAGGACGCTCCAGGCCCAGTACCAGAGGGCGCCCCAGTCCCAGAGGACGCTCCAGGCCCAGTACCAGAGGGCGCCCCAGTCCCAGTACCAGAGGACGCTCCAGGCCCAGTACCAGAGGGCACCCCAGTCCCAGTCCCAGAGGACGCTCCAGTCCCAGAGGGCACCCCAGTCCCAGTCTCAGAGGACGCTCCAGGCCCAGTACCAGAGGGCACCCCAGTTCCAGTCCCAGTCCCAGAGGACGCTCCAATCCCAGTACCAGAGGGCGCCCCAGTCCAAGTCCCAGAGGGCACCCCAATCCTAGTACCAGAGGGCACCCCAGTCCCAGTACCAGAGGGCGCCCCAGTCCCAGTACCAGAGGACACCCCAATCCCAGTCCCAGAGGATGCACCAGTCCCAGTACCAGAGGGCACCCCAGTCCCAGTCCCAGAGGGCACCCCAATCCCAGTACCAGAGGACACCCCAATCCCAGTACCAGAGGACACCCCAATCCCAGTACCAGAGGACACCCCAATCCCAGTACCAGAGGATGCACCAGTCCCAGTACCAGAGGGCACCCCAGTCCCAGTCCCAGAGGGCACCCCAATCCCAGTACCAGAGGACACCCCAATCCCAGTCCCAGAGGGCACCCCAATCCCAGTACCAGAGGACACCCCAATCCCAGTACCAGAGGATGCACCAGTCCCAGTACCAGAGGGCACCCCAATCCCAGTCCCAGAGGGCACCCCAATCCCAGTACCAGAGGATGCACCAGTCCCAGAGGACATCCCACTGTATGTGAGAACTTTACAGTCACATCTTATTTTGAATGGATTCTACCTTAGTGACAACAGTCTTTTTTCTTTTCAATAGGTGGTACCAGACCCTCAAAGTGCGCCTACCCCATGTCAACCACAAGTAAGAAATATTATATGTGGTGGTTTTAAAACACTGGCCAGTAAAATAAAATGCAAATGCAATTTTTGTTAAAGTACTAGTTTATGGTTTTAAACCAAGTATTGAATGACAATAATTGTTTTTGCTCACTGTTAATTCAGTCTTGCACTTCTGTTTTCACAACCTTATTTTTACCGGAAATCAGCAGGCAAACAAGACTGGGAAAAAGTGAAAATCAGAATATGCTTCTTTTTTGCTTATCTCCACAAATAATGTGTTCTTGTTTGTGATGTACACATGATTTTTTTTTATGTACGTTGTTACGGCCCATGTCCGA